>NC_056744.1:646732383-646949883 GCF_019279795.1 Protopterus annectens | reverse complement strand
TAGTTTGTTAACTCTGTTGATATACTTTATTTGTGAAGGGGTATAATAATAGATTTTTTCCAGATGAATGGGACATAGTTTTCAGTTATTTATTGGCTGGAAGAGAGAGAGAAGGCTAGTGCATCTGCATCTATTGTGAGGAACTCAGTGGGAAGGTTATTGACAACTCAGGTTATTGCTTTTAACTGGGCTGTTAATTTTTTTATGGTTGCTGGTCAGACGGGGTGACAACTAAAAGACTGTGTGTTACTTTTGAGAACAAATGGAAGTTGGAGAGGTGAAGTGAGGTGGTCATTAACTAGCGAAAGAACTGACTGGCTAAAATGAATGTTGAACTGAGTAACAATGGACTCTTTGTTATTTGAAGTAGAAGGACAGGGTGTAGTGGTATGGCCAGGGTTTAATAGTTTATTTAGAGAGGATCAAAATTAGCATCGGGTTGTTTTGGTGTTTTTTGGAGATTACTGTAGTATAATTTCTTGTCAGATTTAACAAGGATCTTGGTATGGTTTCTGAGATATCTAAAATTTTGGTAGGTCTATTTTGTTTTATTCTTATGCCATTCTTTTTGTGCTTTATCTCTTTGCAGCTGTTTGGTCTCTTTTGTCAGTCATGGTGCTATATTAGGTTTTACCCTTCTTGTCCTAAGTGGTGCTAAATCATTTAGTATTTTAGGAAGGTATAACTGAAGTGAGTAACTGCTTCATCTAGGAGCATTACTCGTAATACATTCCAGTTGTAGTGGGACAGGGCTGTAATAAATATGTCTTTGCCAAATTTGGTTAAATTGCATACTTGTTTATAGATTATTTGTTTGGGTGAGTCATGTTGTTGTCTGATTACATTGGTTGGGAGGTGGTCACTTATAGTATCTGGTAAGCAACCAGAAGATTTTATATTATGGGGTTTGCTTGTTAATATCCAGTCCAGTGTGGACTGCCTGTTAGTGCTTTTGTTGATTCTGGTAGTGGAGCTTATTAGTTGGGTGAAGCCAAATAGGACAAGGGAGACCTTGCGGTTGCTGCTGTTTATGGATTGCCAGTCTATATTATGGTCACTTAAGATGAAGGATTCCTGGGGATGTTGTCAGATATCCGGTGTAGGTTATTTTTGGCTGTGAGAATACTGTTGACTGGTGAGCTGTATACTGTTGAGATATATATAGATTCCTTTTAGTTGAATTTGAGGTATGCAATCAGAAGTTCAGCATTATTCATTTTTTTGGATATTTAGATGGACTGGAGTTATTTCTAAGTTTTTTTTTTATAAATAATAGCAATACCACCTGCTCTTTAAAGATTTATATCCATTCTGAGTATGTTAAAGCCTGGAGCAATAATTTTGTTGCCAGTTATTTCTTGTTTTAGCCAGGTTTCAGTGGCAATTAGAAAGTCTGGGGAGTAAAAATCTAGACATGCATGGATATCATGAATTTTGTTGCAGATGCTTCTGAGGTTAATGTTGAAAAGAATGGCGTTAGTGTCATTACCTGATGGAAAAATTGTTTTGGGAGCATTGGAAAGTAATGGGTTGGCCATGGTGGGTAGTTGATATGTGGATCTGGAGTTAGGGTGAATATCTCCACTAAGTTTCAGAATGGAGGTGCGGTGATTAGAAGTATGGAGGCATTTGTGTTTGTATCTGACTTTCCGTTATGCTGTTAAAGTGCTATTCTTAACACTAACATATCTATAAGAGAAGAGATCTAAGCCTGTTTATTGGTGCATAGAAGGAGAGATAAACAGTGTGAGAAAGCGAGTGCTGTGATGCTCAGATGGCTTGGTGGTAAATTGCTGTAACTATGGTGTGCAGGGTCCTGGGTTCAAGTACTGCAAGAGCTGTTTACTTTGTTATTACATCTCAGATGGTGTAGTGGTAAATTGCACTGAGTATGGTGCACAGGGTCCTGGGTTCAAGACTTGGCACGGCTGATTACATTACATGTAATGTATGTGTATTTGTGATGGAGTTGGGATATGATGGGATAATATTATGGTTCATTAGTGAAGTGAGCTAGTGTTGTGAGCATATAAAACAGTAGCAATTGACTTAATGTCATTGTGAGTTGAGACAGTGAGAGTTTAGATGATGGGCAGATGAAGGTGGAGGTCTGGTAAACTGATGGTTATGTGGTATATTATTGAAAGGAGTGGTATGAGATCTGGAGAGAAACAGGTGTAGTAAAGGGAGGAGATGTTTTCAGGGTAGTATATAGATAGTTAAGATAGTGTAGAGTGGCTAGATTGCATGCAGAAAGCTGTATGGTATGTGTAGGCAGGGGAAGGTGAAGAAGTGAATAGTGTATAGATGAGGGAGGAGACCAAAACTATGAGAAGGATAGTAGTCCAAAGTAGTAGCTATAAGAAGTAATGTGAGTATCTAAAAAAGTCCTTTTGTGGTACCTGTATGTTTTTATGGGTGTGTGTGTGTGTGTGTGTGTGTGTGTGTGTGTGTATATATATATATATATATATATATACATATATATATATATATATATATATATATATATATATATATATATATTATAATCTACAAGTGTGTGTTTGTGTGTGTGTGTGTGTGTATTTCATGGATGGATAAAGGTGTTGATAAGCAGTACTGTGTATGGAAAATAAAAAGTAGGTAGATTGGACACTCTAAATTGGCCCTAGGTATGATTGCATGCGTGTGTGCCTTCCATGGAAGGTTGGGCGACGGGCTGGCAACTCGACACCGTAAAACTCTACTGCCAATCATGAGCGGACAGGTGATCCACTGTGGCGACCCCTAACCGGGAAAATCTGAAAGAAGAAGAAGAAGAAGGTTGGTAATGTCTGTAAAGAATGTTTTAAGGCTTTGGAAAGGGCTGCAGCAGTAACTGACAGAGGATAGAAATTGGAAGAAGGTTTTTAATGTATATGTCTTTAAGGGGTGGGTAATGTGTACTAAATTGTAGGAGGAGGAGTTAAGAGGGATTAAATGTAAGGTTCCAGAGGTGGCTGGGGAAGTGGAAGTGTGAGGGGAGCAAAATGGACAAAGGTAAACCATCACAGTAGCAGGAGACAATCAGCCTATGCAGCTAATTTTAGCATAGGTAATGATAATGATGCCCATTTAAAATCATGTATGTTGCTAATTATGGACTGAAAATGCTTAGTTATTAGTTGGGGACATGCAAACTCATTCCCAGACCAAAATGAATTAGCTAACAATAGAGAAACTAGAAAAATATGTGTGTGTGTTGGGGGGGGGGGGGCAGTCACCGACGTTGTCATTGTCTGAAATGATGCAGGAACTTTTATAGGTTTATAGGTTCATAGGTGTACTAGGCTAATGGCCCTGGAGCCTTTACAAGCCTAGCACATAGGATTACCCTGCCATTGTGCCACCCGACCTTAGTTTCCAGTGCCTCTGTCGAGTAGAGCCACTGGTGTGATCCCCAGGGTGAATTTTCTAGTTCCCATTCACTCATCAAGATTTCTTTTGAAGAGGACCAGTGAGGTACTCTGTTCGACATGTATGGGAAGTCTATTCCATAACATGGGTAGTCTTTGTGTTATGAACCTGTCCCTCCAGCTTGTTCTGTTGATTGTGGTAATGAGGTTGAGGTCTCTGGAGCATGTGATGTGGAGGGATTGGGATTTCTTTAGATGTAGCATTTCTAACAGAGCTGGGTCAGACATGGCTTTGTAAGTCAAGCAGAGATTGCCTCTAAGTAGGTGATATGAGACTAGTTGGAGTTTTTTGAGTCTGTCCATATGGAACAAGTGTTTAAGGCCTAGGATCCTCTTTATGAGGTACTTTTGCAGCCTCTCCAGTTGTTGCAGATGTCTAGTGAGGTACATACCAAATGGGGCATTGTACTCAATGATTGGCCTAATGAGGGAAGAGTAGAAAGAGACAATGACCTCTTTCTTCCTGGATGCAAAACCCTTAGCAATGAGATGTGCCACATAGAAGGGCATTCTGACCACAGTGGCAATGTGGTGGTCAAA
The DNA here is from genome assembly GCF_019279795.1 of Protopterus annectens. Taxonomy (NCBI): domain Eukaryota; kingdom Metazoa; phylum Chordata; order Ceratodontiformes; family Protopteridae; genus Protopterus; species Protopterus annectens. Next base: position 646,945,906 of record NC_056744.1, on the reverse strand, counting down.
AGAGAGGTTGATGTGAACCTGTGTTCCCAGATCTCTTATAATGCCTTCTGTGCTCATTGGACTACCATTGATGTGGTAATTCATGGGAACTGGGTTTTTCCCAAAGGGGATGATGACACATTTTTGGTATTGAGCTTAAAGCCATGGTTCCAACACCAGTTGGTGTCATTGAGGCCTTTCTGTAGGATGTCAACATCACTTGGGGAGTTAATAATAGCTCCCAACTTGCAATCATCTGCGAACTTTGTCTTGGCCTGGATTTCAGAGAAGTAGATACCAAACAGGGGAGGACCCAGGACCGAGCCCTGTGGGACTTTACTCATGACTGTTTGGCAGTCTGACTTGGAGTCAGCTACTTTCACACTGTGGGCTCTATCTGTGAGCCAGTTTGCAATCCACCTAGTGATATAGGGGTTGATGCCTAGCTTAGTGAGTTTTTCTATGATTCCTAAGTGGGGAATAGTATCAAAGGCCTTGGCCAGATCAAGGTAGTCAGTATGAACTACCTTGCCTTCATTCAGAGCTCTGGTAACTGACTCAAATAAGTCACCAGGTTGAGCAGGCATGATCTACCCTTCACAAAACCAATCTGTGTGGGATCCAGAGTTTAGATACTCCCTATATCCTTGTTTATAAGGTCCACGATGATGCATTCCATAGCTTTGCATATCAGACACATCAGGCTAATGGGACGATAGTTCCCAGGGTCTCTAGTTGCTCCTCCTTTGTGGAGGGGGATGACTATAGCAGTGCGCCATTCAGTAGGGCTAAAGACTGAGGTAAGGCTGTGACTAAACAGGGCACACAGGTGAGGTGCCAGTTCACTCTGTAGTTCATTTAGAACACAGCCAGGGATATTTTCAGGTCCCATAAAAGCTGTATTCTTGGCCTTGGACCGTGTTGTTTTAACCTGTGCAGCAGTAATACTGGGTGCCTGGCAATTTACTGGTATTGTGATTGGTCCTTTGGTGGGGGAGAGAGGGGTAAAATTGGCATTGAATATGTCGGCCAGTATATTGGCAATATCTGTTGGCTCAGTGTAGGAGGTACCATTGTGCAGTAGCTCAGAGCAAATCTGGGTATTGCCATGAAGACTCTTTACATAACTATAGAAGGCCTTGTGGTTGTCTTTACTATCAGCTGCAATTCTGTTTTCATAGCTAGCTTTATAGGATTTGATGAGGGATCTCAACTTTTTGTTGAGGCTGATAAGGGAGATTTTCTTTAGAAAGTCAAACACATCTTTTATATAGGAAGACAAACATATCACTTTCGGAAGTAAAAAAGAATGCAGGAAAATACCAAGTGGCTGCAACTATGGGCTGACCTGGGGGATTCACAATATATTTATGGATTTTGGGTAAGCAGTAAAAATATGCCATTCTGCAATCATCCTGATTAATTTTTCTCTCCAGATCTATTTTAGAGAAATACCCCAACCTGCAGCATTTAGAGATAAGCTCATCATATTCTTTCAAGGCTATAATGTATATAGTAAAGTCAGTCACACCATAAACCTTCTCATTTAACAAATGTTGATAACACATATCTAAATATTGCACATAGTTCATTAATACTAACTTATTTCCCTTATCAACAGGTTTTTAAACCAAGTCCCTACGTTCACTCAAAGATTTAAGTGCATATCATTCTTTTTTTGTTAAATTATATCTTAGATATTTTTTATGCTTCTAAAATACTTTAAATTCTTTATCTATATTAAAGTTTAACATTGAAGAAAAAAGTTTAAGCCCTTCATGTAAAAAGGGGGGCATAAATTTACTCAATATCAATGTGACTGGTGTCCAGCAAACAATAGGCATTAACATCTTCACTAGAATAACATCAATAAATGCTAACATCACTAACATCACCGTCATCAATAACTATTAGTGCATCTTGTTCACTATCCATATTATTGACGCTAACTTGACATGAATTATTAAAAAATAAATACTTCAGATGTAGTTTGCTAACTAATTTAAAAATATCATATTTAACATCATGCAAACAAGGCAAAAACAGTTGGTATAAATTCCAGTTGGTTCCCCATGAGAACCTCGAAGGTTCACTTACCCGAATATGTAAACACCGACACGTCTTCGCCGAACTGTGAAAACATCGATCGTCCTGAAGTGCGAAATCTGAAATGTCAAATCATCATGGTTGGCCCTTCTGCGGTATAGCTTCGTAAGGTAAGTGTGCGATAGTTATGGACGTTAGGGTTAGGGTGCGGGTTAAGGTAAATTCATAGATGGTAATGTATGTGAGATTTAGTGTAGGGTTAGAAATAGGGTGCTGTTAAGTGTATGTGTGTGGATTATTTATTTTGTTTGGGTATAGCTTCTTAAGGTAAGTGTGTGATAATTATAGACCTTAGGGTTAGGGTGCGGGTTAAGGTAAGTGCATACATGGTGGTATATGCAAGAATTATTAAGGGTTAGAAGTAGGGTTTAGTTTAAGGTTAGAAGTAGGGTTTTGGTTAGTGTATGTATGTATGTGGTTTATTTATTTTGTTTGGGTAGGTATTATGTAGCAGGCGGTGGGGTGGGACAACTATGATGGTTTGAGAATTTCGCAGTTTAGGGCATTCAGTGTTTTCGCGGTTCACAGAATATGTGTCGATGTTTATGTATTCGGTGACTAAGGCTTTCGCGGTTCCAGTATAGACCTATTCCAGTCCACAGTTGAGTACCGCCATGTCCTCATGAGAGAAGACTTCACCTGACAAGTTCACTATGTAATTATTGTCCAGAAATTGTCTAGAGGATAAATGATTAACATTTACCTCTTTTAGGTTGTTGAAAGAGCTGAAAATCCCTCTGAGCCCAGTTTCCTTGCCCATGCTGCCAATTCTGACCCTGAAAACCTCTCTGTGGATTTTGAGCACCATTCTGTAACCTCCAGTTGAATTTTTCGGCATTTTGTACCACTGGAAGTGGAGGATAACTTTCAAAATCACCAGTACCCCCTTCGAATGAAGTATCTCATCCTTCCGATGCTGAAAACAAACTGCCATGGCTGTGACTAGATCAGTCTGCATCTTGAAACCTCACATGACTCAACTTTCTTCTGATTGGTTCTTGAAATAAAGGCTGTACCATTTTCATAGTCATGGAGATCTCTATTAAGTTTCACTTTTTTCTATCCATAATATCAGACTCATATTTATTTAATTTGTCTTTTATGTCCAATAAAAAAGTGTCAATACATTTTGGAACAGCAAGAGAAGATAATTTAGAATATGTGTTATTTACCTGTTCTTTCAAGTATTTTTGTTTTAACCTATCTCTCTCAATGAGAATGGTAACCCACTCTACCATACGTTTGTGTGCTGCTGCAATCCACCTTCTACTAAACTGTTTATCCTGCTCATTGTTTAAGTCAAAAGGTAGAGAGTGGTCTTTGAATGTTCACAGACCCCTAGGTGTAATGTCTAAATCAACATACCTTTGCAGGCTTTGTATGTTGAAAAACACAGCAGTTTCTTTAAAAATGTATTTTTCCAGTTGTTCCAACAAAGTCTTATTTTCTGGAGACAATGTAGAGGCATACTTCTGACCCACCACATTAAAGGGATTATCACATTTCAGGTGTCTGTCACTTTCCTGTTTGTCCCAAACTCTTATATTACCTTCTCCTCTGTTCGAACCGAGTTCCACACCATCTCTCAAAGCAGTCCTCTCTCCAGAATAGATTAAATAATTATCTAAAGATCATTGTGTCCCATCCAAACATGAATCATGAAAAATATGAGGCAGGTTGATGTTCGGGTCATTAATTAAAATATTAGGGTACAACCCAACACCCTAAAAATGGCCGATTTCAACCACCCCACCATTAACTGGGAAAACTACTCAGGTGCCAACTCTTTTGCTCAACTTTTTCTGTAATTCATAAATTCCAACTCCTTTGATCAACTTATCCACACCCCCACCAGGGGCAGCAATATCCTAGACCTGGTCATTACCAACATGGGCAACCAGTGTTCCAGACCAGGGGTCAATTCCTTGTTGGTCAGATCCGACCACAAGCTAATCACCCTAGACATCCACATCCCACCCCCACCCCCCATTAGGGAAACCACCATAAATAAACTTCTCCAAAGTCCACTTCACACTTCTTAAGACAGAAGTGGCAAACTTCACGACACCCATGCAGATGGACAATAGAGGTACGACTGAATCCTACACAAATGCACTTTATAAGCAATTACATGAGTGCATGGATCATGCTATAACTAACAAAACCAAGATGCTATCCTCCAAAAAATTAAGCCAATCTGGTGGGCTTCTGCCATAAACAAACTCTACAACAGTAGAAAGAAACTGTTGCAAAAAAGAGTAAAATCCCATGATTGGAGGAACTCCGTGATCAGCCTCAGTAAAAAGCTAAGATCCCTCATTAAATCCTCCAAAGCTAGTTACAAAAACAAAACCACCACTGATTCGAAAGACAGCCACTAAGCATTCTATAGCTATGTGAAGAATCTCAATGGCAACACTCAGATCTGCTCTGAATTACAGCACACTGGCACTAAATATACAGAACCAACTGATATTACCAACATCCTGGCAGATAGGATCAGTGCTAACTTTAGCCCCCCTCTCACCCCCTAAAGGGCCCATCTCTATACTGGAAGAATGCAAAGTTCCTGTAATCACGGCTGCACAGGTAAAAACCACACTCTCCAAAGCCAAGAACACAGCATCCATGGGACCTGACAACATCCCAGGCTGCGTTATACATGAACTACAGAATGAAATGGCACCCCACCTAAGCACCATGTTCAGTCATAGCCTCACCTCAGGCTTTGGGCCTACTGAATAAGGCACAGCAACGGTTATCTCACTCCACAAAGGGGGAGCCACCATGGACCCCGAGAACTACCGCCCCATTAGCCTAATGAGCCTGGTCTGCAAGGCCATGGAACGTATCATCATGGAACTTATAAACAAAGACATTGGTAATCTCCAAACTGTGGACCCCACCCAGTTTGGATTTGTAAAAGGCAGATCATGTCTCCTAAACCTGATAGACTTCTTTGAAGCAGTCACCAAAGACGTAGATGAGGGCAAGGTGGTTCACACAGCCTATCTAGATCGCGCCAAGGCTTTTGACACCATCCCCCACTCTGGAATTATAGATAAACTCACTAAACTAGGTATTAATCCCTATGTCAAGAGATGGATTGCAAACTGGCTCACTGACAGAACCCACACTGTGAAAGTAGCAGACTCCAAATCTGACTTCAGACCAGTGACAAGTGGAGTACCACAGGGTTCAGTCCTGGGTCCTCTCCTGTTTGGTATCTACTCTTCTGAAGTACAGGCTAACGCAGAAGGTCTTTGGCTAACGAAGTTTGTAGATGACTGCAAACTAGGAGCTGTAATCGAAATTCCTAACAATGTGGACATCCTACAAAAGGGCCTCACTGAAGCAGATGCCTGGTGTCAAAGCCATGGCCTCAAGCTCAATGCCAAAAAGTGCATTGTCATCCCCTTTGGTAAAATCTCTGTACTCCTGAGCTACCACATAGGTGGTAGTCTACTTAACACTGAAAGTGTGATCAGAGACCTTGGGACACAGGTGGACAGTTGTCTCTCCTTTGATAATCACATCGCCACAGTAGTCAGGAAATCCTTGTACATGGCACACCTCATCACAAAAAGTTTCTCATCCAGGAAAAAAGAGGACATTGTTATAGAGTACAATGCCCTTTTGGTATGTACCTCACAAGTCATCTACAACTGGAAAGGCCGCAGAAATACCTCACAAAGAGGATTACCAGCCTCAAACAGATGCCCTATGCAATCCATCTAAAAAAACTCCAGCTTTACTCCGAAGGAATATCACCTACTCAAAGGTAATCTCTGCCTAACATACAAAGCTATGTCAAACCCAGAGCTGTTGGACATGCTCCACTTAAAGAAATCCCAATCCCTCCGAGCTACACGCTCTAGGGACCGAAACCTTGTCACCACAATAAAAAGAACATTATGGAGGGATAGATTCCTGTCCCAGAGACTTCCCATACTCTGGAACAAACTACCTATCTATATCAAACAAAGCTCCTCATTAGTACTCTTCAAGAAAAATCTTGATGACTGGATGGGAAATAGGAAATTCACCCCGAGGATCACTTCTATGGCTCTGTTCGACAGGGGCAAAGGAAAATAATTTTCTTGGGTGGCGAAAGCCAGGGTACCTTTTTGGCTAGGCTTATATAGTCCCTAGGCCCAATAGCCTAGTACCTACATATGAACCTATGAACCTATGTGGAATATTTAGATATGTGTTAACAATATTTGTTAAATTAGAAGGTTTATGGTGTGATTGACTTTACTATATACACTATAGCCTTGAAAGAATATGATGAGCTTATCTCTAAAGGCTACAGGTTGAAGGTATTTCTCTAAAATAGATCTTGAGAAAACATTTAATCTGGATGATTGCATTATAGCATATTTTTACTGCTTACCCAAAATCCATAAAGATATGGTGAATCCCCCAGGCTGGCCCATAGTTGCAGCCACTAATTATTTTTTGCATAATCTTGCTATTTTCCTACATTCTTTTTTACTTCCGAAAGTGATATGTTTGTCTTCTTATATAAAAGATGTGTTTGACTTTCTAAAGAAAATCTCTGATGTGCAGTGGACAAATAATTAGAAAATAAACTTCTTTGGATATTGGTTGGTTGTTTATCATTATTGAATTTACCATTATATGTAGGGCAGATGTGTACAGACGTTTCTATGCAGCAGTTTAGGTGTTAGTAAAAGTCAGAGGTGAATGCAGGGTCCATTTGCAGAGGATTGCTGGGAATCTTGCACAGGACTTCAACAAGCTGAAGTAGGTTTGCTCTAGTGAAGTCCCTAAAGACAATCTCATTTGGGGATGGGATTGTACCACTAAGCCTGTCAGAGAAGATGACAACTGACCTCTGCTCAGATTTAACCAGGGATGTTGAGATGCAGGGTGGGGTACATGCAGAGGCTAGGTTGGTAGTAAAAGAGGTCAAGGATATTATAGCCTCTAGTGGTAGGTTTTTCAATTTGGCCCAGTGCACAGGCATTAACAAAGTCTAGGAAATGCTTAGCATACCCATTTTTATTGGTGGAGATGTGCCAACTAATGTTTGTGCAATTGAAATCCCATAGCAAGAAGGCATTTGGTTTGATATTTAACCCTTCAATGGTGTTAAGGTAACTTTCATGATCTTTCAGGGACATCGATGGGATCAGAACAGACTGAGAACACCCCACAACATAGCCAGTATGAAAGATCTATTTAATGCTGTCAAGAATTTGTCCATCTTTTGTTTGAAGAGATTTGTGTTTTGAACAGAATGGGTTATTGCAATATCATGGGATTTGGAGTTGCCTGCATCTGTATGAATGCATAACTTGCAGAAATACAGGCTAAACAATGTATAAGCTGGTTGTAGGGATTCAAGGTAGATACATAGTAATTAAATGTACTCTACTACTTTCACAAGTTCCACGCATGAGACATGGTGCTTTAAACGTAGGTAGGAATAACAGAATGTTATACTACATAGTTGTACCACTGCGAAGTATATACAACTGGTAGCAAAACTCCTGATGTTTTGAAAATGCAATACACTGTGTATTTTGCTTTTATCACTTTCCATCCACACTTTGACCGCATTACATACTTCAAACTTGTGTGCTTTGTATTCATTTGGATGGTGATCAACAGGTGATAAACAGTCTCACTTCTCCCATCTAAACATATTTGTTACTCACTGTTTCAAGCATTGATATCACCCCCATATATTCCTCCCTTTTATACAGAATACTAATGATGTTGATAGTGTTGATGTGATCCCCCCCCCCCTTTGTGAAACTGCACCACTGTAGTTTGTCATCATAGCTTAAGTCTTTAATTATGATTCATAGGATTTTAGCCATGTTGTCATTGGTTCTGTACAGGAAAGAAGCAAGCATGTTGCCTATTATCATAGAACTTCAGGCTTTAATTTTACTTAAGGCAGTAGTTATCAGATAAGGTATGCCTCCCCTTGTCTCCCTCTTTGTCTCTCTGTCTTCTCTCTCTGTCATAACCATACTGATGTCCATCTTTGTTTATTGTGAAATTTGCACCAAACTTTTTCTGTTAGTAAATTTGCTATACCCTGTGGCTGAGTGATCACTTCATTGTTTATTGATAACATATCACATTCACAATGTTTTGCTTTCATTTTTCTGATATAATTGAGTAACACATTATTGTTCTTTTCATCTTAGACATCAAGCTGTTTATTGTTAGATTTATATTTGTTTTTATGACTAGGAGGGATACTTCAAAGCTAGGCAGTGAATTTATAAATATGTTCATGCATCATTACAAGGCTTGCAGTCTGTTGATTCGTACAAGACTGTTTTATTTCACAGTTGTTTAAGCATGATGGCTTAGGGCAGTAGCTGTTCATGTGCTGTTGCTCAATTTCTGTAGGAGTAATATGCTGCTGCGTGAAAAGTAGTTTAATTAAACTTCTCTGAGCTCACAGCTCCCTCCAAACAGAGCAAGACAGGTTCTTCATTACCTGCTACTAATTAATCTTTCCTCAAACTGAAAGATGCATGACTCTGGTGTGACAATAATAAGTTACAAGGTTGTGTGGAGGTAAAGGTCCCCCAATAATAAGTATCAAGGTTGTGTGGAAGTAAAGGTGCCCCAGTAATACATAGCAAGGTTGTGTGGAGGTAAAGGTCTCCCAATAATAAGTAGCAAGGTTGTGTGGAGGTAAATGTGCCCCAATAATACATAGCAAAGTTATATGAAGATAAAGGTCTCCCAATAATAAATAGCAAGGTTGTGTGGAGGTAAAGGTACCCTAATAATACGTAGCAAGATTGTGTGGAGGTAAAAGCCCCCCAATAATAAGTAGCAAGGTTGTGTGAAGGTAAAGGCCCCAAATAATAAGTAGCAAGGTTGTGTGGAGGTAAAGTTTCCTCATATGGGGGGGGGGGGTGAAGGAAGATATCCCTCCTGCAAAACATGATCATGCAGTGTTTAAGTATGGTTTATTTGACCATAAATCTACATGCATGAGTACATGTTTCAATTATTACTGTACTGAAATTGTTAGTTACAAGCAATATATAATCAGACAACTGTGATGAGAACTCAGGAGTGTTGAAGAGTTGCATTGAATCCTCATGATAATGTTTTAGCATCATCAGATTGGCACTATAACTTTTTTTTTCAAAATAAAATGTTTGCTATTCCATACCAGCTTAATTAGCAGGAATATAATAGCTGTAAAATATATTTTTATGTTATTTTATTTTCACATTTGTTAACTGGGTATGTCTGACTGAGCATGAGCCAATTTTCAGCAGAGGCCTGGGGAGAAAAGCTCCAAAAAGAACAGTTAAAAACAGAAATACCATAGAGTGCAGATAGCTTTAAATGCAAGATAGACATTAACTATGAAATCGCAGTACATTCCAGTAGAAATCCTACACAGATAATAACATTATATTGGTTTATTGTGCACATCTTTTAATCTTGATTGGTTGAAAGAGGATAAAAGCAAGATATATTTTAATTATTTATTTATTTTATTTATTTGACACTTGTTAACCGGGTTGGTCCAACTGAGCCAGTGGAGACCCGAGGAGAAAAGCTTCAAACACATACTCAATTACATTGCTTGATAAATATGTACAAACATAGGTAAATCACATCTATACCACATCTACATATACCCCAAAATACCACATTTTGGTATTATTCAAATATTTAATGTAAGAATCAAACAGTGACCATGTGTCCATCATAAACTATTATTTCTCTGCAAAACCATTTATTGTCTGCATGTAGAAGCTCATTGCATACAGAACCTAGGAAATACAGAGGTTAGCTTCTTTATGAATCACTTTGTATAACCTGACTTCTGCTTAAAACTATGCCTTTCTCATATGTTTATTGAAGAATTAATAATCAGATTATTGCAACTATAAAACTATAAAAAAAGTCTTTTTCTGAATATCTTCACTGAGGCACTGTGCAGTTTGTGTTATTTTAGCATTAAAATGCATGTTAAAATGTTTTGCTGTGATGGCCCTTGATAATTTCACAAGTTAAACAATACACTAGAAATGAAATGAAATTGAAATCATATTAAAGAAATTAAACTTGAAACTCATAGGAGTATTGTGATAAGTAAGGCAAAATAAAACAGGTACTTAAAACAGTCAATAATTTATGGTGTTTTAATTATGAAAGATCACAAATCACAATTCCAACTGAATGTCATGGTGTCTGGATCATAATCTAAAAAAAGAAATACCAAATTAATAACACTGACTAAGCGATTCCTGGTTTCCCTGTACTTCCTCCAAGGTGTAACTGGATGAGATGTTAAGCTGTTGATTAAATTCCCTGTAGAAGCAAATTGCCAGTCATTGTTCCCATTTAAAATCATTGCTGGTGTGTTTAATTAGTGTTCAGGCAACAGCTCACTTTCTATGCTTATGTTTGTGCATGGTTGTGAGACCATATAAGTAAGTATGGAAGTATATAGGTAAGTAATAAGAATAAAAGTAAGGGCTGGGGGAAAATACTACATAACATTTGGATTGGGTGCGTAGGTCTTGTCCTAACACAAAAAAATACTTACTTTTAATATTTTCATTGGGTTGAAGTCCTGACCAATCCAAGCTGGAGATTTCTATCTTCATCAGCCCAGAACTTCACAAAACATAGTGAAACTGCCAGCATTACTGTAAGATAACCATTTGCATGCTACCTCTAGTATTTATTTGAAACTGGGATTATGAAGAAGTGTTGTATCAGTAAGCTCAGTTAGTACAATATCAGTCATACTGACAAATGTTTTCCATTCTTTTACCAGTGTCAGATGTGATCTGCATTAAATGTGCTGATCAAATACTTAGCTGCAGGCTTACATTACACTCCTGTAATTTCAAAGCATTTACTGTTCTTGGTATGTATGCATGAGATATTTGTTGTTCTATCTCATTTGCACAAAAGCCACTCTCTTTTTACTGAGCCAGTATATTACCAATGTGCTACATTTCCATTTGCATTAGGCAATTCAAAAATCAATTTTCGAGGGTAGAGCCTAGATGTCCAACTGAGAGCAGTGAATTTTGAGAGGTCCATAAACTAGTATAATAATATAGGAAAATGTTATTATTTTCAAGTTTAAAACATCAGACATCTATAGATAAACAACTAAACTACATAAATATCAATTTTGGTGGAGATAAACAAAAATGTTCCCGTCAAGTAACTTGGCGATATATTGAGTCACTGAATATGAACAACTCAAGGAATTCTCATCCAGATGCTGCTTTGAAAAAAGAACTGCAATTGATGACATCTACCTTATAGGAACTATCTTTGAAGATGGATGGCTTTAAAAATGACTTAGAAAACCTCAAATTAAATTCTCAAAAACAGACTGGTACTCTTAAGGAACTATTACAGCAACACCATACAAAAATAACAAATATAGAGACTTTTCTAAATGACATTGATGGGAGACTCAAAGAGGAAGAATTCCAAAAAGAATTTCTGCTTAAACAGAATACGTGGCTGCTTAACAAAATAGATGACTTAGAAAACAGGGAAAGGAGAAACAACATAAGGATCTTTGGTCTGCCTGAAAACACTGAAGGAGAAGACATTATTTCATTCTTAACAACCTGGATTCCTGAATTTTTATACTTGAAAGAGGGACTTTCATTTGGAATTGAAAGGGTGCATAGAGCACTGAGGAAACCTGCTTCTAACTTTACAAATACTCCACCTAGATCCATAGCTATAAAATTTCTTTAATTTCTGGACAAGGAACTAATATTAAAATCTGCTTGGAGAAAATCACCCTTAAATACAATCAAAGCCTGATAAGGTTTGACAATACTTATTCTTCCAGAATACTAGAACAAAGGAAAAAAGTCTGGCCAATAATAAAACTGTTGAAACAAAACAACACTAAACCACAGCTGGCCTTTCCAGCCAAGATAAAAATACTTTTTGCCAGTGAGATGAGAACCTTTAATGACTTAGAAGAAGCTACTATATTCATCAAAAACAACAATGTAGTGTCTCTTCCAGAAGAAATGGAATGGATGGCCCCTACTCTTAAAAGAATAAAAGAAACACATCCTTGGACTGATGCTAGAAAGAAGAAACAAAAAACTGATTCCAAGATAGCTGTCCCAAAAAAAGAACTCTTACAACTACATCTCTCAAAGTATCAACTGATATGGTACATCACTTGTCATCTGTTTTTATTAAAAAAAGGAGGGTTTCTTCAGAATGTTCAGAGTCCAGTAATTCTTCACAAACAAAGGCAGGTCAAGATGGGTTACTATTTACATGATATATAAGCCAAACAAAGCAATATATAATATAAACATAGAAGTTTCTAGTCCCCTACATGAACTCAATGAATACTTATCTTGTTCATTTTTCATTGTTTTTACTTATAATAATTTAAGTAATTAATTCACTAATCCAACAAGGTAACATTCAGCAGAGTTCAGACTCAAATGCAACAAATTAACATCATATATAATAGCAGTAACAGTAGAGTGCTTTGAAAAAAAGATATGCTGTCATGGAGACTAATGCCTTCTTCAGTTAAAGTATGACTTAGAAATGACATGTATATCCTGGTTAAGTAATAGTAGCAAGCTATTAGTACAAATGTCATCATTATTCTGTCTAAACATAGTTAATATCAATTATGGCAGGTATCATAGCTTTGAGTGCTGTTCAATCAATCCTTATATGGTGTATGTGGATGCAGCTGTGTCTGGCAGCTAGTACAAATGTCATTATTATTTTGTCTAAACAAAGTTAATATCAATTATGGCAGGTATCATAGCTTCGAGTGCTGTTTGATTAAGCCTGACATGGTGTGTGTGGCTGCAGCTGTGTCTGGCAGCTGTTGCATGTTGCGGTTTCCATCTCCAGGAAGCTATGAGTCACGGATTGTGATCAAGGTTTACTGATGCTTGTGTATTAAGAAGAGACATTTGGTATTTTAGCCTGAATCCAGGGGAAGAGGGTGGATGGAGCTGTGATTTGGGATATTTTGGCAAAGAATAGTTTGTTTATACATCTGCTGAGTGAGATGTAAAAGGCTGGAGGAATGTGTTTTCTCTTGTTGTGGTGGCTTGTTGGGAGCTTTTTTTTGGGTTTTTTTGATCTGTTTGCTCTCCATTCTTTTCCTGGCTGCTGTCTCACTGAAAGGGAGGGAATTTAGGCTTGAAGCTGCAGTGAAGTGAAGCTTTGCTTCAGGTGCATCGCCAGCCTCTGGCATGCAGTACACAGACACACTAACAGAAACAGATGCTTCCAGGTTGCTTTGGTAATGGAGAAAGAGTGATTAAAATGCTTAATGGCTCTGAGGAGCCTCCAAGATGATTCTCGGCAATGTTCTTTGGTTTAAAAAATATATATATTTATATATATATATATATATATATATATATATATATATATATATATATATATATATAAAATAAAAGGGTTGTTTTAAACCACATATGCACATATTGATGGTCTCCCAACACTTCGTTTAGCTCATTAAGTTGATTCTTGATTAAAAAATAAATAAATAAGTAATACACAATTTTATATTTAAAAATGGATTTTGGTCCATACACATTAAGGACTGACATAAGAGTGGAAGTCTGAGTTATTGTGAAAGACTAAGAGCACTTGGTCTTGTGCAGAACCCTTTGCAGGAGTCTGGGAGGTGAGCTTGCTCGTACATGTCAGGCATATGGGGATAGCTGACTCTAGGGGTGATTGGGGTTGCCGGCAAGTGCTAGAGAGTCATCAGATTTCCTTCATGGAAATATCTGTGGGAATGGAAGGTCTGTTGAGTGGTTCACTGGCAGAGTGGCCACTGCATGGAACAGGCTGGTAAAATGGAACAGAACAAATATTTGTTTGGATATTTTAAGAACAGCCTGAAAACACATTGCATGAACAAGTGAATGGTATTCTGGCAAAACTGGATGGGTATTGTTGCCCGTGCTTGAAGTACTGATATGTGTGTATGTAAGGATGGAAATATACTTATAACAAATAAAAAAATAGAAGGATCTCATAATTTAAAGTCTATGGACTGTATAAACATGCTTGGAAGGAACTAATAAGAATAAGCATTATCGCTTATGGTCTCTCAAATAACTAAGCAGCAGCCAAAAAAAACCCACACACAGTAGTTATATAATGTATGATTTTAGTAAATCTAGACATAAAATATATAATTGTCATATAAGATGAAGCAGTCTGCTGAATTAAGATATTAAAGACAGGATTTAATAACATGGGCTTGTGTATAATAACACTACTGTCTTAACTTGTCATAAATGACATTGAACATCAAGGGGAAGCATGATGATTTTCTTATACAAGTAAATATGCATAACAAGTCATGTAATTCCTTTAACTTGAATTGTAGTTTTTGTAACCCATCTTGGCCATAAATAATACTTAAGCAGTTACCAAGGTAACTAATGTTTTATACATGACATCAAACTGACAAAGTTGTTCAAGAGAAACAATAGAAGCCTGAACTTGAAATGTCACAGAATGTAACAATCATATTCCAAACAAATAGTATTAAATTGACAATACAAACTCAGTTTAATAACACGGGCTTGTGTATAATAACACTACTGTTTTAACTTGTCATAAATGACATACACTATATTGAGCATCAAGGGGAAGCATGATGATTTTCTCATATAAGTAAATGTGCATAACAAGTCATAACAATTGCTTTAACTTGAATTGTGGTTTTGTAACCCATCTTGACCATACATAATACTTAAGCTGTTACCAAGGTAACTAATGTTTTATACATGACATCAAATTGACAAAGTTGTTTGAAGGGAAACAATAGTAGCCTAAACTAGGAATGTCACAGAATGTAGCAATCACATTCTGAACAAATAGTATTAAATTGACAATAATCACTAAGTTTAACCTTTGCTGTTTATACAAAATAGAATGTTGCCATTTAAATCTAAAAACTTTCAATATATACCATAAAATGGCAATTTATAAATATGGAAAAGGAACTTGTAATCATTAATAACAATAAGTGAATTTGTTCTTTTTAGCCTATAATTTCACTCATTTTATAAGAAATGACAGATATGAAAATCCTTAAGTGTAGGAAATGGGAGGAAGAGGGGTGCACTGATAATTAAAATGCACTAACTTTCATCAATGTTCACATAAAACAAACTTGATCCTTTAAGTAAGTTAGCAACAAGCAAAGTGATTACTTAAATGCTGGCAAACAATGAAATATAACATCTGATATATCCAGTAAAATACATTGTATTATAAACATTAGGTATAAATATTATTACCATCTATTTATATTAAGTAATAAGTTTTGAAAGACTTCATCAATAAGTCTGAATATGTTAAATAACTGTGTGCTATAATCTTTTACTGAGGTTTTATATATGATAATCCCACTTTACTATGATTGAATTAGAATCTATCTTTCATGTAAATATTAATTGCTTATACGATAACTAGACATGTATATCGTATTAGAATTCTGTCTAATCTACAATAGTACTATATCTGTTCAAAATAATATATCTATTGCTTATTCCTGTTACAAATATTCTCCTTATGATAATTCAATTGATGGAGCTCAGATGTTCTGGATTGTCAATGTATGAGATATAATCTGATGGATTTAGGTTTATCCATCAGATTAGGAATTATTTTCATTCCATGGCTAGTGCAGATCTTAGGTTTGTTAACATTTATTAATTTAAATTTGTTATTTCACAAAAACATTTTAATATGCCTAACCAAAGCATTACTTTATTGGTAAACACTCAAAGTATAAAACTGATTATTTCCTTTAAAAGCTCAAACATATACTTTTTAGTTATCAGAGGAAAATGTTTAATAGCCACAATAAAAAAACATAGTCTAAATAACCTAAGATGGATTTAACTTTATTATCTTTAAATGCCAATGGCTTAAACAATCCTAGCAAGAGATCAAATCTACTGAAATATTTAAAATTGAACAAAGCACAAATTGTCTTCCTTCAAGAAACTCATTTCAAAACAAATGGCAATTATAAATGGAATCCTAAGTAATATATGTTATTGGCACAATCCAGTTATAAGACAAAGACAAAAGGGGCAACAATTTTATGGAAAACAAATGTGATTAATCCAGAAATCATTTATAAGTATGAAGATAAAGGCAACTTAATATTAGTAGGAGATTTTAACTGTATGTTTGATATTTCTGAAACTACAAATAAAAGACCACTGCGTACATCTGCTATATCAAAAGCTTTAAACAAGTAGGTAGAATCATTTCATCTTGTAGATACTTTTAAATTTAAAGAAGATAAAGCTTTGTTGTTTTCCCATCAAGATCACTGATTTGGTACCCAAACTAGAATAGGTAAAATATTTGCTGCTCATGACTTACACTATAAAATCATTAATTTCTCAATCACTCCCTGCCCCTTTTCAGACCACAATTCATTGATACTAAAACTTCAAAATGGGTACAAACCATTAATCTTTAACTCCAGAATTCCAGCATATATAACTAAAATTAAAGAGTTCAAACCCTGGTTATTATCTGAATTACAGTTCTTCTTAGATATTAATTACATCACAGAGATAAATAACATAGTTATATGGGACTCATTAAAAGCTTACAGATCTAGGATGTTTGCTCGAATGAGCAAACATCCAAATCCATAACCACCAAACACACTTTAACAAAAGCACTTTTATCGAAAAAAAGCTTTCGTTAAAGCATGTTACTAAAAAAAAAAAATACTACATTAACATTTTAGCAGGGACCCCTGTGCCCCCCACACTCCCCTACTTTAATATTCTCCCTCTGAGACTGCACTATATTAGGGAAAAGGGAATTTTCCCTTATCCACACCATAGTACGGCCTCGGCAACAGGCATACTTATGCAAAAGTGCTTCTTCGGTTAAAAGCACTTTTGCATAAGTATGACCAGCCATTTGGGTTTTGGACGTTTGCTCATTCGAGCAAACATCCTAGACCCAAGCTTACATATATGGTAATACCCTAACTTGCTATAAAAAATCAGAGAATGGGATTCTGAATTATTAAATCTACAAACCAAACTTTTGTGAGTAAAAGGTGAAAAAAAAATCAAAATCATTTGGAGATGAAATAGAAAGTAGAAGTATTAAACAATAAATACAATGAAATTCTAAGACATAAAACTAGTTTAGCTTTAGAAAAACTAAAAATGAATACTTTGGCCACTTCTCACAAATATCTACATAATTTATCCACAAGAATAAAAAAACAATCAAAAGCTAATAACATTAAAAGTATCTTCCACGAAAAGAATGGGAAAAATGTTTCGGATATAGGTGACATTCTTGATGCCTATAGAAACCACTAAATGGAACATTTCCAAAAAGAAAATATACATATCGATCAACTAAACATAGATGAAAAATGTTCTAATATAAAAAAAACTGAAAAATTAAAACTAGATCTGAAAGCACCCATATCCTACAAAGAAATTACAGATACAATAAAAGAGGGTAAAAATAATAAAGCTCCAGGTATAGATGGCATAATTATGAAAATATATAACCCTTTTCTTCAAAAATACTATCCTTCTTCCATAAAACTCTTTTAGAAATTCAGTCACAAGCTTTAATATCACCCTCTTGGAGATATTCCTTAATCACACCAATCCTAAAGGAAAACAAATCCCCAAACCTCTGTACCTCATATAGACCTATGTCATTATTAAATAATGACTATAAGATATTTATGACAATATTAACTAACAGAATGAAAATGCCACTATCCAGAACAATAAATAATGATCAAACTGGATTTCTATATCACACACATGACAATATTAAAAGGATAATTTCTCTTATAGATTACATTAATAAAGAAAATAAAGAAACACTCATAACTGGCTTAGATATAGAAAAATCCTTTGGTTCCCTAAACTGGGACTATTTATTCAAAATCCTAATGCTATTTGAATTTCCTGCATCCTTTGTTCATCTCCTAAAGAACATATATATATATATATATATATATATATATATATATATATATATATACACACACACACACACACAAATAATTTAGCATATGTTAAGTTAGGTCCTTTTACCTCTGAATCTATACATATAACAAAAGGCACTAAACAAGGATGTTCCATGTCACTGATGCTATTTGCTCTGGCTATTGAAATATTGGCAGATTCAATTCATAACAATATAAAAATCAAAGGAATAGATGTTTATGAACAATACAATTCTAAAGTAATGCTATTTGCTGATGATATATTACTAACATTATCTAATACAAAAGGGACATTAGAAGAATTAGATATAGTAATTGACAAATTTCATATTACTTCAGGACTCCATTTCAATAAATCAAAATCAAAATTTTTATTTTTAAATAAAAAAAGAACTGCAGACTAAGGGGGTTCACATCATAGGGAAACAAGAATATACCTTAAAATATCTAGGAATTGAGTTATGCAAGGGTAATAATGACTTAGCCTCAAAACACTACAATATCATCAATACAATTAAAATCTCTGTGGAAAAATGGAACAAAATAATATTAACATTTGAAGATGGACTACAGTTAATAAAAATGGTTTTACTGCCCAATATTTTATATATAGCCTTGACAATACAAAAGGAAATATACTTAAAGAAATAAATTCATGCCTAATACAATTTTTATGGTTTCCCAAAAGAAACAGAATAGCTTTAATAGATCATATCAGACAATGGAAGCAAGGAGGATTAAACTTTCCTGATATAGAAACATATATAAAAGCACCAATATCTAAAACAATCTCAGATTGGATAAGTCTAAATTACTCTGCAAATTGGAAATAATTACTAACTGTAATATCAATAAATTAATTTGATTTACAAAAAAATTCAAGTAACAGATAAAAATAATTTTCCATGGCACATATTATGTATTAGTATACAATATAAGATAACTAAACCCACTAAAACTCATATGATTAATTATTACATTAACTCATTTAGGAAAATTATTAATGCAAATATAGATTTAAAAATCTGTTTTGATCTTTTAACACCATTTATAGTCACAAGAACTTTCTACATAAAATATATAGAAAAATTATTAATTCTTTGGAACAGAAAGGATTTGTTTGTTGGCTCCAATGTATCAAAGAACTAAAAGTTTTAGATATGCAAGTAATAAAAACAACATACAAAATTCCACAATAGGATTGACTAACTTTACAGAGTATTCTGTCATATTTGCAAGATTTAAGTAGAATAATTAACAATTCTTCATTTAAAGAAATACCTAAATTTATAAAATACATATATGAAATCATATATAATGACTTTGACATGGGAAACACTATTTCAAAATTTTACAAAATATTGATAAACTATAAAACAACACCCAAAACCTCATATTGGAAATATATAAAAAAGGATACAGTTAACTGAAGATATTAAAACAAATATCTTATCAATAAAATATACATCCTTTACATAATACTGGAAAGTTTTTAATTGGAAATGCTTGCACAGAGAATTCTTAACCCCAGATCGAATCAGTAAAATTAGTTCTTCCATAAAAGGAATATGTTGGAAATGTGAGCAGTACAGACTGCAGATTGGAACCACATTTTCTTTGATTGTGTTAAAATTAAGCCATTTTGGAATGGTATTAATAACTTTCTACAAGCTTTATTTAATGAATTATTTTATTGAACTAGAGCTCTTGTATTATTAAATGTGAACGAAGGTCCTCATTTGAATATGTCAAACATGTATCTAGTATGGTCTATACTTGCAATATCAAGGAAGTGTATAACAAGAAGATGGAATACAAACACAATAGCAATTTTGGAAGATTTCTACAGCCTGCTGAAGACCACAGCATTATTGGAAATTAAAATTGAATAACTAAGAATTTATCCAAAGTCATTTATCAACAACCCTTGGGTAAAAGTCTTATTGTTGACTGACACTATACAATAATTGATCAGATAATGGATTGGACATACTTATAAAGTAACTGTATACATTAAGATCTGTTATAATGTCAGGCTAATATAAATAGTGTACATAGTTATTTAAGATGTTATGTATAAATACTATGGAATTCATTCAAATGTATTTGAAAAATAAAACAATTTTTGAGAAAAAAAAATCAATTTTAAAACAACGGTAGATTACACCATAAAAACAAACACATCAAAGCTGTTTCTATATAGTCATGATTGTCTTTATATATATTGAAATAAGTGTAAATTATGGAATTGGAATTAAGAAAATAATATGCTGATGAAAAATATGAATGCAAAGCACCAAATTAGTAAACTGTTGAATGAAATTTGCCATTTATATATATTTTCCTAAATCAACATGCAGTATAATTTTGGGTAGGATTCATAAGGATATAAAAAAATGTGCAAAACCATGAAAACTGGCATTGCATTATGGATAGTAGTATGGCACTTAAAATGTGATTCATAACAGAAGGTTATGTGGATTTATGAATGTTTATATAATCTTAGTGTGGAGTGGCTGATGAAAAAGGTAGTAATTAATGAGCCTTGGGGGCTATAAATCAGGGCATTGTATGCATAGTTCTTCAACATTCAATCTGCTTTCACTGATTCTCATGTCAGAAGTTAGTACTTTCTGTAAAATGTTAGCGTGCACATGCAAACGTAGGAAAAAAAGTAGTTGAATTAACTTGAATGCCCAATGATATATACTTCAATGATGGTAGCTGGAAGATACAAGCACCACATGAAAAGGTTGCAACAATGCTTGCAGTTCTACCCTTGTCAGACGTTTGGTATGCTGATTAATCAAGAGTAGCCTGATCATCACAGAGTAAAAAGAAGAATGCTAGACATCATCTGAGATGTTCCATGTTCTTACCAATTAATTAGTAGTTTGGTTTTTCCCTTCTCTTCCACTGGCTATGAATGTCAGTTCTGTAATCCACATCTTAGCTACAGGAACAACATCCTACAATGTAATTATGCCACAGTCTTATGTATCAAGGACACTAAACAGTGCTGTAATTTACATTTTGCAACAAGTGGGGGAATATATACAATTTTTCCACTACCCTCTCCAGGAATAATGAACCACTATGCAAGCACTGCACATGGTAACAGTTCTACTGTTGGTGCTTTGTGCAACAGGCTGCTCCAGTATAGGTATATGTGCCCCCCCCCCGGATGCTGAGTTGGTGTCATCATCAGTCAGCTTGTATGCATTGTGGATAGTATCACCACCATTGTGTCTTGCAAGTACAGTGGGACTGCCCACACTACTTCTTATGAAAAATGATTAGCCTACATCAAGCGTACATACAGAGGCAGACCACAAGGCTGCTTTGTAGATATTTGCAACTTAGCGCACTGGTAAAGCCAAGGAAAATGTACAAAGAAGAGGTAACAGAGAATACATCAAGACTTACTAATGTAATGCCACATATCCACTTTCCCCAAGGACAATGACCCTGCTAAAAATTTTTATTGATTAACTGAGGAGAGGTGCAAATCACTAGAAAGTCAATCGTGTATTAGTCAGGAATGTGTTTGGAATCTAGATGGGGTGTTCAAGTGTCTGGATACTTCAGAAAGTATGATTCAGTGCTTGCTAAAAAAGGTAGGATGGACACTGCTGACCTGTGCCTTGCTGTACAATATATGACTACAGTGGAGAATGGCAACAGGGTAATAGACACAGCAGGTTTAAGAAGAGGAAGCTGCAGAGAAATAACACCATCAATACATGCCACATAATTATGAGTTGTAGAATTTCACTAGTATCATTGAGTACCTGTATGCAGCAAAATATGTCAGAGATGTCCAAGTAATATGTATAACACAACTGTCCTCTTAAATCCACAATAAAATTGTGATTTAGTAAAAATAAGGTCCATACGATCCCACTGCTATGACCAATATGAATCACAATGAAATGTATTCAGTGTATATGCTGCATACATTGTATATCATACAGGATATCCTTTGAAATAATTATCATAACTCATTCTTGTTATATTTATCATAAAAGAAAGAAAGAATAATTAGCCAAGTACTAGAAGGGTCTGTTCAGTTACTGGATGATCCTGTTTTTCTTTCATTATGACACAACAGCTGAACAGACTGCTTTCACGGGTTTACCTCTTTCAGCAGAGTATCCAACTCTCCATGGATGTTCACTCTTTGCAGAATTCTTTGTTCTCCATTTTAGGAAACAAAAATAGGTTGATCATTCAAAGATACCTCAGAGACTATTGTAGCAATAACATTGTTGAACACCCACCCACCCCCACCCCTGACATTGTACAAGATGGTGTTAGATACTTTATGTATTCAGAACTGTTTTTGATTGAGATAACTACCACTAAGAAAAGTGTATCTCTGAACAGATACTTTAAGAGACACTGATGAAGGCTTTGTGATGAAACACACTTATCTGTGAGACTATGCAACAAAAATAAAATTAATTGTACTGTATTTCAGCGTTGTGGTGTGTATTTTGCAGTGATAAATTATGTTTTTGTGTTAGTTTGATTTCTAAGCACTTTACACATCAGGGAACTGCATTTGCAAGGTTCTGTTTCTGTATTTGTAAATACTCATCCAATTATCCAAGTCCTGTTTAAAAGACCATAGTTTATTACACTGCTTAATTTGCATTGGGAGTTTGTCGCAGAGGTGAGAAAGGTACTGAATGATTAATCTATTTATCTGCCATGTTTTATTTATCTGTTGATGAAGAGTTAAATCCCAGATTCTACTATACGTGGGTCCATTTGATTTGTGGAGACACAAGAGATGCAAGACCACAGGGTCCCTAATGGCATGGAAGGTAAGGCAAAGATCTCAGAAACAGATAGATAAATAGAAGCATAGATTCAGAAGTTATCAAATGAAAGACACATTTTCTAGTAGCTTACAGTTTTTAGTCCAGTGATCTTCTTAGTTTGAAACCTCTGGGATCTTTCTAGTTGTTTGACATATCTAGTGAAATAAAACTCAAAGCGGACATTGTGCTCAATAACTGGACTAATCAATGCAGAATATAAGGAGACAGTGGCATCTTTAGTCCTACATGATATCTCCTTGGCAATTAGCTGTGCTACGTAGAAAGACTTTCCGACTACTGGTGTTACATGATGATGAAATAGAGGGAATTATCAACCTACATTCCAAGGTCCATAACAACATTCTCATTTTGAAGTGGGTACTATGTATGCAGGGGCAAGGGGATGTTTACCATATTTGACAATATTTTACTTTTATACATTTAATATAAGCCCATTTGTAGCACACTGCTATTTATAAGTTAGAGATGAAGGGTTTAGGCATCAGAGGGGGTCTTGACAATGACTCCCAGTTTGCAGTCATCTGCAAACTTGGTTAACCAGAGGTCTTAGTTCATTGTCTGGATATCAGAAAAATAAATACTGAACAAAAGAGGTCCCTGCACTGAGACTTGTGGGACATCACTAGTCACCTTGATGCTTCTTAATGAAGTACCTGCTCCGAAGCATAGTTAGGGTGAAGTGAAAGAGGCAGCCTGCACAAGGTGTTAAGGTGCACAACTGGCAGATCCATTTGTTTGTTTGTTTTGTTAGTTTAATGTCCATCACTGAGGGCAGGAGCAGAGATGGAGGGCTTCAGAATGGACCATTTTTTTTGCTTTTGTTGGGGTATTAAGAACATGGCATAGAGGGGTGCCAGGTTGGGGAGCAGCACCAGGTACCAAATTAACCAGCT
This sequence comes from Protopterus annectens, assembly GCF_019279795.1. Lineage (NCBI taxonomy): Eukaryota > Metazoa > Chordata > Ceratodontiformes > Protopteridae > Protopterus > Protopterus annectens. The sequence goes on along the minus strand of NC_056744.1, from coordinate 646,922,048 downwards.
ATGGTTCTGCACCAACACTCATACTCTGTGAGTTCTGTCTTCCATTTAATTTACAATCTATAGTAAATTAGGTATAATAACTATGATATCATGGGAGATGGTGTCAAAGACCTTGACCAGGTCTTGGCGTGCTGTGTGGAAATTATAATCATATCAACAGCCTGTGTTATCTTTTCAAAGAAGTTAAGCAAATTCATTAGACAGATTCCACCCTTGATAAAGCCAAACTGCTGTAGGTTTAGTCTGACAAGACTTTTGGTATCATAGTTTATCATTTCAGTTATAACATGTTTCATGGCTTTGAAAATGAAACTTATCAAGCTGATGTGCCTATAATTTCCAGGGTCAGTGATGGGGCCATCCTTATGGAGTAGAATCACTATTGTTGTGAGTCAAACCTCAGGGGCAAAGCCTGTTTAAAATGGGCTCTGCCAGGGTTTATTAAAAACCTAAGTATATTATCAGGTCCTACAGAGGAAGTATTTTTGGTCTTCAAAATGCCTTTCATACATGTTCTTTAGTGATGATGGGGTGGATTGAGAGATTCAGGGATAGTTATCTCTAGGGTTAAATTCATATTGAATTTGTTTGCTAGTATGTTGGCAGTGTCTACTGGGTCAGATTAGTAGGTGCCATTTTGAATAAGTTCAGGGAAATGTTGAATGTTATTTCCTAATTTCTTCAAAAATGCCAAAAAAAAACAAGTAAACTGTTAAAACCACACAAATGGCACAACTCAGAAGGCAAATCTTCTATTTTAATAACTTGAAGCACTTTTCATTTGCACCAAAACAAACTTCTTCAGAAGTAAAAGAAATACGATCCACATCACATTTATAAAACAAAGTGGAAGTGACGTATTGAAACGTACATTTAAACCCACATTACTACTTAAAGCAGTACATAAATATAAATACATTTAACTAATAACACTTTGAAACTGAAAACCAGAAAAACAGAACAGTTGAACTTCAAGATATAATGGACAAATTTAATTTTAGTACAGTAAAATACATTGCTATAAAAGGTGTACTAAATGTTACTCTGCATTCGATGCAAAAATGACTCAGTCTAAGTAAGCTTCCATGAGAACGTTGAACACTGAGTTAAAAAACAAACTGTAAACAAATTACATTTACATACTTATAAAAATAAAAGGCAAGATATTTAAATATGTAATTAATTTCCAATCTCACTTAATGCCCATCTTTCTCATCTACCCAGATTTTTACGTTTAAGTATTCAACTGATAGAACACATGTCATTGAGACCTGGAAATTTACAGGCATTTAACCTAACTTGCCAAGCAAGTTCAAGTTCTTCTGAGTTTCAAAGTGTTATTAGTTAAATGTATTTATATTTACGTACTGCTTTAAGTAGTAATGTGGATTTAAATGTATGTTTCAGTACGTCACTTCCACTTTGTTTTTTAAATGTGATGTGGATCGTATTTCTTTTACTTCTGAAGAAGTTTGCTTTGGTGCAAACGAAAAGTGCTTCAAGTTATTAAAATAGAAGATTCACCTTCTCAGTTATGCCACTTGTGTGGTTTTAACAATTTCCTTATTTCTTAACAAAGCTATAGAAGGATTTGCCATTGTCCATAGTTTCAGATGCTAACCTGAGTTCATGGGCTGCTTTAGTAGACCTAACAGTATTTTTTAAGTTTTTTATTATATTTCTGATATTATCCTTGATTTGGAGGTCATTTGCTCTGTTCTATACTTTAAAGTGTTTGTTTTTTAGTGTAGAGTTAAATTATATTGGTGGACTACCAGAGTGGTTTGTTTTTAAATTTCCCATTATATCTAAAGCCAGTCAGGACTGCTAGTTCTATACACTTAAGAATAGGTATATAACTTCATTGTAAAGCTACTTGCTGTGACAATATTGAGGCTGATGATAGTATAAGCGAATTTTGAAACTTTATCATAGAACTTAATGAGGTTAATACAGTTTAAATCCCTGAATTCTAAGATATTAGTTTCAGAGGGTTCAAAGATTTTGAAGATGGAAGTCATTAGTTTATGATCCAACTTAATTGAGGAAGGAGATATCAGCAGAATAGTGCATGAAGAAGGCATATTCGTAAGGAGCAGTTCAAGAATATTTTGACCCTTAGTGCATTTGTTAAAAATCTTGTCTGGGAAGTTGTTGTTTATTAAATCTATGAATTTTTGGGTATACCTGTAGATCAGAATGTGTGTTGTGCCTTTAAGAGCTATTCCAGTCTATGAGCATGTGCATATAAGTACTGAGCATGTGCAAGCAAGAGTGCCATTTTGGGTGAGCAGCCAGGGTGAAAGCATGTGTGTGCGTAACAGTCAGTCAGTTAGTTTGTTTGTTAAAGTCTAATGTTACAGTTATCCATCCTGATATGTTTGTGTGTAATAAACTACTTAAACAAACACCGAAGCCTCATTGTCTTATTTGAATACACAAGATGAGCGGCACTACCCTACATTGCAGGTATAGGCACTTGGAGTTTATTGAAGGATAGCTAAAGTCTCCCAAAACAAGAAAGCTCTTGTTTATGGGGAGTTCATCAGGAATGTTTGTGTACCTTACATGATTTTCACGGGACATAGAGGATATCTCTTAACAGGCTATAAGCTGCTGGTCCTCTTTAGTGTGATTTGGAGTACAATAGTTTGAGGCTTTCTTGGAATCTCTCTAGAGGTGATATAGTCTTGAACAAATATGGAAACACCACTACAGTTGCCATTGCATCTGAAGGCATGGCAGGTGTAAGATCCACTTATGGAGGAAGTGCTTTGTATACATTTAAACCAAGTCTACATGCAGTTTTACTGTATGGTATCACAAACATCATCCTCAGTACAGACATGTAGTTGTTTTCTAGACATACCATAGATAGCACTGTTCCACTTGTTGACCTGGGAAATGCATTACATACATCCTTTGGTTGCTTATTGTCCTGTAAGTGAATAATATTTATATGATTATGGCATACATTATTAAAGTAATACTGTAAGAATAACTGCACCCAGAAGTAGAAATAAATTACATTACAGGAAAGGTCGTTATTTGTTGTGATCCTTGTGAGGCAGACATTTTAAGACGCTTCATACAGGCTATGTAATCTAAACTTTCATAGCTATAATTGGATTGTACAGGTCATGAAGGACAATGTTGCACTGTGCTATCAAAATAGGATGGAAATGATACCATGATTATCCAAAATGTGTCCAGCAGATGTGAAAGAATTTTCAGTACTTTTCCCTTATCGGAGCAAGACTTTAAACGCAGTTGCTGAGCTCCAAATCCAGTGTCTTGTAATGTCTTTTTGGTCTTAATCTAACCAGGTGTATGTGAAATATTTTACTGGGTAATATTTAAAAAAGGAGATGTCACTTCTACATTTTATACACACGTGGTTAGACTAAGACCAAAAAGACATGAGAAGACACTGGATTCGGAGCTCAGCGACTACATTTAAAGTGTTTCCCTCTTGCGTTGCAGCTGGACAAATCAAATTACAAAATAGCAAACAAAACCTGGGAAAGCGTAACCTTGGCAAAACACTAATATTATATGTCTGTCCGAGTTATCAGTGCATTACAAAGATGGTGGAACTGCTGCAGACAAATAAAAATCATACCAGCCGGACAAATCAAATAAAAAAAAAATGCGACCAAAATCCGGGAAAACATGACCTCAGTTAAACAGTGATAATATATATTATATCAGGTACATGATCACTACTTTAACTCCTGTGCATTCTATGGTTATTTCCGTTGCCAGGGAAAGCCTTTTAAAGCACTAGCTGCCGCTTTAAAAAAAAAAATCTTCACAGCTAACAGCTGTTTCATTATTCCGATCACAACTGCCAGAAGCCAGATAACTGTAAGTAATGAAACTGTGCTTTTGGAGGAGGTACACACAAGCATAGTTGTAATGGGCTGCATAGTGTTTAAATTATGGAGAAATGTATTTCTTTGTACTTTTTTTGTTATCGGAACCACACTTTAAACACGGTTGCTGAGCTCCGAATCCAGTATCTTGTCATGTCTTTTTGCTGTTAATCTAACCAGGTGTGTATAAAATATAGTACTGGATAATATTTCAAAAAGGAGATGTCAATGCCACATTTTACACAAGACCAAAAAGACATGAAAAAACACTGGATTCGGAGCTCAGCAGACACGTTTAAACTGTTACCCCAATAACGGAAAAGTACCAAATTTTCATAGCTATAAGTTGTTCATTTACTTGTTTCAACAGTCTGTTCTGTTGCTAAGCTACCCAATTTAAATTTCTAGGTACCCAGAGGACAGAGGATCTCCAATGCATGTTGCAGAGAAAGAAAATATTTTCCATAAGTTCTGTTTATGGACATCCACCATAGATGAAACATCCATGTGAGAGTGCCATGGCCTTCTTACCTGTGAACTAGTTAATGTTGGCATTTATGCTGTGTACTTGTCTAGCTTCTAAAGCACCATATTAATGCACATTATATATATATATATATATATATATATATATATATATATATATATATATATATATATATAAAATGTACATTAATCCATATTTCAACATTTAGATGAAAGTACCATTTTTATGTGAACAGTTCATCAACAAACTACAAAATTGTAAATACTTACACTGCAGGTGGGGCTACCAAAGGACCCTATATAATAGTTGTACATTAATTGTATAATACAAATGTATCAGCATTTTGGTTTGAGTTCTCATAAAATGTATGCATGTTGTTCAAGCCATACTGCCCAAAAGGGTGTGCGTCATTGTAAAAATAATGCATGGCAGTGGTGTTCTGGGGCTTAACACCACAGGTACAGAGCCTTTATACACCTGGGTGGCATTATTTTACAACAGCATACAAATCCTGGAGGGAATTATTGCTTTTAGAGAATGGACTACCTGTTGAATTGTTTATTTATTTATTTATTTTTGTTACTATATATTTTTTATATTTTTGATATGAAATAGATCACCTGACCAATATTTCAAACTTGCTGTATTATATGTAATTGTTGTTGGAGGAATAATTTTACATGCAAAACATAACTTATGTAAGTATTCAATGTCTACACACACACACACACACACACACACACACACACACACACACACACACACACACACACACACACACACACATACTCAGAAGCACAGACAGGATCCAAGTCTCATATACCTATACATGGAAACATACACATTCAGAAATACAGACATACAAATTCACATGCATATGCATACACAGACACTTACACACCTAGCACTCAATAGCCACTTTGTTGAGTGAACACATCCTGAGATATCTCCTTATTAGCAAATTAATAATAATAATAATAATAATAAAAAAACAGAATGCAAGCCATTGCACCCCCCCCCACCTTTCTGTCACAGATTTTGCTGCTTACTCCTAATAATTCACTGAAGATTAAAGTCAGTCAGTAATGTCAGACACTGAGAGTTTCATACTTTTTAAATCCGGGCTGATGGACTGCCTGTTGTAGTCATAACTGTCTCTCTTGCTTGCACTCTTACACATGCATGCAAGCATACACACACACACACACACACACACACACACACACACATACATTTTTCTTTTTTTTTTTTTATTTTAGCAAAGTGCTGTATAGCAAGCATAAAAATGCCATTTGTTTGTATTTTTACTGTCCGAGCTTCACAGGAGCTCAATATGTTGCCATTAAATGGTGGACTTTGTATTTCAGCGGGCAGTACCAGTACATTAACTTCCTGATGGAGAACGTTCATTCTACATTCAGAGTGGCGATGTACAGGTTGCCCATTCTCCAGATTGTATTACTGTTACGTGTCAACTACATTAACACTTTTGCAGCAGGCTGTGTGCAGTACTTCTACAGACACCTGCCTTCTGTACTGATTCAGGTTCTTAGACACTCAGCAATGAGTTTTGGGTCACCAGAGCCATCTTATCACAGGGGATGGGGAGTTGTCTGATGTATACATGTACTGGGGACAGCGCTTATGATATGCTAGCCAACTGCTAAGCTCATAATTTTGCCTTAACAGTACACTGAACTTTGACCAACTGCAGGCTCTTATTTGGGTTGTACAGCAGTGTGTTATTTTCAATCCTTCTACTGCATGATTTTACTGCTGTGAAGGTACGTCTTAATAGAACAAGTGATATACCGTGACATATATACTACATGCAAGCATAGACCTGGGAAGGTATTATTGAACAGTCCTGTACAAATATAGTAGCATAGCAAAGGGAGTTTAGATCTAATTTAATCAGATGTTTTGTTTTGTGTGTGCACCAGATTTATGCTACATGGAAAGACAAGGAAATGATACAATGATGTCATAGTAATTTTTGTAGTTCTTTCAATAAACATTATACAGTAAACACAGTACATTCCCCACAATCCTTCCTTCCAACAGCAAGCTTTGCTACACTGTGAGCATTCATTTTTCTTATGGAGAATAATCGCCATGCCCTACATCAGTAACATGAATCTGTGTGGCTACATAGGCAAAATATCACTCAGATGTCATGTGATATATGAGCATGATGCAACAAAGGGCAGAGGTTGAGATACAGGGGCAAAGCACTACAGTTTGCATATACATGCATTAAACAGGTCAGGGAGTGGGTTTTGTCATAATAGTCTTTGCTTCCTCAGACTAGGAAGGAGCTCTGTGAGTTAATAGCACTACTAATGAACAAGGTATGTATGGCTATGTAATGAGACATGTTTATCATCCTCTGCTTCTGACATGCATACAGTCAGATGCAGCAGCCTATAGTGTCCCATTATGTATACTATCTGAGCATCACTGTAATGTACACTATGCAGGAGATGCCTCTGCTGTCCTGGTCTGTGGCTTTGGCCACACTGGCATTTGCATATCCATGCATGCATGTATGCATGTCACAGGCAGACTGCATATGCAAAGCTATGGAGTCCATACACTATATACGTAGTGTGTGTGTGTGTGTGTGTGTGTGTGTGTGTGTGTGTGTGTGTGTGTGTGTGTGTGTGTGTGTGTGTATGTATATATATATATATATATATATATATATATATATATATATATATTTGTGAGTACCACACTTCTCAACTGTACATATATTGAAAGAACATACTTATTTTCAGATTTTCAGGCCTGATTTTTTCCAGCACATGATGTACCTATTTCTGGAGGTATGACCATATTTTCATGCTCGATTTACCCATTCATACATTTTTCTGAATCCCCCTAATCACACTTGATTTTTAAGCTGTCTAGTATACAGAAAACTATACTATATGACCAACATACTATTGGCACCAATAATTTAAAGAAAGAGGCTACACATATTATTGTTCCCTATTTCAGAAGCAAAAATAAATGACCGTGTGTGGCAGAATTTTATAATACGGTTCATTAAAATCTTTAAATTTTAAACTGGCTCAGATGTTGTGCTTATAGTTTTCACCTTTTTTGTCACTCTGTTTTTTTAAACGTTTTTCTGAGTAATATTCCACATTCCTGCTGGAAGCAGGAAAACTTATGTCCTATTTGGTATTAAGATTATATACTAATTTGCTGTCCAGATTTTTGGCTGGATGACCTACTTTTCAAGGGACTTTGTATCTATTTTCAATGTCTGCAAGTTGAAAGGTATGCAAAGAATGCATGACGCACTTTTCTTCTTGGACCCTAGGCATGCCTTGACTATTCTGACCAATAACTTTCCAGCATCCAACAGAGGACAGCAGAGGTATTATTGGGACATTTAACTTGAAAATACTAGATAGGTTCCTGAATATGTAGACAGGGTATTTGAAAGACTATATATTTCTCCCCACGACACCTCGGGAGAGCGCCACTGCCATCATCACCACTTAATGTAACATCTATGACATCATCCTTAATGCTGAGTGCCACTGACTGCATTACAGCACCATGTAGCCCACATAAGAATATTTAATGCTGCAGGAAGGGCCATTATTCTTTGAACTGCCAGGTGATCTGCAGTACAGATGGCCTCATAACAAAGGTATTTTGTTTCAGGTAGTATGCATGATGCCAAGAAACTGAACATGCATGATCTCTATTATAGCTTTTAAGGATGGATAACTTCCTGAGTGGCATCTAGTTTTTAATTGTATGTTGAACATTATCCAGTAATTACTTATGCGATATGATGTGGTCGTGTTCTATACTGAGCCCCCAAATTATATTTCTTGTATCACAGGTTAGGGTGACTTTCCTTTGAGCCGTGGCTGATGACAGCAAAAGGACAGCCACATAAATAAAGCAAACACCATTATAATGTTATCTATAACCAGACCTGTGATATTGCAGTGTCATGTATAAATATCATTGTGACTGAACAGCCGTCCTCAGATTTCATATTAATTAATCAGCTGAGCCCTTTGCTTTGATCAAAACATCAAAGCACAACTTCATCTTGCTAAAAGTAATGACAGCATTTTTATGTTGTGCAGCTTGCTGAGATTCCTCAGTTTTATTCTCAAACAACTTATCTGATACTTACATATTTGTTCTTCTGTCCGCTTTTCCCTGTTAGGGGTCGCCACAGCGGAACTCCGGTCCACTAATGATTGGCAGTAGATTTTTTTACGGGTGCCGAGGTGCCAGCTCGATGCCCAACCTTCAACGAAGGCAAGCCCATTCTACGCATGTCTTTCGAAAGCCACTTGACCGCAGGGGGACACATATATACAGACGTAAAGTTTCTGAAAATAATTTTTGTGAACTAATAGGTAAACTATCATCTTTGTTCTCTTAATCACCAGCTTTTTCTTAAATACCTTCTGGATGTTTCACAGAAATGTGTAATTCGACTGTTAACATTTAATTATTAATGACTTACCATGTAATTAATCAGATCATGGTGTTTCAGTTTATATCTTGGACCACAAAGGTGGGGGCAAATGAAAAAGACGTGATAGTTTAGAGTAGTCAAGCAACCATCAAGTCTCTGGAAGCTGAGAAGAAAACAAGAGTACATGAAGAAATGCAACAGGAATACTGAAATAGTAGTATTTAAAAACATCTGAATCTCTTGTTAAAAGGAGCAGAAAGACAGATTAATATTATTTAAATTCTTCAGAAAGGAGGTAACTGATTCAGATCTGCCTCAGCAAGTTGTTTAATAAAAGCTTACATACAATTGATTACTGTTATGATGTGCTAGAATAATAAATAAACTATTCCTTTTCTACTTCTTGTAAGTCATGACTTAAGCCACAAGAGTTTTAGCAAATGCAATACATATGGACAGTTTTGTGTAGCCAGTAAACCATCACATTTTTAGGGGAGGAAGCTAGGCTACAATGAACAGATAAGAACCTGTCAACTTCATAGAGACAGTGAGAAGACATCAGGACTGAACCTATACTAATGAGGCAGAGATCTTGCTTCTGGTCCACACCGATGCCATTGTTGTCAGCTGTACCTCAGCAGCAAATATGCTAGATGTTATTCAATGAAAACCTATACTTTATTATTATTAGTAGCAGTAGTTTTTCTAAAGTAAGTAAACTGATTCTTCTAGTACTCTTTTTGGCCATGAAATATGCTACAAAGACTAGCATAAATGCCATAGAGAGGGATAGTTTATTTCTTAATTAATACTTTTTAACAGCATGGCTGTGGGAGGTAGGATGTAGAGTGGAAAGACCAAAGAAAAGTCCAGCAGACATGGATAGGGCATGAAGACACCAGATTACCAGTGAAAAGCAGTCAGGATTGAACTCTGAACCCATGAGACAATAACCTTAATCACTGCTTCATCATTTTGCACATAACTTTGAGGTCATGGGCCTATAGCATATAACTAGGAGTTGAAATTATTTTCTTGTAACCAAAAGAGAAAGATGACTACATGGCAAAATACAAAATTAGAGTATGAGCTGTCAAAGCTGAGTTTCTGAATTGCAGCACAGTTTAACCTCTTCAAATAGAAAGGTTTTACCAAAGAGTATTTTTTTTACGGTGAAGAGGTATAAAATGGTAGGATATAGTCATTGCTGATCTTTTTTTTTATTAAAAAGTTATTTCATATAGAAATAAATTTAAGTCTCAGCAATCTCTTGACACAGTCATTTTATCCTTTTCATTGCTATTCTATATTATCTTTGACAGGCTATTATTAGGCCACTGACCTATCTGAAGCCCTGCTCTCTATGAGTTTCACTGCTGTCGTTTTTGCCTACAAAGACATTCCATTCTTGACATCAGAATGAATTCTGCCTGATAGCAAGGTTTATCATACTGTACTCATTTATAATCCTGTCATGGACTAGGCCAGGTATCGGCAATATATGTGATCTGTTGCAGATGCTCCTGTTCCTTTGTGGACATTTTTTCTTTCATTTGTTATAACTGCACATTTCTTATCTTTAGGCCCTTATATTACTGTTGGAGAATTTGCTGTGATAAATGCATCTGACAGTATAACTTCAGTTCTTATCCAGAGGTTTTATTTGTTTGATCCAAATTCTTTTGTGATATCTACTTATATGAGGATTTTTTTTCCTTGTGGTTCATGGCTTTTGGAGTTTCTGCATTCACAAGTCTGACTTTATTAGTCATTTATTAGCTGCTGACTAAGGCCTCATGTTTGTACATAAGCTCGGGTGGCTGCATTGTAAAACTTACATCTGTCAAGTGAAAAATTAATCACATCATCTCTTTGTTCCAGTTTTCACTATCAGCAGACCAACATGGCATTTCTCATTTTTCACTTATTACTTAAAGTAATACAGGTACATTAGGATCTTAGGATCATAGCAAGTTACTAGGCTACTGGCCCTGAGGCCCTTATAAGCCTAGCCAATAAATTAGCCCATGTTCCCACAAGTGATCACCCGATACCCTGTCCAGCAGAGACACAGGTGGAATCCCAGGGGTGTATTTTCTATTTCCCATTCAGTCATCCAGGTTCCTCTTAAAGAGGGATGATGAAGTACTCTGCTTAACTTGGAGAGGGAGTCGATTCCACAGATAGGGGAGTCTCTGGGAGACAAATCTGTCCCACCAGAAAGTCCTACTGATGTTGCAGACCAAGTTGAGGTTTTGAATGCGGGTCACACAAGTGGAGTTTGGCTTGCGGATATGCAGCAATTTCATCAAGGTGGGGTCAGAAATTGCTCTGTATGCCAGACATAGATCACCTCTGAGGAGTCTGTATGAGATGGAGTAGAGGGACAGCGCTTTTAGCCTATCCATGTAGGATAGATTTTTGAAGCCCTGGATTCTCCTGGTCAGGAATCTTTGTGGTCTCCAGCTGCTGCAAGTGCCTTGCGAGGTACATGCCAAAAGAGGCATTATACTTAATGATGGGCCTGATAAGGAAGGAATACAGGGAAATTATGACTTCCTTGTTCCTGGAAGAAATACCCTTGTTAATGAGGTGAGCCATGTAGAAAGCTCTCTGTACAATGGAGGCAACATGGTGGTTAAAAGTTAGATTGCTGTCAACTTGGATGTCCAGGTCCCTAACAATTGCTTGCATGCTTAGGACATTGTTATTAATGTGATAATTTGTGGAGACATCAGGGAATGATGATGCAGTTTTTCACATTTAGTTTGAGGCTGTGTTTCTGGCAGCAGTCATTTGCCTGAGTGAGGCCCTCTTGTAAGGAAACAAAATGCAGGACAAAAGCACTTCAAACACCCAGGAATCTTCAGCTATTCAGCTCTTTAATAGCAATAGGACCAAAACACAGTGCCACACTGGAAGGTAAAGTAAAGCGCTTTTCATCTGGTGGAGTGAACAAACTTCTTCAGACAAATAACAGCAGGCACAGAAACAATTTAATACACACACACACACACACACACACACACACACACACACACACACACACACACACACACACACACACACACACTTCCCTTCACCCCCTAATTAATCAATTATTCAATACAAAAACAATTAATAAATTACAGCTTGTAAACCTAATTTAAAATCCATTCCTTAAGAACAGCTAGTTCATTACTGATGTTATAAACAACAACCACGTCTGCTATCATGATATGCCAACTATGAATTTAAACATAGGAAAAGTAGAACATCATACCTAACATGATATATACTTTATAAACAGAAATAAAAAAATTCACTAACCTAAAATGTGTTTTTAAATACTTGGGATTCAAAATTCATACCATTCAACCCCACAACTACTATAAAGTTTACCACCTTACATAAATTGTGCAACTGTACATAATAGGTCAACCATGATTGTCAAACTAACGTAAAATCTACAATTATAAAGTTGACAAAACCCATATACCACAACTCAGAACACATTATCCTGATGAAATAATCATGACAAGAACACTTGTAAAGATGTATATTATCTATTTAGGCTTTTCAGTTTCAATAAACATTGAATGGAGCACCCGTCATTAATACCAGGAAAATGACAAGCATCTAGGCAGATCTGCCACATCAAGTCTCATTTTTCTAATAATAAAGATCCCAGGCCTCCCCTTATACCTCCAGCTACATGGTCTATCACTCTGAAGTTAAAGTTATGTGTGGGCTTCATTTTAATGTGGGCAGCTAATGCATTTTTGACCTTGCCTTTCTAGATAACAATAAAGGTGCTCATACACTTGCTCCCGCAGTCTACGATCCATTTTAACAACGTAAAATACGGGGCATAGATAACATTGGATGAGGTATACTGCATAACTTGTGTTACAGTTGTACTTGCCTGACAAAGTCTTATAGTTGTTGTCCCTAATGTTGCATGAATACCCTATATTCATGTGTTTACAGAAGTTGCAAGATTCACATTTGCTCATCCCAGGATTCTTAATAGCTTTATGTTGTTTCATTTCTATAAAGTTTTTCAAATTCATGCCTCTCTTAAATGTAAAGGAGGGAAATGGACCTAACAATGTGCGTAATTCTAAATTATTACTAAAAAGGTTCCAGTTCTTCTTTATAATTGAAATGATATGGCCACATTCAGGACTAAATGTTAACATAAATGACACCGGTGACCTATTAACCTTTTGAGGGATGTTCATCCTGTTACATGGTGACAAGGAACCTTGTAATAAAGGTGAATAGAATCCACTAGATCTTTTATGCAACACTTCGTCCATCATTTCTTTAATAAGCTCCCCTGGGTAACCTCGAGTAAGGAACATATCTGCTATCTTGCTACATTCTGCTATAAATTCACTATCAACAGTTACCATCCTTGCCGCTCTGACTAGTTGTCCTTTTATTAGAGATTTCTTCTGGTGGAAAGGGTGGGAATTGTTGAAGTGCAATAAGTGTTTGAGAAAGTGTCTTTCCTATGGATCCTGGTTGCTAACCCCTTCTGAGAATGAGCTTTAAACACTTTAATATCCAAGTAAGGTATGACTTCTGTATTGGATGTGTATGTAAATCTTAAAAATGTGGTGGTTTGATTCAAGTATTCCACAAACATTTCAGCTTCGTCCCCACTCCCCTTGTATAAGATAAGGATATCATCTAGGAACCATGTATACAAGAAAAAAATGATCTGTTAAATGGTTTTGTGAAAGAATATAATTTCTTTACCAAAGGGCCATCACTGAATTTGCAAAACTGGCCCCATATGGGGACCCTATTGCCACCCCTATTTTTCGTAAATATAACTGGTCATCAAACAAGAAGTAATTGTTTGTTAAAATGATGTCCAATAGAATATTCACTAGCCTGATCTCTCTATCTGGGGCACCTTTCAATCTCAAGTAACGTAAAACATAATCAATACCTTCTTCCTGGGGTATGGATGTCTATAATTCCCTGACGTCTATAGTTAAATAACTGTAAACATCCGCCAACACAAGCAAGTTTAGTTTACTTAAACAAGCCCACAAGTTTTTTACAAATTTGTTCCTCGTCTGCTAAATATTTCTTCAAGATGTTATCAGCTACTTTCGCCAAGGGGTATGTAATACTGTGGCGAGCGTCATCCAGGGGTCTCATGGGTGGCTCTGTCAGGGATTTGTGTATTTTCGGTAATCCAAATAACACTGGTGTCCTTAGGCTGGCATAGATAAATAATTCAACAAATTTAAGTCTATAAGTTGTTCTATAAACAGATCATTTAAATGTTCTTCTATTTTTCTGTAAGCTATGTTGACTTCATTAAGACTGACTTTGGTGTACCTGTCGGTGTTCAACATAAGGCTCATCTTTTGAATATACCAGTCTTGTTCCATTACAACTAGTACACCCCCTTGTCAGGTTTAAATGTTCTTATGGGTAAATGGCAAAAATCTATAAAGGCTGCCCAATCATCCCTATCTACATTCTCCATTGATTATGTTTCTCTAAATGTAATCTCCTAAGGTCGATTTCACAAACTTTCTCAAATTTGGAAACCAGTGGGTGGCTAATAGGGTTAAAAGTACTGGAAATATAATATAAAGATGCCTCAGGTCGCTCCCCCTTAAATAGCACTTGCAAATTCAGTTTCCTGATAAATTGCTTAAAATCCAAAATTGTGTGGACAATATTCATGGATTTAGAAGGCACAAAGGAAAGTCCCAACAGTAATAATTCCACTACACAAGGTTCAATCTCATAAGGTGTGAAGTTATAAATGGAAAAATCCCCTCCTCGATTTGCAATCATAGTTAAAGGGGGAACTAATTGTTCATTTACTTCTAGTTTAGATTCTAAATAGGTGTCCAGCACAATAATCCCTGTTGTATTATGTCTACATCACTAGGGAGATGATAACAGTACCCAGCTTGCAGTCATCTGCAAAATTGGTCAGCCATACACTTCTGGTTTTGGCTTGCACCTCGTAGAAGTATATTCCAAACAGCAGGAGCCCCAAGACTGATCCCTAGGGTACGCTGCTCATTAAGGGTCTACTACTTGAATTAGCTTCCCCTATTTTGACTGAGTCAGTTCTATCAGTGAGCCAGTTAGCTACCCATCTGGTCACATATGGAGATGGTGACTTTGAAGGTGATCACTTTGTGGTCTGATCTTATCAGGGATGATGACATTGCAGGGATGCTGCAGTGGTTCTCTATGTTGGTTAGTACCAAGTCCAAGATGTTCTCACCTCTTGTGGGGGTGTCAACCAACTGATCCAAGGCATTGACATTGACAAAGTCAAGGAATCTTTGAACATTTATGTTCTGTCTTGAGTAGCTCTTCCAATTAATGGTTGGGTAGTTAAAATTGCCCAGCATCAGGGTATAGGGTTGAATCTTAATAGCTTCAAGGAGGTCCAGATAGGCAGCATGGGCTCCTGAGTCAACGTTGGGGGCCTGTAGCTAACTATGATTTGAACAGGCGTCTTGTCAACCGTTAACTGCACCTGGAGCATCTCCTGTCCATCATACTGTTTGATGAGTCTGGAGGTGTATATATCTTTAATATATATATTGAAACAACACCTCCTTTGGCTTTGCTGCCTTCAGTTTGGGGTCTGTATGTATAATAGGATGAGTAACCAGGTAAGGCTGGGGTGCTGTCCACAGTTTTGAACCAGTTTTCTGTGACTGCACAAATGTCAGCATCTTCCAAGTTTAAGAATGCTTGCAATGAGTGCAATTTCATGTTGAGACCCCTAGCATTCAGCGGCATGACCCTTAAATTGCATTTAGATGAGATTGTCATGTTGGTAGTTTTGACCTCAAGACATTGTCTGAAAAAGGAACTATGGAGGAGACAAGAGCCTTTGCCAGGAGCCTGAAGTCCAAGGGAGACTAATGCAGGCCATCTCTGGCAAAGCATTGTGGTCTGTCGATCATGTCTTCCCAGGCCGACAGGTACTGGATCCCCTTAGAATAACACCAGAAACTAAACCAATTGTTAAAGTCAATAATTTTTTGTTTGTATTGAGGCATCATTTTGGGTGATGGTAGAATGCTGGTTAAGGCTAGTGACATACTTGCCTGGCACACATATTCGGTGAGTTCAATCATGTCTTTCTTCATATAGTCCAGAGAGGTATGTCTCAAGTCATTTACACCAACATGTACTATGACAGAGTCATAGCAGAACTTGTTGAGGGAGTTGAGTGCATGGCTTGATGTGGCGGATTCTGACACCTGACAAATACTACAAAGAAAATTAACAGATCATAACAAAGACTTGTTTCCTTTTTTTGGTTTCTGACCATAATGGTCCTTTAAGGGAGGAAAATGTGGCCGTACATTCACAGCAGTTTGTATTCTGATTTGAAATGATCAGTAAATGAATGTCCTTTCTGATTCTGCTCTACACATCTTAGAAAAACCTTTTATTTCATTTAACAAAAATACCCATCAGCTGGCATACTTCCTTCTTTGCTTGTATCTTTAAAATCTGTTTTTATTCTGAAGTGTTTAGTAGAAGCTGTTTTGCACCCTACAGTTCCCTTTGACTGCTTTAATTCTGAGTATATCCCTTTCTTTCTAGCATAGCATCAGGACCCATTTATTTTCATTTCTGATCAGGCAAGTAGCTGTGACGTACAGGCTGGATTTGCTTTCTTAGACATCCAAGTGCTAGTCAAGGTTACTTAATCTATTGTTATATCAAAAAGAAAAGCAGCTGAAAGATGCAAAATTTCACATCTCAGATCCCAAATTTTAGTGTTCTCTTGCGTAGTTATACACCTACGATGGAAAACACCTGCACGCATATAAATGTCATTTGCCATATCAAAGTTTGCATTATTCTAAAGCCTGCTTGTACATTTCAGTTGCACAGTATACAGCAATCAAGGATGACTCATAGCTTGGGAAGCTGACTGAAACAGGCTATAAATAGCAGTATAAATATTAACTCTTTGTTCTCTTTGAACTCTGTGATTAAGCTCTGACAATGGAAAACAAGTACTTTTCTGCAGCTCTTGGTCTAGTACGCCTCACTTTCCCTAGTCATTATGCTTTGCGTGCTCTTCATATATTTAAATATGTTGTTACTCTTTTTTGCTATAAAATTTAAGCAAGAAAGTCATGGAATTGGGAATAACCCAATTACTATGTATGATATTGCATTATACAGTTTTTTTTAATGCAAAAAGCATGTAATTATCTCTTGTATTTTGTTGCTAAAGACAAACCTCTAAATGTTTTCCAGTAGCTGCAACTTGCTGATATCACATCATGATGGATTAAACCCACAGTACTGCATTAGCTAAATTAGTGCATAGCCTAGTTTACTTGCATGATAACAGCAACAGTAGAAGACTTTTAATTACTGGAAAATGATGTCAGCTATGTTTTGCAGGTGGGACACCTAAATTATTTTGGAGAATTAATATGCTTGTTGTAGTATTAAAAACACTAAGTCTATTCTTCTAAATATGTAACCTGTCTGGGTCACCATAATGCTTTGCTGCTACATGTAAACCATTGTATGAAGTCTTTAATGATGTCATTTTATAGCTGTGTTTTTTTAGAAAAAAAAAATTGTACACATACCTGTGCCTAAAACATAAAACATGCTATAATCTTGTAATCAAAATAAATTGCATCCTTTATATCTGAGGCATAAACGTAAATGTAATTCAAGGTAAAACATACATTATGGGAAGATTGTTGTAATGCTTTGCTCAGCATTTTCTGATTTGGAGCCATTTTGCTCCCATCACTAGTTTTGATTTAGCCCCCGCTTTCCTAATTTAAACAGTGATGTAAATTAGAAATGGTTATTTCTGTTTTGTTTTACTCAAAAAAAAAAAACACTGACACATAAACTTTCCATCTGCATAGTTGCAGGACATATTTACTTTATGTGCCTCCTTGCATTGTGTCAGCTTATCTTATTGGTGATCAGGGGCTCAGCTGACTACTGATAAGCTTTGTAAAAACTTGGTTGAGGTGAATGGACTAAGCCTTAGTAAGGGCAAGAAAGATCAAGACATTTTTTAAATACTTCCTGGCATACCTCTCAAGTGTACCTCAGTGTATCTCATTATGAGGAGCGTACCTCATTTGGGGGTCTTAAAACGTTCATGTTTCTCAAAGTTCCACATTGAAAGTGTCTGGCACACATTCTGTGTTAGGAATTTTTTAACTAATATCCATGGAAAATAGCAATAAATCATATTAATTCATTAAAATATCTTTATTATAAGTAAAACCAGCATATTTTAACTGTCCTATGACCCTCCTAGTTGAAGATGTCAGTAAGCCATTAGTATGTGTTCCACATTTTGCCCATTTGTTCCACATTATGAAAGCTGGTGTTCCTCATTTTCAGTATTGAAGGTTGAGAGCTATGCTTCCTGGATAGAGACAGAATCAACACCTGAAATACAAGAGTAGGTGGTTACTATTTGTTTATTCTATCCAATGATGGAAGAGAATATGGACGAACACTGGAATCCTCCTAACAAAATGATATGATCAGCTCTCAAGGAAGGAATTGGTGCAAGTCAGTTTGGTATATGAAAAAAGCCAGTAGCAGAACAACTAAACTACCCAGCTGAACAAACCAGATGGAAAGAAAAGTATCATTAAAGTTAAAAGCAAGTAGATCAGCAGAAACCGATAAATGTAAAACTAACTATAGTACGGGATCAGCAAACAGAAGTATAGGCAAAACAATCAAAGATGGCATGTTACAAAAAATAAGTAATTTGCTGCCTGGCAAATATTTAATAGATGGGAAGGACAGAAACTTAGCAGGGTAAGGGCAAAAGAGCAGAGTCCATAAGTTATGGCAAAGAAGAGACCAAAGGGAATAGCAAAGATGAAGGAAGTCAGTGTACATGGAGCAAATGATATATTAGAGGAACAATGAAGGAATTGCTTTCCAGAAGCTGGTCAGAGGCATTCTGCCAGCTTCTGGAAAGTGACTCAGTATGTGATATAGAGAAAGTATATCAGGTTGCAAGGCAAAGACAGAAAGATAAAGAAGATAGTCAGACACCCTTCATAAGGGATGCCAGCAATAGCATGCTCACTAGGCCACAGGACATCAAAGGCAGATGGAAGGAGTACTTCCAGCAGCCTCTAAATGAAGAAAACCCCACAGAAGCTGTACTGCCCCAGACACAGCCTACAATGAGAGAAGAAGAGGAGCCTACCCTAGAAGAATTAAGAACAGCACTAAAACAATGATGTCAGGGAAAGCAGCAGACTCGGATGAGGTCACATCAGATGTGATAAAGATGTGGGATAGGGGACCAATAGCTCCTGGGGGTACTCATAGCAGTGTGGAGAGAAAGACATATCTCAGATGTCTGCAGAATAAGCATACTCATGTCAGTTTAGAAGAATAAAGGAGACATTCACAACTGTGTGCAGTACAGAGGTATCAAATTCCTGTCACATTGCATGAGAATTCTGGAAAGGGTGATTGATAAATGGATACATAGAGTAGTAAAAAATAAGATGGGAGAAGAGCAGTTTGCATTCAGATCAGGATGCAGAACAACTGACCTAATGTTTGCAGTGTGAAAGATAGCTGATAAAAGGCTAGAGATGAGGAAACAGTCCAACTGGGCATTCCTAGACTTGGAGAAAGCATATGACAAGGTCCCAAAAAAGCTGATTTGGGCAGTATTGTGGTGGTTCAAAGTCCCAGAAACATTAGTAGAATTAGTGCAGGCTATGTACAAGGACTCAGTGACTCAAGTACAAACCGTGTTTGGTCTCACAGGCGGGTTCCAAGTGGAGGTGAGTGTGCATCAGGGTTCAACTCTAAGTCCACTGATATTCATACTGATGATGGACTATATTAGCAAACAGGTCGGAGAGGACAGATCACTAAAGTTGCTGTATGCAGACAACGTTGCATTGCAGGCAGACTGAGCAAGAATTTCAGCAAAGGATAAGGGAATGGAATGCAAAACTGAACGCACATGGGATAAAAGTAAGTACAGCTAAGACAGTGGTAATGACAGCAAATTGGGGAAATCAGAAGAAGCTAAGAACTGAGATAGAATGGAAGATAGTGGAACAGGTTAATAACTTCAAATATCTGAGAGGGGTGGTAGAGGAGAAGGGAAGCCTGAATGAAGAGGTCAGAGTTAGAATCAGAGGGTCTGCAGCCAACTAGCATAGAGTGCCAGGTGTAGTGTATGACAGAATAATGCCAAACAAACTGAAAAGTAAGGTGTACAAATCAGTGGTATGACCAGTACAACTGTATGGTGCAGAAACCTTGGCAGTAAAGGCAGAGCAGATGAGGAAACTAGAGGTGTTGGAAATGAAGTGCCTGAAACAGGTTTAAGGGTTTTAGAATGTATACTGCGGAATAGACTAATAACGACATATGAGCAGAAGCCAAAGTAGCTCCAATTGCAGAAAAGATCAAAGAGAGCAGATCACAGTGGTTCGGCATATGTGCAGAAAAACAGAAGACAGTCTGGTGTAGAAGATTTGGGACAGACAGGAAGAAGGTAAGAGGAAAGAAGGACATTGTGAAAAGAGGTGGATGGATTGTGTGAGAAAAGATCTGCAACAGTCAGGTGTGAATGTTGAAGAAGGCAGGAGTGTAGCATTGAATCGAGAGAGATGATGGCAGTTAACACAACACCCTGACCCCATGTTGAAAATGGGGAAGAGGGATTGATGATGATGATGATGAATGAAGGGGAAGAAAAAAAACAAAAGCTGCATGTTTACTGCAAAGGTATCCATGCCTCATTTGGAAGAATAAACTTAGCCCTTTTGAAAGCAGTCATGATGATGCACTCCTATCTGAGTGTTTTCAAAGGTACAAAGGAGATCACTGCTAACACAGGCAGGGTCATGCATCAGAGAATTTAGATGCAGACAGAAATGTTATGACTGTAAGCCATACTTGTCAAATGCTATGATGCAGGCATAGCACTATAATTTTGGCAATCATATTTAGCCTTCTCCTCCTAGATTCACAAAGTCAGAACTACTTATGGGTACATACTTTATTAAATGCATACATTAAGCCTATAAAAATATTCATTACCACTAACTAGAGTTTAGTATGCAAAGACCTTCTACTATGAAAAATAAGAAAGTGATCCTCTTTCTAACTATCTGGTACTATTTTTAAAGGCCACTGCTATGATTTTTTTAATGCTTGGAAGTTGAAAGAGGTATGCTGTAAGCTGTCATACTAGAAATTTGTAATAATGTGTAATATTAGTAAAGGAAAACTGATTTTGCAGTGGCAGATCTATTAATCTGTTTAATTTAATTCATTTTGTACCTTGTGACAGATGAGCGCAGATATACTGAAAATGTCCATCCATCCACTTTTTTTTTTTTTGCATGCTTGGTCCTGTCAGTTACTGAACACCATATTTTTGGATTTATTTATTTATTTATTTTATTTTTATTTTTATTTACATTTGTTGACCGGAATAGTCCAACTGGATATATTTCCATTTTCAGCGGAGGCCCAGGGAGAAAAGCTCCACATACCAAAAAAGAGACAGTACATACATCACTGAGTGATAAACGCAGGCAGACATGTTTAGAAAAATATAAACAAAGAATACAGGCAGATATCAATATACACAATATGCGGACTTACATCTGATTGGCAAAGACGTATAAGAAAATGTGAACATAGAATACAATCAGATCTCATAATTCACAATGCTTAGACATTCAAATGCTATGAGGCATAGATACTTGGCTAAACAGCAAGTTGGGTAGCAAGTCATGTATTAGTGAAGTTGTTAATCAGGTTTGAAACAAGAGCACAGCCAATGAGATGTGAGGTATTTTTTTAGTTCTCTTTTAAATAGGGGTAGTGAGGTTTCCTTGGTAATGGTAGTAGGAGTAGATTCCAGATTTTACCGGATGAGTTGGCAAATATAGCATCGCCTGCAGAGTTGTTGGATTTTTGGGTCAGTATCATTAGTTTATGAGCTAAGCGTAATGGCCTGGGGACACTATGAGGCATAAGAATATTTTTGAGGGCAGAGCTGTTATCAGGTTGATGGAGTATTTTATGCACTACTATAAGCTGGTTGAACTGTAGAAGAGTAAGATACTCTAGACATCCCAGTGCTTTGAGGTTCTGGCAATGATGGGTCCTAAAAGTCATGCCTGCAGCAGATCTGGCTATATGATTGTAACATCCTGATAATTTGTTGAGATCAGTTTTTGATAGGTTGGTGAGTACAGAGGAGGCATACATAAGGGTAGAGAGGAGGTGTGATTTTGCAATTGCTACCGTAGCTAAGGGGGTGAGGAAAGGTTTGGCTTTGTACAGGGAGCCAGGTTTTTTGTTGACAGACTTAATAGTGTGATTGACATGTTTATCAAATTTAAGGTTGTTGTCTATTAGAATCTTTGTATGGTCATCAGGGGAGATAATGGTGTCATTGCTGGATTTGATGTTGATGGAAGGAGGAGAAATTCTACTGTTAGGACAGAAAAGTAGTAGCTTGGTTTTGTTAGGATTTAGAAGCAGGCAGCGATTAGCTAGCCATGTTTCTACCATGCTGAAAGTGGTCTGGGTGAGGGTTAGAAGTTGTGCAGGAGAGGAAGCGGAGCATATTAGCATTGAGTCATCTGCATATTAAATGCAGGTAGCTCCTGGGATGGTGGTGTGCAGATCATTGATAAAGATAGAGAAAAGAAGGGGACCTAGTATGGACCCTTGTGGGACACCTAGGGTTAGAGGAAGTTGGGATGACAGCTTGCTTTGTCATAAGACAGCCTGCTGTCTACTATTTAGGTAGGAGTGAAACCATTGTATTGCATGTTGGTCTAAACTGATGGTTTGTAGGGTATTGAGCAGTAGCTGATGGTTGACCATAATGAAAGCTTTTGAGAGATCTAGGAAGAGTGCTGAAGATAGTTTGTTGTTGTTACGATCACGACTGATGACATTAGAGAAAGATAGAAGAGCCGTGGTGGTACTGTGGAATGCCTAAAGCAGTGCTGAGAGTTGGCGAGCTTTCCGTTTTGAGTAAGAAAGTGCATGATTTGTTTGTGTATGCATTTAGCTAGTGGTGAAAGAATGGCTATAGGTCTAAAGTTAGATAATTCTGTGGAACTTCCTCATTTATGGAGAGGTATAACGTGATATTTTCCATGTTGCTGGGATGGATCCTTCTGAGATGGATCTGTTGATCAGAATAGAAATGGGAAGTGCTATGTCATCAGCTGCTTTTTGAAGATATTCACCTGGGAGGTGGGCTGCAGCTAGTGTAGTAGGTTCTAGCTTTTTGAGAAAGGTCCGGATCAGATTGGTAGGTATGGTTTGAAAGGTAAAGGTGGATTAGGTGCTGGGTAGATCAGGGCTACATGTGTCAGAGCTGGTGTTTGTGTCTGATGGAGTGAGATGGTTAGCTAGAGACTGGATAGTTTCAGTAAGGAAGGAGTTGAAGCTGTTTGCAATTTCTACAGGGGATTTATCAAGGGCAGCTGATAGGGTAGGAATGGTAGAATGGCCTAGGTGGAGAAGATTGTTAATACCAGCCCAGAACTTTTGAGGGTTTAGATGATATATTTGTTGTAGGAGGGTGTAGTGATTTTTTTTGTCTAGAATAACAGATTTTTTGGTCTGGTTACTTAGCTGTCGGTATCTTACTTGGTCCATAGGAGCTTTGGTAACATCCCACCTGGCCTAGGTGTTGTTTCTTAGTTTAATTTTGGTTTTTGTTTCTTTAGATAGCCATGGTGCAACCATGGCTTTTACATGGATGGTACGGGTAGGAGCATGGTGGTTAAAGATAGCCAGAAATTTGGTACTGAAGTACTCAACTGCTTCTTTTAATGGGAGTCATTTCAAGACATTCCAATTACATGCTTTGAGTCCATTTTGGAAGTTGTCAAGGTTAAAGTTCCTGACGTTTCTTATAGTTTTGTATGTGGGCTGGTTGGGAATGTCGACTTTGAGCCTAATAATTTAGGTAAGGCAGTGATCACAGATCATCAGGTAATGTACCTGACTTGTACTTTTGGGGGTGGCTGTTAATAAGTATCCAATCGTGGATACTATCTTTGACTCTATTTTTGCTAAATCTGGTGGGGGTGACAATGATCTGAGTAAACCCGTGGAGGTTTAAATGGGTGGAGGGAGTTTCAGAGGAACAGGTGTTCCAATCAATGTTAAAGTCCCCCAAGACAATGGTTTCCTGGGGATAGTTAGAAGCTAGCCAATGTAAGATATTTTCTAGAGTATTATCATTCTTGCTGGATGGAATATAAATGCAGACAATGTATCTGCATTTATTTTTGTTTATTATTAGTTTGGTGATGAGAATTTCTGCATTGCCAAACTGGGGTGGCTGTTGGGTGTCAACTGTTATTGTTAGGATAGACTTGTATAATACAGCTTCCCCACCACCTTTCCTGGAGATCCGGTCCAGTCTAAGGATGTTGCACTGTGAGGGGATTATTTCGTTATCTTTGGTTATTGAATTAATTATTAGCCTTTTCAGTATCATTATTGTGCGTCCCTCCTCATTCTCGCCAGCATAATCAATGGCTCCTCATGTCCACCGCTTACATGCAAGGATAGATTGCTGACAGATGAAATTTGCACTTTCTAACTGTGTAATGTGTTTGTATTTTGTTGACCATGCAACTTTAACCAAAAATTACTCGGTGTACTGCCATTATAGGTCAGTATTCCTTATTGTCTATGTTATTTGTTAATTACTTTAAAGGACCATTATGGGGAAAAAAAAATTAATCTTGAATTTCTATACATTGCTAACCTGTATTCATCAGAAAATAGCAGTCACTACTAATTTTTTTGTGTTTGTAACCCTCCATGTCCTTCTGGGGGCAGACATCCTGATCAGAACTTGCTTTCTTCTAAAGCTAAACCTTCTCCATATCAGGTCTATATTATGTGATCAAAGAGTCTACTCTTCGAACATATAATAATTGACAAATACACAGCAAACACTGTAAACCACGAATGGCCATGTCCGCACATTTTTTCCTCAGGAAAAAAATTCAGTTGGCCGTTATCAGGAATTGCTCTTTTCTTCAATGTAGAGCAATCTCGGAGTTGGTATATTTAGTTAGGGGGGGTACATCAGGGGTGTGGGGGGTGAAGCTCCCCACTTGGTTAGTGTTTTATAGTTTTTTTTTTATGGTCACGTGATTTTTTTCCCTGAGGAAAATTTTTGCCAATATGGCCGTTCCCGGTTTACAGCATTCACTGTGTATTTGTCAATAATTATGTCTTAGAAGAGTAGACTCTTCGATCACATAATATAGACCCGCCCATATCATACCTCTCAGCTGTACAGATTTTTGCATAATGTCCAGATTTTTGCCTCATATTTTTGGTCCATTTTTCATAAAATTGTGGTTTTGGTTTTTCTGGTAAATTAGTGGTAAATCATTAAAAACTGAAATTAGAAAATAATGGCAGACATTTGAGTTTCAGAGTCCATACCCTTCAGAAAATTCACGCTAATGCAAGACCTGTTATCCTATCAACTTTCTAAGCTTCTAAGAGCAATATTTAAAAATTGTCCCTATTTTGGGGCCTTTGCCCCACTTTTATTTATGGTTAAGAGGTTGAGAGGTATGCCCATAGTGCAACAGTTACTGAAATTATAATGTCCATGGCTGGACTGTCACATCTCAGTTCCATTCACTTAGAATGGAAGAACGGAGAAGCAGTGCTAATTTTGAGAAGTCACTGTGCTAGTATCACTTACTGTTCTGTGGTGCCTCTTACAGATGTTTTTCCTGCTGATGTGTTACATATTCTATGAAAAAAGCATTCAGAAATATAAACTCATTGCTGGGATAACAGACTTTTTTGGGAGAGATACTGCTTTTGTGTGCTTCAGTTCCTTCTCAAGTTATTCCTCCCATTTTCCCTCCCTTAGGAAGCCATAGTATCACATTTCCTGTCCTGCAAGGTTTAATTAATTAGTCACCTATGCATAAAAATAGACATCAAACAGAACTGTCTGTGTGGTGTGCCAGTAAAAGTATTTCCTCATCTCTCTTATTCATGTCATCTGAATAGTACTTTCACAGTAAATCTTCTTCTTTCGGTAGTAGAAGGTAACATCAGTGGCCTGTCTGAGATGTAACAAGATTGACAACTGCATTATTATATAATGATCTGTCTGAAATTAGAATAATATTTGGTGGCTGATAAGAACATTTGCTTGCAGATATATCAATGGCTGTGAGTAGCCAATATGAATTCTCATAAATAGAGCAGAGCACATAGACTCCTGCATGTTAAGGACTGATACAAGCATTTTGTAACATTATTTACTGTGAAAGTGCTACCCGCGGTAGTGGTGCTGCGGTAGCATTGTCGCCTCACAGCAAGACATTGTCACGTTCAATTCTCAGCTAGAGCATCTTCTGTGTGGAGGCATGCGTGAATGGGCGTGCCTTCGTTGAAGGTTGTGCATCAGGGCTGGTAACTCGGCAGATAAAAATCCACTACCAAACATTAGCGGACCGGAGTTCCGCTGTGGCGACCCCTAACCGGGATAAGCTGAAAGACACAACAACAACATTTACTGTGAAAGTGCTATTCAGATGACATGAATATGAAAAGAGATGAGGGAACATTTTTACTGGCACACCGCACAGACAGTCCTGTCTGATGTTCATTGTTATGCATAGGTGACTAGCTAACCTTGCAGAGGCAGGAAATGTGATACTGTGACTTACTGAGGAAGGGAAAATGGGAGGAGTAACTTGAGAAGGAACTGAAGCACACAAAAGCATTATTGCCCAAAAACATCTGTTATCTCAGCAATGAGTTGGCATTTCTTGATGCTCTTTTTTGCAGCATATGTGACGATGGAAGGTATTGTCAACTAAGCCAGGAGAAGTAGGACAGTGAATGTGTAACATATGCCAGCATAGCTAGCTGGAGTTTTGTAAAGACTTATTAAAACTGATTTGTACAGGTGATTATGTTAAAAATGTATTTGTAAAGCTGCTTGTGTTAAAAATGTACCAATAGTGGGTCCTGTTGGACAGAACAGAAATATACCTGTATAGCAAACTGTATTGTAACTGTTGAAATCAATATATTGCAACAGATAATACTGGAAGATAAAAGGTTAATCTGAGTCCAGCTAAATTTGGAAAATAGTTTGAAATTAAAGTACCTGGTTTAGGTCATAAAAATTGTATCTTATAGTTCTGATTGCAGCCAGAGACAAAATGTCTGCGAAAACCAGGACAAGGAATCCTACTGTTCTGTCCTTAATGGGTGAACTAATTGCTACCGTTGAGAGGTGGACGTTTTTGAAATGGGTTTATAGATTTCAGATGCTATAACACATCTTAGCAAAGTTCTATATGTGTGGAGTATGATACGTGTTATATTCTGGTTCCGTTTCTAGTAAAGAGAATGGTGTGGGAACCAGTGTCAGATGATCAGATATATGTGATGTCATTCTGTAATCCAGTGCTTAATTCTAGATGAGACAGAAGTCTCAGAGCAGTCTGTTTTGAAACCTGACAAGAAGGAAGACCACTCACCCACTTTATCTTGCCTTGCTCTAGCAAGTGAACTAAGGGACAGTAATTCTTTAGATCAGTCTGGAAAAATAGTCAGATTAGTTAAGTATTGTTTTTCTAATCTTTGTGAATCTTTCCATCAATGTTATTTTTAATATTTCCCATGATTGAAACTCTGGTGTTTATTGTAAATAGATGTTTGGTATTTTCATATTCCTTTATTATTTATTATTAAATATATTTAAACTTTTCATTGTGGCTGGTCTCTTAGCGAATATACTAATCTTTGAGTATACTTATGTTTATTTGGTGACACTGTAGCTGCTTCTGAAAGCCTTGCTGCATTGGTCAAACACTACCATTTGTATTAGTATTGGGTACCCTTGTAAGAGCCTTAGAGCAGCTGACTTTGGAGTGTTCTGGTGGCAATATCTACCTTATAGTCTGGGCAGAGGGGGTATAGCTGGTAAATCTGTTCCAGCCTCTCCCAGGTGTGTCTGTGTGTATGTGTGAAAATCAAATTCCAAAGAATGTATGTGTCAGCTACTTGTTACTTGTAGTAGGGACATGGAGTACTGGTTTCACAGAGAGGATTGTGGAGGACTTGCCTTGGAACACTCAGCTGAGGACTCAACTCTACAGCTGTGGTCAGTATGGAGTCTTATTTAGGGCCAGGAGAGATAGAGGGAGACCAGCCCCAGGACGGGAGTGTATTCCCCATGTGCTCTTAAGGGAAATTGTGCTTGGTGCAGAAAGCTGCATCTGGAAATACTGTGTGTATCAATATTTGTTCCAAGTGAACATCCCTCACTGGTGTTAGTGGTGAGGAATAAGGCTACCTGATTACTGGCCCAGAGTAGGGACATCACAGAATGTGTAACACTTCAGTAGGAAAAATATTTGTAACAGGCACTGCACAATAGTAAGTGATACTAGTACAGAGATCTCTCAAAATTAGCATTGTTTCTCTGTTCTTCCATTCTAAGTTGGATACGGCTTTTCTGTAATACGCCATCCACGTGGTGGCACAACGAGGGCATTAGAGCTTGCTCTTATGCCTATCTGTGCATATGCCAAAATTGGTGGATTGTAATGTAACGGTGAAGGTATTTGGTGTTTTAACAAGCCGGTACTGGCTAATTATTGGAGCTCCGCTCTTGCAGAGCCATTTCTGAGTGAGCCTGCACTACTACTGTTTTGTTTCAAGCCAGGAAACGGCTTTTGAATGGTGAAACCTTTAAGCCTTACTTGAAGCATAGCTGTCCTCTACTTTCCTCCCTCTGCTGAGTTTGATTTTCAGCAGCATTGTTTTTTAAGCCTGAAAGTGGCGTTTTAACTATGCCACCCACGTGGAGACTCTTGATGGGAGTTAGTGCCTACTCTGTTGCCTAGCAGCTCACTATGTACCTCCCTTCAGCAGAACATTACTCGCTTATAGTGGCTAATTTGAGTCAATATAGTCCTAGCGTACTTTAAAATCTTGCTGAACGCTGGGATAAAAACAGCGGTTTCCCTGCATTATTCGACACTGTGTACTTTTTAACAATCTCCTGCCCTGCAGAGCCCTAGGAGCTTTAAATGCTTTATAGGCTAAGCAGAATAGTAGAGGTTACTCCTTTGTGTTTAGTTCCTCACATTGTACTCCATTAAGTGCTCCTCTAGCACGGTGATGTCACAGGAGCCTGATTGCACACAAGCAATTCTTGGTTAATTTGCCCTGGGGCCTGTTGGGTACCATTAGGCCATGTGTAGCTCAGGTAGTGGGTTTTATGCTTATTCCTGGTAATTGGCAATAACTACTGGTAGCCTTTCTGGTTCTTTAGCTCTGTAGAGTTCTAGGAGCTAAATTGCTGAAAAGAGTACACCTGGGTAACAGTCCCTGATGACTACTGCATAAAAACCCCTTGGCTAGCTGTGGTAGCCTCTCTGGGAACTGTTAGTCACAGTTTATCTATGTAACATTACATGAAGGCTTTAATAGTCTATCCTAATGGATAGATAGCAGTTCTACTGACCCTCCACTTAGTGCCCTAACACAGCTTTGACTCACAGAACTAGTTTTTAAGATGTTTACTAGTGCTGCTCCCTAGTAGGAGTGAATGTTTATTGCTAACTTTATTTTACTGCTACTGCTTAGAGGAACAGACCTCTTGTTTTATAAATATTTTCTATTGCTGCTACCAAGAAAATGGAAATGTATATTTACTACCTTTACATATGGTCTCAATGAATGTTTTGTGTAACTTAACCATACTTGCCTTGCCTGTACTAACTATTTGTTTCTCTTCACTACTTTGTCTCTATTGCTCCCTTAAGTTACCCTGCTCTTCTTGTGCTTCCAGCATAAGTCTCTAGGAACCTCTCCAAATACCAGCCGGTTCACCTCACAGCCTTAACATCCATGCACCCCCTCTCAAGGAAACAAGAAAAGTATGCTTGCTGTCATTCCTGACAGTTATACTCTCTACCATTGTACCATTGCTATAGGTGCACATTCTGAGCCAGGACAGCCAGCAGCCTCTACCCCCCTCTGTCTTTAGTACCTTAACACTTACTCCCCCCTTATCCTCCATAAGTAACTCCCTATCCTAGCTCTAACTCTTCCTCAGTTTTTAATACAGCAAACTCCCTCGAATATCTACCTGCAATATAGACCTGTCCACGAGGTGGCACCATTCTCCTAATCTCATCTCATGCTTATACTCTAGTTTCCTTTATTAATTATCTTATTGTCTGTAGTCCCAGACCTGTGTTTTAGTTCCTCACACTTCACCCTATACTATAATGTCTACTACTACTGTTTCTAGGTTCACTCATCACTGTTTTTTCCCACTTCTGACCTATCCAACTTACCTTCTGTAGCCAGTACTGCTGATTGTTTCTTCTCTAGCTGCTTCTTTACCTGTCTCAACCCTCTCCCTCCCCCCAATTCCCATACACCCCTAGGGGTCCTACTGTTATACTTACTAGCCACACCCCTTCCTCCTCCCATTACTCTGCGGGAACTTTTCTATTGCTTATCTACTTCCACTCCATCCTTCTCCAACCACTCCCCTTATTTCCCTACCACACCCCTCCCCTCATCCACACCTACTATACTTCCATACCTTCAATAACACAACTAATATCATATCCATTCAAATGGATAAATTAAATACCACTACTCACTTCCAACTACTTCTCATACTTATACTGCTTCCACCTTTCACTTTTGCCTATATGCTCTCCTCCTATGAACACCCATTAGGTCCATATTTTCACCACCCTAATAAACTAACCAGCTCTCCTTCTATATGCATCCTCTTTAACCATACTAAAATAACAACAACTCCCAGCTATCTATTAGCAAAATATCATAGAATACTCCACATTAGATAAAATAATCTCAATCCCAGGAGATCTCTACTCTTAAATAGCAGACTCCCAAATCCAAACTATCTCACACAACTCTACTCATTAAAAGATGGAGACATTCACGCAAACCCAGGCCCGACAACAACTCCAATCTCTCTCCCCAACCCCAACCAATGCCTGATTGATGAATATGGAGAAAAGGAGAGGTCCTAATATGGACCCCTGAGGTACACCGAGGTTAACCGGTAGGTGGGTAGATAGAGTATTGTACCAAAGTGCAGCCTGTTGTCTTTTATCTAAGTAGGATTGGAACCATTTGATAAAGAGTGCCCCTGTACTAAACCTAATTATCTACTCTACCCAAATACACTCGGCCTACCCTATACTTTTCATTAACTCTTCTATCTTCCTTTTTAATAATGTTTACCTTTTTCACGATGTATTTAATTATTTCCATCCCTCTGGATATTTATTTGTTATAAAAAAAATAATAATAATTTTTACTATTACTGAACATTAATCTGCCTCTTTTATTGTGTACTGCACTTGTATATGGAATGAGCCTGTATGCGTGCGATGGGGAAGATTTAGCTTTAGAAGAAAGCAAGTTCTGATCAGGATGTCTGTACCCAGAAAGGCATGGAGGGTTACAAACACAAGAAAATTAGCAGTGACTACTACTTTCTGATGAATAAGGGTTAGCAATGTGTAGAAATTCAAGAAAAGATAAAAAAAACACATTTTTTTTTCCTGATCATTTTTGTGCTTGTGTCAGAACACCATAATGCATAACACTTTCCTTGAAAATTTTCACAAGGCTACCATTAACATTTGTAAGACTTGGTTATAAAACACTGGTGAAACAGATCCACAGTGTATACTTGCCATTAATTAACAAGTAGCTCATATCTCATAAATTTAAGTTTCTTTCTCAACATTCTTGTTTGAGAGTACATGGGCAAATACTGATAGCCCCTCAATATATGAACATTACCTATTTGAGTCATGTTACTTGTGCAGCTACACTAATTGATCTACTTTCCGTTACAAAATTATAAGGCCCTCATTAACAACATTTCCCTTTTCTACCATCCTGAACATTGTGTCTAAAATGTTGATATCTCTGTTTTCCTTCCTTTATGGGGTCTGTAAATAATGGACCTGGCAGAACAGCAGTAAAGCATACCTCTCAACTGTACAGATTTTTGCAGAATGTCCAGATTTTTGCCTCATATTTTTTATCCGTTTTTCATAAAATCATGGTTTTCTGGGAAATTAGTGGCAAATCATTAAAGACTGAAGTTAGAAAATAATGACAGACATTTGAGTTTCAGGCTTCATACCCTTCAGAAAATTCATGCTAATGCAAAATCTGTTGTTCTATCAACTTTCTAAGTTTGTAAGAGGAATATTTAAAAATTGTCCCTATTTTTGGGCCTTTGTCCCACTTTTATTTACAGCTTTGTCCAGATTTCTTTCTCTAAGAGATTGAAAGGTATGGGGTAGCATCGGGCATGCACTGCAGAGGGAAGTGTGTGCATTACATTTCCTGTGGGGGAGGGACCTATGGAATGAATATAGTTTATTGAAAGGTTTGCATCTTTCCGTACCATCAGGGCTACTCCACCACCCAACACATTAATACTTGACCACTTATATTAAAAAACTACCATTGCACTGATACTTACCTTGACTGGCTCCAAGACTCCATTTTCCTGATACACTAAACCATGTTTACAAATATTTGCAGCTATGCTATGGTTGGTATTGCTTCTGGTACATTTAAATGTACATAGCTTCTCGGTAGTCATAGTAACAGTCCTTTCTGCTTACAATTAAAACCACAAAGAGAAAACAGATTTTCTGGGTTTTATCATCTTACAACAGTGGCTGATCCAGAACAGATATGGACGGGGAAATATTATTAGCTAAACATTGTGTTTTCTTGTTACTCAGTTCTGCGCATCCTCAGTTAAAGGAAAATTCAGCCCTCCTTTTCCCTTGATGCTGAGAGGTACAAAAACATTAAATTGATCACTGATTTCCACAAAAACAGAAAACTTTTTTCAAAAAAATCAGCTATGAACAAACACTGTGGTGAATTAAGAATTTATAATCTAGTCCAACAATGAGGAAAGGAAAGGGAAATGTAATAAAGCAGGAGAAAATGGGACGCACATCCTCGGTCATACCAGAAGAAGCTTGGGTCTAGTAAGTTAATAGTAAAGTTATGTTGCTCCTGCATCAGTTTTGGGATGAGCTGCAGGGCAAGTGTACCTCTCTGATGCAGCTGGGAAAACCTGTCATCAGTTTCTGAAATTAGGTGGTCTACAAAAGGAATGGTCACAGCCCTGCAGAAATACTCTTCAGGGTTCTGTGCTATTACATTAGTTCTGTGTGACTGCCTTATTGTTGTTCTGAGTTTAATTGGCAGGACTTCTGTCTTTGATGTAATTGTCATGGCTTCCTGGTACCACATGGAATGAGGTTCTTCAATATTCTCTTGCAAATTTTTTAGGGCAGCTTGTGAGAGGTTAACATAATTCATGGCCTTTTCCACATCCAGGCTGACCCTTGCAATGAAGTACTCAAGGCTCGCAAAATACTGAGAATGGGGAATGTCATTCAATCATGTGATGAAATCCACATGAAAATTAAAGTTTACCTCTTCCTGGGCCACTATCAGCATTTTATGTGCTGAATCAAAAGAGGACCACAGTCACAAAGACCTCCATTAGAGACTCGACTGTCCTGGAGCTCCTGTTTCTGTGCAAGTCCAATATCTCCATCAGTACTAAAACTAGGGACCTACATTTTTGCCAAAAGATAATTAGAAAATTATGGAGGGAGAGTTTCATAATGCAGCACCTCCCAAACCTCTGAAATATGCCCCCCCCCCAACAAGTTAATCACTGCAACCCACTATCTTTCTTTAAACATAAACTAGATGTCTTGGGTATGCACAAATGTACCTCTGGAATGATTGGTATCACTCTCGTGGGAAAATGAGGTGCAGCCTGAGGGAGGAAACTGGCAAGTTGTCAATTGTCTATCTTTGTTATTTGCATTGTAAGTGGGACATCTTGAGAGATATTCATTGTTATCTACAGTATATTACTAATTATACAATTAAGCATATGTTTTCATATTTCTGTAAATATCTCAATAAACATGCACTCAGAGAGGAATTTCTTGCTATCGTGTGAAAGCTTATGACTGGTTAACAAAACTGTCCTTATAATATATGTCTAAGTTGTGCAGTTTCCAAGATATGAGAAATTGTTTGTAAAAGTTTAGCCAAAAATATAATTTGGGGTTCATGTACAGAATAATATATTATTTATGAAAAGACTACAAATGCACTGACTATTATCACTGTAAAGAGTATGTCTTACTGATAGCATTGCTATGTGTGCAGTTGTAACAGCTTTTAGTACCCTTTGCAATATTTTTAAAGGAGAACCGCACCCACAAACTCAAAAAACATGTTATTTCATCATTGTTTGTTGTTTCCTACATTTTAACACCACTCTGGGAATATTTACAGGTTTTTAAATATTTTTTATACATAATTTCTGAGTCTGACTACATGGGGTCTAGCATCTTGAAGTGATCCTGATTGTTTAGTCTGCCTCTAGGTATCCCATGATGCAGTGCTTCAGTGCTGTCTGCAAAAAATTACATCACACAGGCCTCTTTCTTCCTAAAGCTCCTGTCACTGCATTGATTTTACATGCATACTTAAAAATAACTAACTGAAAGACAGCAGTGTAACATTTCATGTCGTTCAATGACTACTTAAAACACAAACAGTGCAAATGCCACAGAACAGATTTTCAAAGTGCTTTTTACTGCTGCTTCTTTTTAGAATGGCTAAATAACAGTCTTTTGTGAAGCCTGAATTGTACTACTTTGACTCATCTCCCAAACCCCTTCACACCTAGCTTCCCTAGCTGTCAAATTGCTAAGGGTAACTTGAGCTGTTACCTGCTGTGATTGACAGCTCACAGAAGGAGACTTGACTCATGTACTGTTTCCTTGTTCTAGCCTCTACTTTCTGTATGGGTAGGGGCAGGACCAGGGAGCTGTGACATCACAGCATGGGTGGATTTTTAGGATGGTCATGGTGATGTCAGTTTGGGGAGGGAATTGGAGGGAATTGGGCAGAAAACTACTTGTATCCATTGGCCTTGATGGCATCAATGAATTGGAGACTGCAGCAAGCTTTCCAAGGCGGGGTAAAAGTTTTTTGAAAGTGAAACCACCACAGTACAGTAAGGTACTGTTCTAGTGGAGAGAAACTGTTGAATTAAAATATTTGAAATGTTGTATTGTTGTTTACTCACAACATGGACTGTAAATAGGGAGAAAAAGGACAGAGACGTTGAGCATTTAGTAATAGAATCTTGTTGTTGTCTTTAAGTTTACTTTTTCAGAAAATGGTCAGGAATGCAAGATGTGTGTAGGCTGCTAGAGGTGTGACATTCCACACCACATAGGTATTAATGAGTTAACACTCTTTTAGAACTAGCACCAATCATTATCATCCATGATTCACAGAAATGGACAAGACCTTGTGCTACAAACTGTGCTGATAAATTTCACAATATAACTGTAAGTAATTATTACTCACTGAATCAGGCTATTGTTGTTAAAAAAAGTCTTACAGTTAGCCTACTTTGCTCACTGCCACAGTGATTTACTGGCAAGCTGACTATGAGCATACTTTTTCAGAAGAAACACAACCCTCACAGTGGCAGTTCCTGAAACACAATTAGTCAGACTGTGAGAATGAACAGCTCTGATGAGGAAATGACCTTGCAGTTCAAATGTGTTCACAAGCCGTGCTTGCAAGTTAATGACCTGAAAAACACAGCAGCAAATGTTCTACCATCAAAAGAAGTGCTGCTTTTGGTGGTAGAATGTTTGCTGATGTTTTTTTTTCTTTTATTTACCTAACTTCTACATGGAAATGCATATGTGATAAAGTGTGATATTATATCATAAACTTCACTCTTTTTCTTTAGTTGCTACCTTCACGGCACAAATGCTACTATATATCATACTTTAATTTACAATTAATCTCCAACTACCTTCTCCCTTAACTTCTGTTATTCTATTCCCCTTTCTTATTACTCTATTTTCTTATAACATTCATCCTCTTTAACTTCTCTCCACTACATTTCCTAATTTCTGTTATGTCTCACTCATCTTAATACTATTTAGATTAACTTAATTCTTTAATAATAAAATTTACTATATTTAATAATGTATTGTTTCTTTTTTATCTTTCCAGTTACTTCTATTACTTATGCACTATACATCAGTTTTAGGGTTCCCATCTTTTCAAACACCCAAAGAGTGAGATATTGTAGGACAAACCATAACTTAGCCGCATTAAGTGCCAAGGTGTTAACCTCACCTTTTTGCCAAAATAAAAGCTTACTCTTGCAGAGTTTGAACCATTTTTGCTATTTCATATAAAGATTTTCAGATACAAAATAAGTAACGTTTAGTGAAAACTTAGGAAATATTGTTTGGCCTAAAATCTCAGGATATTTACCATTTTCAACTTTATCTCAACACAGGGAACAATTGCCCAAGAAGGGACTGCCCTGTAAAGATGGGCAGGTGGTAATCCTATGAATCAGTTTGTAGTAAATGTCTTTGCTGCTTTTCTCCTTGGGAAGTCACTGAAAATGCACACACATGCACAGAGTCGCACTCACAAATGCAAGTTCTCATATTAGCAGCTGTGAAATAATGGGTAGTAATATTAAAACATGCAAATCACTTTGGGCACACTTGCCTTTCTTGCTCCTTCACCTGCACCCATTCATTTTGAGAACATACCATTTTTACCCAGCTGAGGAACACCAAGCCTCACACTTCAAAAGAAACAGTAAAATAAATACACTAAATGTACACTGTCTACACAGTCTGTATTCAAGAACATCCCTACCACATTATTCTGCTTTCTAGCCACTCAGAAGTATTACACTAAGTGTACATGTAGTCTACACTTTGTGGTAACATTTATGAATTCCCTTCAGTATTTAAAGCTGCAAGAAAATCAGTAGCAAAACTAAAATTAGGAGGGAGAAGGTGTGAGTTATGCTTGTGTTGTCTGTTCACTCAGAAAGGTGTACACATAGTGTACAAGTAGTGCAGGAGTTAATGAATCCAAGGGGAACTCTTTTCGAGCATGAGTCATGTAAAGGGTGTTAAGTGTGACATTTCGAATGCATTATGTGATGATGTTACAAAGAGTAACTCAAACTAATTTCTACCCACTAGGGTGGAGGATATCTTTATATTGAAAGAAGCTAAATAGCCAAATAAAACTACTACTGTACTGCATAAGAAGTGAAGACTTTTGAATCAGAACATGAGGAGAAAGGCAAAAGATTGTATTGAGCCACGTGCATTTGCATGTCCTTATGCTATGTGCATGTCCTCCAGTGACTGGAATAAATACATGAGGAGGTGGCTTCTGTGCTTCAGCTGCAGTGTGGTTTAAGTGCCTTGGAGAGTTTATGTCTTTGTAACAGGTATTTGCAATGCACTTTAGTTCCAAAAGGTCTCTTTCTACCAAGCTTACACCACAAGCGTGACTTGTGAAGTCGGTGCTGCTTTTGAAGGGACAATGTTTGCTGCTGTTTATTTTTCTTTTGTTTAACTCAGAAGCACTGCTAAACACAGTTGAATTGAGAGGATCAAGTCATTTGGCTAGGTTAGTGAAATGCACTGAATCTCACAGTTTAACGGTATTTAGCCATGTTTCTGGGTTAAAGAAAAGAAAAAAAAAACAGCAGCAAATGTTTATTTATTTATTTAACATTTGTTTATAGGGAAAGTATGACTAGGACAGAGCCCATTTTCAGCAGAGGCCCAGGGAGAAATGCTCCAGATGCATGTCCTTGGAATTTGGGAGGAAACCAGAGCACCCAGAGGGAACCCACACAAATCCAGGGACTATATGCAGACTCCACACAGAAGGCACCCCAGCTGAGAACTGAACTGGAGAATCTCTTGCTGTGAGGTAACAGTGCTAACTGTTACACCATTGCTCCACCCAAAACAACGATGAGAGTGGGATGTTGTACCACCAAAAGTGGTACAGTTGAGAGGTAAGCGATACAATAGCAGACCTTCAGATCTCCTAGCCCCCCAAAAAAAATACACCACTACACAATAAAAGCATCATAATATGATTATACATTGTGTCATTTTGGTACTACATTTTTTAAACTTGTCTTTTGGAGTAGTATCCCACAATCTTATTGGAAATGGAAAGAATTACATGCTAGTCAACATATAGAAGTTATGTTAATTATTGGCCAGAAGTAACTTCTTTTCAAGACCCTTTGTACCTGTTTTCAATGTTTGTGGGTTAAATTATATGACTTTAATATAGCATTGTGGAGTGTTCCATATTCTTTTCAAACTTCCAACTTATAATGTTAAATGTAACTTATTCCATGCTTCTAGTTTTTCCTCATGATGATGACTTCTTATTTCTGCTTTTCAAAAGTAAATCAGTTAATACTAAGAAGGATTCATAAAGGTTAACATGAGGCGCACACTATGTGTACACCTTGAGGTAACTTTTCTGAATTCTAGAACAGCCCTAGTGTACACTTTGTGGTAACCTTTATGAATCCTCATTGTCTTACTTTTTATATTAAGATGTTAAAGTTGAGTTAGTGGTAAATACTACTAAAATCTTGCTTCATCTTCAATAAACACTGCCTGCATACGGCATGTATTTAAACTCTGTGCTAAATTGATTAAAATAGAAGTGTTTGAGATTTAGACCAATATTCAAAGAAAGAACATTATACTGCACAAAATAATGTGAAGAGAAGTGTCTCACAGGAAAGGCGTGATTCAGAGACACAGACAGCATGGTCACATTAGGGGAAAAGTAGCATGGTATTCAGGAAATGCAAATTACTGCACAATGACATGGAAATGAGACACCAGATGCAAATTAGAAATAGTGAATATGCAAGATATCAACGATGTTGAAGCAATTCCTAAATTTATAAACTAAGCGAGCAGCGCTGTGGCAATTACCAGTTCTCAGCCCTTAGAATTGCTGGTGCGCAGGTTGCAGGAATATATTTGAGAGCAGCAGCTATAGCAAATCTGCATGTGTTAGTAATCTCTAAATGTTTAACCTTGTAATAATGCTTATCTTTTATGCTTGGTAAATGTTTTCTGTGGAGCTTTTCTCCACCGGGCCCCCACTGAAAATGCACTCTTCTTGGTTCAGTGGACTATCCCGGTAAACAAATACCAATAAATAAATAAATAATAAGTGATGTATTGAGCCTCATTTAGTCCTTCCACATAAGGAAGTGATGTGCTAAATCTTGGCACTAAATCTGCTTTTGATTTTGTGTCATTTGATTTTCTTTGTGAGGCACTGAAGGCTTCTGGCTCTTCAGTATATTTGTAGTGGAGCTCACATCACTTTGCAGTGGATCTGTGACCTACTGTAAGATGGTAGAAGCCTCCTTCGATCCTTATTCTGTATGACATCAAACAGGAATGCCCTATGTCTTCGTATTTGTTTGACCTTTCCATTGATTGAATTGTTAGACCAAAACATTGAAACTGATCAGGAATAGATTTGGCAATATCTATACAAACTTCAGCTCTGTCATTCAGCTGAAAGCTTCCTCTCCCTGCTGCATGAGATAGCTATACTGGATTAGGACTTTTTTTCTACACCTTGACATTTGTTGAAAAGCAAACATTTTTAACTCATTTCACATGTGTGGCTACCTTTAGGAGGTGTTCTTATTAAACAGTTGGATATAGGCATAAATTAACTTTGTGAACATTTTCCTAAAGACAGGTTATTGTCAGATGTGATTATTGTGAACCCTCATATTCAGGCTGCCTGATCCTGTTGTTGAAACCAGTTTGACTATTTCTTTCTGTATTTCAAGATATTGTGGTAAAGAATTAGATATTGTTAAGGATTCTCTACTCACTTTAGATGTTGTCCCTTTTAGTTTCAGATGTATATTTTAAATCCTGTAACATCTTGACCAGAAAGGCATTTTGGGTAAAAAGCTATCTTGGGTGTTACTGAATATCTCCACAAGATAAGAATCCAGTAGTATTACGAGAAGTTAGCTTCAACACTTTTCTGAAGCTGATCTGTTCAGTTTGCATTTTTGATGTATAATATGGATGCTGCTTTTTTTTGGAATGCCATTGAGAGACAGCTTTACTTTATTTACTATCTGCTGTGTGAAGGAGCAATATATGTCAAACTGGCATATTATTTTACTACTAATTGCCTCATAATCATTGCACTGTCTTAGTTACATGAATAGGAACCTGATTTATAAGAATCACGAATATAGACCCCATGTTGTCACTCAGTGGGAAAAGCACACGATACAAGCCTTGCTTCTGGATCTCTGACAGCTCATCTTAAAATTCTGAAATTCCAGATGAGGTCAGTACAGGGATTTTCTGCTCTCTTTCTCTTTGTCCCTCTCTCTACCCCCCCCCCTCCCCAACAACAAAATAGATAGGGTATTAATTGGGTCATTATACGATCAAAAGAGGCTTCTACCTCCTTACAGTAGCTCATAAAATATCTTAACAAGTTAACAGTATGGAAAAACATTTCAAAGCTTTACTGGAAAAGGTCACCCAGACTCACAACTTGCTGTGAGAGAAAGGTTATTTGCTTTTGCTTTCTTTTATTTTGTATTACTTTATTGCCGTCTTCTGTTTTGTACATTGTGATTAATTTTCTTTACACTGTTCTACTTGTATTCTGCTTTTAATTGCATATTTAAATTAGGAAAGAAACCACAGCTGTGTCTCTTGAAATTAAGTTTTTCCCCATCCTCCGACCCTGGTGCTGTTGTGTTTTTTAAACTCAACTGTCTTTCTAGTTGCCTGCCCCTTATGTTAATTTGACTACATGCCTCCTTCCCTCTCCCTTTTCATTGGCTATTATGAGTAAGCACAAAATTATCATTTTGTGAAATCACTCCCCTTCAACTATTTAAATTTATTGGCCATCCCATGTATTGCACAGAACCAGAACACAAACTGCCCACCCCCTTCCAATCTATCTTGCTCTTTTAAAATTAGTGGCCATTCACTTAGCTAGCTAATGCATAAATATCTAACTGCTTAGTGCACACCACAGCTCTTAGGATATTAACCCAACGTTTCTATCTTACCTTTAAAATCTGCAACATCTACTGCAAGACCACCAATTATGTGAGAGTCTACATTCTGCCTCTCAGTAATCAATTAAGGATTAGTGCTTTTATTTTGCTTCTGGTAAGAGAAGGAGCACAGAGACATTATTTCCTGGAGACTGCTGATCACTGGAAAGTTGAATATCTGCTTCATAGATGCCAGCTTGGAATTTGTGCTTCTATTTTGCTCCTGGTGAGAGAAGTAGCACAGTGTATTGATTCCTGACTGTTTTTTATTCGGCAGTCAGTGTCTGTGCTTGACATTCCTGATTAGTATGGTTGCTATCCAAGGCATCTACCAGGAAAAGGCTACAACAAGCCTTCAGACCCTTGCATAATCTGGGACAAGACTGTGAATCATCAAACAGGCTGTGGCATGCTTCTCATCTTGGGATTGGTGCTAATGTTTTGCTTCTGGTGAGAGAAGAAGCAAAGACATATTGCATCCCAGCAGAGTGAAGCTGTGGTGAGAGCAGCGCTAGTAGTAACCAGGCAGTAGCCATTCACGCCACTCCCCTCTTTTCATCATTCTTGACAAGCTAATTCTTTGTTTTCAGTAAGTACTGCTTGATTTGTTTCTAACTTCAGAATATCTGCCTAAATACATCATCCTTAAATCTTCAGGGTCTAGTTATTAGTTTCCCCTCAAGTGTTTGGCTATGCCCTGTATAGACATAAGCACCTTGAGTGGCATTTTTCTATAAAACCATGACTGAAAGTTCACCAGTATCTAGGTGCACACATGACAACCAGTTTGCAATGACAAGCACTGCCCCCAAAGTTGCAAACAGATACTTCTGACATTGCTTTATATTCTCAGTCCAACTTTCTAATCAATAAAAAAGGGTCTGTTGCTATGAATATGAACTCTCCCACTATCTCCATTACCAGCTTGGTGGATATGGGCATCCTGAGGCAATTCAGAAATTGCCTTAGGTTTACTGACAACCAGTTAATTCTCAATCAAACTGATATGGTATGTGAGAGATGTAGTTACACAAGGTCACTGGAGGCAAAGCTCTCACATAACAGTGCTCCTGATGTCAATACGGTTGTTATATACTGATTTCAAAATGTTGATTATTTTGCAACTTATATTATCGTCTTTCAGAATTTCCCATAATGCTTTATGCTGTATCTTATTAAATGCTTTACTTACATCCCCTACTAATATTTTCAATTCTGTCTTCCTATTTAATACACCAAATATCAATTTTCTTATTATCATTAAAAGTTCTTGACTTCTTTTTTCGTTTATTCCAAATACTGTTTCATTCAGTAGCTTGTTAAACTTACTTATTCTTTTTCCACAATCTTCATAAAAATCTTATAATCAACATTGTTTAACACTAGTGGTCTCCAGTTTTTATGTCTGTTCTTCCTCCCTTTTTCATATAAATTTCATTGCATTCATACATATTTGTTCTTCATTTACCCCTTTTTCAAATCATTCTTTCAACATCTCTAAAAAATATTTTTTTGCCATTCTTGCAAATCCTTATACATTTGATATTCAAGTCCATCTAAACCAGTAGCTGCTTCCACATTTACTGTTTTCAACACATTTTTTAATTCTATCATTGTAATATTTTCTTCCATTCTCTTATCTTCTTCACTTAATTTCTTTAAGTTCCATTTATACTTCCTTATAGTTTCACATCTGGAAATAGTTTTCAAGATATATCTTTTTATTTTTTGCATTATCACTTTTTGTGTATTAACTAAAAGCCCATAAGGCATAACATTAAATTAAACATACTAGTCATTGGCAACTCAGTTGTGAGACACACTGATGTCCACCTCACCAGGGTCAACAAGGAGAAAGTCACGGTCAGTTGTCTGTCAGGTGCCAGAATGTGCCACATCACGTATGCACTTAAGTCGCTCCACTACAGGTACAAGTATGACTCTGTCATTCTCCATGTTGGTGTGAATGACTTGAGAAGTATCTCCCTGGACTATATGAAGAGAGACGTGACTGAGCTCTCAGACTGTGTCCTAGGCAGGTATGACCCTAGCCCTAAGCAGCATCCTAGCTTCACCAAGAATGATACCACAATAACAAAAAAAAAATTGACTTCAACAATTGGCTTAATTTCTGGTGTCTTTCCAAGGAGATCCAATATCTGTCTGCCTGGGATGACATGGTTGACAGGCCTCAATGCTTTGCCAGAGATGGCCTCCACCTGTCACCCCTGTGATTCCAGATCCTGACCAAGGCTCTTGCCTCTTCCATTGTGCCTTTTTTAGGTTATGTCCCAAAGACAAATTTCTAACATAAAAGAGCTGTCAAAAAGCAAATTGAAGTTTATGCTGCTTAACGCTAGGAGACTAAACCTGAAAATGCACTCATTGGTGGCTCTCCTCACACTGGAAGATGCAAATCCAGTCATGGAAACATGGTTCAGGGCTGCGGAGAGCACCCCTGCCTTACCAGGCTATACCTCATTCCAAACATTCTGACCCCAAAATGAGGTCAGGAAGACTAAGGGTGATGGAGTCTCTATCTTCATTAAGGATAGGCACACCTCCAGACTGGTTTGCCAGCATGATGCACTAGAATTACACTAGGTGCAACTGATAGTTGGCAAGACACCCATCCAAGTTATAGCTATTTAAAGACCCCCTCCATAACTCAGGACACCCATTCCTCCTACATGGACCTATTTGCGTCCATCAAGGTACTGCCTAACACCCTGATCCTTGGTGACATCAACAACCCTACCATAGACTGGGTGAACTATTCCTGCACCAATGCACTCACCCAACAATTCCTTGACTTAATCAGTTCTAGTGCACTAGACCAGCTTGTCTCATCCCCCTCAAGGGGAGATAACATTCTAGACTTGGTTCTCACCAACATAAGCGACAGCTACACCACTCCCATAGTATGTTCTTCCCTGGTGAGATCAGATCATCGGTCTGTATCATTCAAAGTTTCTATCCCACCCAACACTCCCACCCCCCCTTCCGAGGCTAAAAAACTTCTCAAAAGCTGACTATTCACCTCCTAAGGAAGGATATCAGCAGCTTCATACCACCACCACCCTCACAGGAGGCAGACATCAATGCTGAACAGTACACCAGTGCAGTATACAAGTACCTTTACAACTGCATGGACTCAGCTGTACCCAACAGAATTAAAACCTGCTTCTCAAGGGAACACAAACCTGCCTGGTAAACATCATCTATCAACAGGCTTTACAACAAAAGGAAGAAACTGTTGTCCAAGGATAAAAAGGCACAAATTCCCAATTGGAAAAACTCCCTCCTTACCCTCAACAAGCAGATTAAATCACTAGTGAAAAAACACCAAAGCCAATCATGAATTGAACCTAGCATCTGAAACAAAGGGAAACCACAAAGCCTTCTTCAGTTATGTCAGGAATCTCCATGGCAAAGTCTAGGTTTGTTCCAAATTAGTACTTAATGGTACCACTTGCACCACTCCTGTTGACTTAGTCAACCTGCTAGCAGATAGGTTCAGCACAAACTTCACCCCCCCACCCCCCAAAGGCCCATTCGACATCCCAGATACTTGTTGCATCTCACATCTCCATAAATCAAGTGTTAAAGACCCTAGCCAAGGCAAAGAACATAGCTTCCATGGGACCTGATGATATCCCAGGTTGTATTC
The DNA here is from genome assembly GCF_019279795.1 of Protopterus annectens. Taxonomy (NCBI): domain Eukaryota; kingdom Metazoa; phylum Chordata; order Ceratodontiformes; family Protopteridae; genus Protopterus; species Protopterus annectens. Next base: position 646,877,459 of record NC_056744.1, on the reverse strand, counting down.
TGCACCATCTCCAGCAAGAACTAGCTTTGCTATTAAGCACCCTATTCAACCACAGCCTAATTATAGACTTCATTCCAGCAGAGTGGAGAACTGCCATTGTCATCCCCGTGCACAAAGGTGGTGCCACTACTGACCCTGGAAACTATCACCCCATTAGCTTGACAAATCTGATCTGTAAAGCCATAAAGCTATGGAGTGTATTATTATGGATCTCATAAATAAGGACATAGGCAATCTCCAAGCACTTGACTCCACCCATTTCAGATTCATCAAGGGCAGATGTTGCCTGTTGAACCTGGTTGACTTCTCTGAGACTGTCACCAAGGCCCTGGATGAGGGAAAGTCAGTACATGCAGCTTACCTTGACTTGGCCAAGGCCTTTGGCACAATCCCCTACCCAGGTATCATCGAAAAGCTAACACAACTTGGTGTAAATCCCTATCTCATCAGGTGGGTAGCCAACTGGCTCACTGATAGGACCCACAAGGTCAAAATAGGCATCTCCATCTCTGACAGCAGACTTGTCACTAGTGGTGTTCCCCAGGGATCTGTCCTGTGAACCCCTACTGTTTGCATCTACTTCTCAGAGGTCCACACAAAGACAAAAGGCCTGTGGCTGACTAAGTTTGCAGACAACTGTAAGTTGCGTGCTGTCATTGACTCCCCAAATGATGTTAACATACTGCAAAAGGGTCTCTCAGCAACAAATGACTGGTGCCAATGTCATGGCCTTATGTTAACTGCAAAAAATTTATTATCATACCAGTTAGCAAAAACATGGCCCCTACTGACTACCACATCAATGGCAACCCCCTAAGCACACAACCTGTGGTGAGAGACCTGGGTACTCAGGCTGACAGCAATCTCACATTTGACCATCATGCAGCTGCAGTGGTCAGAAAAGCCTTTTACTTAGTTCATCTCATAAGTTATGGATTGCGTCCAGAAAAAAGGAGGTTATTACCTCTCTGTAATTCTCCCTCATTAGGCCAATAATTGAGTATAATGCCTCGTTTGGTATGTACCTCTCCAAACACCTGCACCAACTGGAAAGACCACAGAAATACCTCACAAAGAGAATCCATGGCCTCCAGCACCTGTCCTATGTGGACAGGCTCAAATCGCTATCACTCTTCTCAGTATGATACAGATTTCTCAGAGGTGATCTGTGTCTCACCTACAAGGCAATATTGGACCATGCCCTACTAGAGATGCTCCATATCTGCAAGTCTAACTCTAATACATTACCTACTCAAAATGCCTAAATCTAATACAACAAAACCTGCTGGAGAGACAGGTTTGTTTCCCAGGGGCTGCCACATCTCTGGAATAGACTTCCCATACATGTCAGAGTACCGCGCTGACCTCTTCAAGTACAGCCTTGATGAGTGGATAGGAAACCACAAATTTGTCCCAGGGGTTCTACCTGTGTCCCTCATTGACAGGGGTGACAGGTGCTGGCTGACGTTTCTTTTTTGGGAATAAGCTCTTGGCTAGGCTTGTAAGGGCCCCAGGGCCATTAGCTTAGTAACCTCCTATGTCACAAAAAGTATCTCTATTAACACAAATAAATGCTCTTACCAATTATGCTGTCCCATATTTCATACCTGTCCAGTTCCTTTTCTGTTTTACTACTTATTCATACTCGATGCTTTCTTCTTACTTCTGTTTTCTTCTCTCCTTTCACCTCCTCTTATTGTTTTTTATTCTTGAAAGTATTCTTCTTGTGTTCTGTCTACTATTTCACTCCATGACACTGCCTTCTCACTCTCCAGTTCACTCTGCTGAGTTAGTTCTTTCAAATAAACATCCTGCAAACCCCCACCCCCGACTGGAGGGTTGCAACAACACACTCAGGTGTTGTTGCATCTGTTGCAAATACATTTTTCTGAAATAACTCCTCTGAATCCATAATATCTACTTCTATTCCTTCTTTTTGCCTTTTAACCATCTCTCCTTCTCTTTCTTTACTACCTTCTCTGTTCTCTTCACTCTGCTTAACCTCCGACTCATTATTTAGCATATTCAATCTTTCTGCTGTTTGATTAACAGCTTCATTCCAAAATCTGAAAAAAAAACATCTTCTTTCTCGCCCACATTCAATTTTCAGATTCCTGCTTCTCCAAGCCACTTTCGCGCCTGGACCAGATGTCAACAAATGTAACAGTGAATTGAGTCTTTGTATGGAAAGATTAGGGGAAGATACCCTATGCCCTGTCCAAATTACATCCTGGTAGTAGAAATAATACCTGGGGTCTCTCATGTAAAGAAGCCAAAAGCCCAGAGGGATTAATCCAGTCAGCAACAGATTAATTAAATAAAATATAAAAACACTGTTTGCTCCTAACATATAAAAACACTGTTTGTTCCTAATATAATTTCACATATCTGCTGCCTACATATTATGCATATATAATCTCTCCTATGGCAATATTGGATTTTAATTTATTGCTCCTTTTTTAACCAGTTTCTTCTCACTGTATTTCTTTCCATTGTAGTCATTGAATTTCATTGTACTCATTATATTTCTTTTCATTTTACTGCATTTTCATTTGCCTGTACATCCTGGCCTATGGTTTGGATTATGCCTATAATGTTTTTATTATAGTACTATTCCAGTATTCCATTTTACTACTGTAATTTACTTTGCATTTAATTTCTCTGTACTGTATTTTCTTTAGCCAGTTTATTTACTTAAATTTGTTTACTGGGTAGGTGAGCTGGTCTACTGACCCTTTTCAGTCATGACCCGGGTGCAAAAATGTATAATGGAAAGTGAGAAGAAACATTTTAATACAACTGATGTGCAAGTTACAATTATAAAAAACATATTTTTAAATGACAGGAAGAATATGTGCAAGTTACACTTCAAGCGTACAATAATAGAATTGCTATGGGATTAAAGTAAAAGAGCATACTACAGTATAGCAGAGATATTGTTTTACAGTCTGTCAATACAATGGTAGAACTACTGTGGAATTACAGTCCAGTAGAGGTATAACTATCATGACTGTGACAATACAAGATGTATGAAATACTAAAGAAACAATAAACAAATAAATAAATAACTCCAGAGAGATAATATCCTAATGATATGTTCATCCAAGTTGCACCTGAAATGGGTCTTTGAACCACTCACCAACCAACCAACCAAACAAACAAAATAAAACAAATTGGACAGGTGAAATTCTGGGTTCCGGTCAGGATGTCCCACAGAACTCTGCCCTTTGCCAGTACTTGTTTAGGCTGTATCTTTCTGATTTACCTTTTTTACCTGGGGTTTTCTACAATATGTATGCATATGATTTGAAAATGAGAAAACTGATTATATCAGTTATGCATAGACCATGCGTGTAAAATAACTTGACTAAATTCAGCAGCTAGGCACAAGAAAATGGCATGATAATAGCTACATAAAAATAAGCATATGATATTTGGGAGGCATAGACTGAAGGATGAATATTGAATACAACACACAATATAGTGAATTCATTTAAGGACTTGGGAGATGGGAGAATCCAGCTTTGAGTGTTTCTGATCATATCAGCTAATTAGTTAATGATAGTTATAAAACTATATGGTACTGCAGTGGTGGTGTTGCGGTAGCGTTGTCGCCTCATAGCAAGATGTTGCCCCGTTCGATGCTCAGCTAGAGCGTCTTCTGTGTGGAGGCATACGTGAATGTGGCGTGCCTTCGTTGAAGGTTGTGCATCAGGGCTGGTAACCCGGTATGTAAAAATCCACTACCAATCATTAGCGGACCGGAGTTCTGCTGTGGCGACCCCTAACCTGGAAAAGCCGAAAGACACAAACAAAGTTATAAAACTATAGGCTGTGTAAAAATGTGTCAAGTCTAAAAAAAATCAGAAATGCTGAAAATATTGTTTGCAAATTGTATTAGACCCAAACCTGACTATCAAATAATACTAATATGGAAACCTTATAAGAAAACAAGCATGAATAAAATGGAACAAGTACAGCAGAAATATACTAAGGGGATGTGAAAGTTCACATTATAATGTAAGATTAAAATATCTGAACCTGTATAGTGTCTCAAAATAATATTTAAGAAGAGACATTATTCCTATATACAGAGACAACTACCTGTCGTAATCTGTGAGGTTATCAAATATTGTACTGAGGAGATAGTACTTGGTTCTCTGAGAGAGAGTAGCAGATGCCTGGAATAGACCACCAAACTTTAATAAAGCAATCACTAGTTTGGATGTTTGAGAACATCCTGGACACTCATTATGGGGATGACTGTTTTGGTATATTGGAAGGCCAGAAGGGTCTTGTTGCCCATACCTGAAATATCTGTATGTAGTCATTTATGTAATACAAAAAAAATCTAAAGTATTATGCATGGATGGCAATTCAAATGTACTGTATATATCTTCAATTAGAATCCATGGGATTCTATTCAAATCTCTTGAATACAGCCTGAGGTTCTATTCAAGGGGAGCTGATATTCAAGGATGACTTTTATTCATTCAAATCAAAAATGCTTTAGTGGAGTAAATGTCAATTTTGTTTAGAATGACTGTTCTTTTTTATTTTATGTTTTTTTTTTTTTCAAAATAGTTCTAGTCCTACTTGTGTTCTCTATTTTTCTACATGCTTAGAAATATAGTGGCAGCACTTTGAACAAAAACGCTCCACAATAGAAGCAGCAGCTGCAGTTTGGGGTGGCTTTTAGTTTAATTAAATTTTGTTTGTTTGATTGATTTTTGTTGCATCTTCTGCTTATATATGGTATAAAATTTAGTCCACAGTACCTACAATCTGATGGGCAAGAACAGATAACAATCCAAACAGCAGAAAAAAATCTTATGTCAAAAAGTGGTAACAAAAGCTATTACGGTTGTCTTTTTGCACTTTTGGAAAGCTGGAATATTCTATTGCAAGGATTCAGTCATTGCCAGCTCAAGTCAGCTATTGGACAGAAAATTGAAAAGCTGATCACCAACTTCGTTGACTTATTAGTGCCTGAAAATCAACATAAAGTAAAGAAAATGCTGAAAGTAAATCAGCAAAGGCAGAAGTGTATGACAAAGTTCAGAAGACTGTTATATTTACAGCTGGGAACAGAATATGATTACAAAAGTCATATATTACATTTGTTGAGTGGCAGAAGGAGTCAATTAGTCCACCTAGTCTGTCTTTTTTAACAGCATAACACTGTATCTCTCTTGCATCTCTAACATCCTCCTTATCCTTTCTTCACCTGTCAGATGCCCTCTTGAATCTCTCTGTGGATCCCTTTCCCGCCATTTATTTGGCCAATCCATTCCATAGGTCCACAACTCTCTCTGTGGAAAAGTAATTTTATAACTTTAAGGGGCAGAATCAGATCCAGCAGTAGGTGGCCTAGGCAGTTGCATAGGGCTGGCAGGCTGGATGGGGCTGGCTGGGGGAGGGGCTGCCACATTTGATTTTTAATAAAAACATTACACATCTTCTTTAAGGCCACAGATTTACTTTCCTGCATCCATCAATGCATACACCTGCTGTTGCTTACTTCTTCTTTTTCACATCTGGACACACAAGATATTCCAGCTGCCTGCTTCTTCTGTCCGTGAAATAAAGCACAAATGAATATGCCACAAATACTGTGTGTGTGTGTGTGTGTGTGTGTGTGTGTGTGTGTGTGTGTGTGTGTGTGTGTGTGTGTGTGTGTGTGTGGTGTGTGTGTGTGTGTGTGTGTGTGTGTGTGTGTGTGTGTGTGTGTGTGTGTGTGTGTGTGTGTGTGTGTGTGTGTTTAATGTCCTTGTTAGGGACAGCAGGTTTGTTAATTTACTGAGACTCAACCCCTGTATCTTACTTACAGAAGACAAGAATCTGAATTCTCTACACCAGCTACCAGTGCATTTTCTAGGAATTGTGAGTTTCAGTGTATTTTCTAAGAACAGTCAGCTTTAAGGGAAAATAAGTTTACTGTTGCTCATGTTGTCTGTTTGCAATGTGCAACTGTTTTGTTTAGCAAATGGTTGTCACAGTCTGTGCTATGGCATTTGAAAGCAGTGTTATTGTCCTGTTCCACTTCAATAAACACACAACACCGAATGACATTTGACGACCTTTATTAAACTTCCATAAACATGATTAACCGATAATTATAAATTTCAGCCAAAAACATGACACGGATGATAACATCCATGAAAGAAAAACATAAAATAACCAGAAGGGCAGCATAACCAGCTCACCCTGGATATCAGCACCCCCACTTGCTCACTTATCTTTGCACTAACAAGGCAGCGTTACCCTGCTCTCCTTCAATTTATTAAATTACTCCACTATCCAAATAAGCAGCTCAGCTTGCTTATTACTTATCCAACAGAGCAACCACTCATTTTCCTTACCAACGTATTGGAATTCACATCCATCACTATAGGGGGAACAGAAGAGGGCAGGCCTGTCCCTCTTCTCCACCCACCAGCCTGACCAGGCTGTTCCGCCTCTCTCCAACCAAAACTTCCAGCAACCTAACCACTAGTAAGTCCCTAGGTCAAACATCATTTGGTGTACCCATCCTCCCTAACCCAGCTAGATTCAAATCATTACCGTCTAACCCTATACATAACTCATCAAAACAGCTAAGTCCCTAAAACTGAAAACAAAAAACTGACCCCTCACCTATACTAAGATAGCAAACCATAACCTCATCACCTATCATAACTACTGCCATGATGTAATTAAACCATACCACCCTACTACAGGAAGCCTCACAATGATACCAAAAGCCTTACCAGCCACTGGACCCACTACTAAGCCTACCACCATTGAAGCCATGCCGAGGCAACTGCATACCACCATGCCACATTGCGACCCCATGGTACCGCCCAAGGAAACTATTTTTTTTTTTTGCTGTCCAATGAATGTAATACCCCTCTTAAATGTCTTCTAAATTCCATTTAATAAAATGCTAACGTCACACCAACTACCCATTATAAACAATAAGACACTTAAACCAACACCATGGCTGGAAGCAATATGACCTCAAAACACCACCATCATGGCCGGCATCACCTCCAATAAACCAAACAAGGCAAAACTAACTCAACACAATATACCAACAAACTACTGAATGCCCGATGCCACCAGATCACAGAAGGTCCACGGCACACTATTACCGTCCAGTATGTAGTGAATAAACCCAACCCAGTCTCTCCTGAAATTGCAGTAACCCAACTGAATCATCCAAACAACCTCCACATCTAGATTGCAATCCTAAGTTACTCCATGCAACCTGCTAATCTCCTACCCCTGATATCTGCCACACTATCTGACACACCTCCAAAGAAGACACCTGCTACCCCTAAAACAGTGTAAAATTCAACCCTGGTGCTCCTTGCACAAGATCAAACCAAACAACATTACCGTGTGACAGCAGGTAAGAAAAAACACAACAAACCAAACAACTCCATATTCAGCTGCACTGCTGGCAACCCATGACCTTTCATACCTCTCTGTCAGCTGAACCCTCGTCACCTTCTACTCTTGCCTGTCGAGTCTACATTTCTTCATTTCCCCAAGCAATACTAAATCTGCATGTCCCCATTTGCACTCAGTGATCTGTAAAAGAAAAGACTGGAAGTATTCTACACACACATAATCCAATTTCTTAATGACCATTAAACACCACCAGTGTCACCTCATTCATCAACTGCCTAAAATGCAGACACTTCCATGTGCAGCAACACCCCTGAAAATTAAGCTGTCCTGACAAGATTCCCATAAATTAACCTCCCAACTCACATAGTAATGCTACAACAGATAGCCATATGAAATAAAACATTGCATAACAAGTCTTATTCAATAAATAATATTATCACTCTTCTACAACTAAAGAGTTCTCAACAAATAACAATTAAAGAAAATTAAAGCCATCCCCACTCCTGCTACCACATACTGTCATCTCATGAACCTCCATTTCCAAACCAACCCCCGCAACAAGAACCTATCTTTCACACACTCCCAATTGTCCTTTCTGACATCCCACAAACCGTAAACCAACCCCGGATTATGCTCCCTAACCCAACACCTCCTGCCACATTTATAAACCAGTGGTAATCCCCCTGAACAAACCTATCTGAAACCCCATCCCCAGGCACAATAGTAAACAATGTACATATTTATTAACACTCACCTGAAAAGACACAAACAACCAATCCCCCACAAGTATGCCCTGGCCCACTCCTCCTGCCACACACTCACACACCTGCAACACCCATCCTACTCTGAAAGCCGTACCCATAGCATACCCCTCCTATTAGTCCCAGTAAATAAATAATGTACATTAAAACTTCTAATTTTTGCTGGCGTGTACTCCTTTCCGTTCTGTTGGATATTTTGTGTAAATAATGAACAAACTAAGTAAATGTCTTACTTAAACCTTCTAGTACTGGCATCCCACAATGGACCCAGCTCCTCCAACCCACGATGCTCCATCAACCCCACCTACTTTAAAGTCATATATCTGCTCCAACACCTATTGTCATCAGCCCAAAGTGCAAGTCAAATGCTGCACACAAAGGGTACATTTGTCACAGATTAGAAACAAACCACAAATACACCCCAGAGGACCCTCAGATAACCCAGCAAAGCAAATGCCACATTTTCTATGACTGTTGTGATTCCACCCCACCTGTGGGAACCCCATACTCCCCCTAAACAATCCCTGACCCTGCTTTACTACGCCTCCAACATGCCTCCACACTTGCCCCCTCAATACCCCAAGGTACCAACTCTGATATGCCTTAATGAGCACCAAATAAAACAGGACTAGCTGCGACCTCATTGTACACACTCCATCACCCAAACACCACACCCAACAGAATCCCTTACCTTTCAAAGCTACTCCCTTCAGGCCACTGACTGTTGCTCACTCACTCCCATCATTGGTCTCACTGGAACATCAACTGCAACAGCCTCCATCTCCTTATGCCCACTTGTTTCTAGTCACCGAATGATGTTCGCTCTGTGCTTCCCCACCTGCAAAAGAAGGAAACTATAAATTTTCAGCACACACTTAACCAAAATATCTTAATGACAACCTATGGTAGAGCCCGGTGGGACACCCTGACTTAAATCCAAGATTACGAAGAAACAAAAGTAGACCAGCATGAGCAGGTCCTACACTGAAGAAGGCAACATTTGCCGAAACCGGTCTGCTTGCAATAAATGATTGTATTTTACCTCTGCACCTGCTCATGCTGGTCTACTTTTGTTTCTTCGTGGTATATGGTTTGGACCGTGCATTCCCCCCCGTGCATAGAACTTGGTTGGTTTGTTAAATCCAAGATTAGCCTATCTAGTTGCTGAATGATACTTGTCATGTCTTATTTGTCAGCCATGCAGCTGTCCCTCTTATCGAGAGTACGTCATTACCTAGTTGTACTAATTTATTGATCAGTGCCATGTAAATGATCCTGTCAAATGAATGCAGTTAAATCTATATAAATACTTCACCTTTTCCATACATAGCTAATTATAATAATGGTGGCCACTCCATGTTACTGGTGGTACTAGCTCTGTTTTCAACCTACACATGCTGATATATGGTTTCTAGTCCAGACATTCTATGAAAATCTGTACAGTTAAGAGTTATGCTGAAAAACCACCACCCCCTCTATTATGCCAAGCCCACCCTCCCACTTGGAGACAAGAGTCAGCTGCTAAGGTTTGTGCCATCCTACTGTGCAGGATGTAGGGTTGTTTTACTTCATACCCTAACTCAGGCACTTTACCATAGCTGTGACTTCTGTGACTGCTTGCTCCAGTATGCACAATCATGTGTCCGGCCAACTACTCTCCCAGTAATGTAGAATGGACCCCATTCCTAAGTCAAAGTATCACTAAGTTTATGATTTAGTATTATTTCAGTCTTTGATGTTAGCCAAAAGTGCTCTTCGCTGCACCCGCTATGTGCCCAATAATGACTCCTCCTATAATTCATATTGAGTCCCATGCATCAGTAATATCGCCAATATTGGCTGAAATTATTTTTGTGAGACCCATTGCTCTTATTAGGCTTGGGACTGTCTGAGCATCCCTGTTCCACAGATCTCCACTGCAGTGTGAGGCACAAAGGACATTCCCAACATTTCAAACTCTGCAACCAAGCACTGCTTTTCTCTTAACAGCCTAACCCACATGCAGTTCTCCTCAATGTAAACTACCACCATTGAAGAAAACTATCTATAAAACAAAAATTCTGCTGTTCTGTAAACCTCACTTGTGACAGCGTAATAGCCAGAGACTGCCCAGAGAAAAGCAACCTGACCTGAAAGCTGCAAACCGATGATGAGTCCCACACTGCAGTTGCCACAGTTTGCATTTGGCTACCTTGGTCATCAGCAACCAACCGACAACTTGAGTAATCCACAAACCCCAACCCTGTTCCCATTAACCCTGCCGTCCCCAACAGTCAGGCAATATGCACCTGCGTGGTGCACACCAGCAAACCGAAAGTCATGAAAAAAACACAGGGTGCCAACTGAGAGGTTGGCAGACACAGTCCCTCCACAACAGGACACGAGACCACAAATGTCCCTCCACGTCAAGGCAACCCTCCCTCAAGCCTGCATCCAGTCAGACACAAACATCCATTCGCAACCACTACACTTATCCATTCATTCTATGCAACATTCTCTCTCACCTCCCCAATGAAAAGGCACAGGGCACTCCCACGGGCTGACCCATCAGCACTGAGCTCCAATTTAGAGCCAGACAGCCACCGGTCCAATCAGAGCCAAAGAAAAATGACCCAGACCGGACTCAAAAACTCCACTTGAGCATCTCCAAGAAAAGACCCCAACAAATGACTAAAAGGCATGGCAAACCATTATCTACATTTGAGAAGGAGTCCCAACCCCAACAAATGCCAAACCATTTTTCCATACCTGATGGAAAATCGGCTTCCGGCTGACAAACATCCAACCCTGCACTATTAATGTGCCACCAATAAAGTGCAAATTCCCAAGACTACAATCTAATACAGAGGCATGTCAAAAAACTGCAACACAAGCAACCGGGGACCCATGTGCAGAAACCACCAGGCTGTTTCCCCTCCTGTCCATGCCCAAGAAGTGGTCCCAACCATGACAAATGCTGAGTCATTTTCCTACATTGTATAACTAGACAAAAGAAAGCAAAATGAGACTGACATAGGTACCGAACAGACCACAGACCGTATATTTTCAAAGCAGACAAGAGCAAGTGCAAATAATGTGACAAGTCTGTAGCACCCGGCCCATGTTCCAACCCTGTAGGGACTGTAATCAGATTTATGCAATTCAAAAAAGCTGTTGGAACAAGGTACCACCTGGAAAACAGTGCCACGAAGAGGAAAGTAGCTCTCAAATGAAAATGCTAGTGAAACTAGGCATGGAACTAACTCGTTCTTTCTCAGTTTATTTCTTCTTTCTTCATGTTTATTACCTAAAACAAGGGAAGACTGATACAAAATTGAAACATCCATGAAAACCCGGCCATCGCTCCCCTCCAGAGGGCCTGCAAGCAATCTTTCCCCCATCCCTATCAGCCGTTAGCTGTGCTATGCACATGTGCAACTGATGGCCATCAGTTGTGAGGACCCGCCAAACCTGAAGAACGTTTCCTTCTTTCCCCTTTTTTTTTTTTTTTTGAAAGCCATTGCTCGTGGGTGTCTACTGGCCCATGAAAAGACCCCAGAGCAAGCGTAATCCAATGTTAGAACAGTTTGCAGTCTACTGAATGGCAAGCTGGGGACAGAGTCTGAATACTCAAAACAATGGGTTTTGGAACAGCGATCCTCCACAGAAAACCGACCATGTGTTCACAAGTGAAAACCTACTGTTCTGACCTGCACAAATTAAATGTTTACAACAAACCACAACAGTATACCCATAATAAATAATATTTCTTAGTGCTTCAGCACAAAGACCAAACCAAACCATTCTTAATAGTTCACAGAGATATACTTTAGTCACGTAAATGCTGTCACAACAACAGCCCGGATATTTTTTTTTTTGTGAAATCACAAATGTTACACTCCCTCTCCCTGCCACTAAGCTTCCCACAACCTGTCACTTATTCACTTTACCTAACCAATGATAAGCAGCAGAGCACTCCTAAGGGGCCAAAAAAAAATATATGATTTATGAAATAAAACACCCACCTGTTATTGTTACCCCACTGCTATCAACCCACAGCCTACCTGTTCTCTGAAATACCCAAAGGTTGTCTTGGACGAAGAACTTGCCCTAGCAAGTTCACACCAAAAATGTGACTCCTACCTCAGTTATACCTGACAAAATCCTCTAAGCCCCTCCCTACCCTTACCTCATTTCCTCCTAAAACATCCCTCCATCCCAATTAAACCTATCCTCCCTTTATTCTCTTAATTCCTGACAACCTATATATCTAGCCCCACTTGAAGATGTCCCAGGACAAAATGGTCTGTTCCAAACCTCACGTACAACAACAGGCAGCATGCTCACTTTTGATGTAGAAGGCTATGGGTTCTACTACCAGATCATACAGATGGATTGCTAATACTGTGTTGTACTTTAAGGGGGTTGGGGTGCTGCAGTCCTGAGTGTGTCTTCCTTTGGATGAAATGCTTAGTAACTATGAACCTGTTGTCGGTTTGCCATCCATTCCTTATTGCAATGTTACCAGTTTAACAATTTTTTTAAAATTTAACATAGGTAATTTATTTGTCAAGGGCAGCAGGCACTGAATTTGTAGATGAAACACTGAAATATAAAGTTGTTTGCTAACCGCAATCTCTTCATTAGTTACAAATCTTTTTAGTGTGGAATTTTTCAGATAACTTTTACTACTGCAGAGATTGTGATTATTGACTGATATTGACGGATTGTAATGACAAAGGTTTGAGTGGTCTTCTATGGTTGAAATGTTCTAAAGCTGTCAGTTTTGTAATTATTGGTTTGTATGTTTTTTTATTGCTTACTGGAAAAATGTTCAAAACTACAAATTTAAAATACACTCTAACAAGTGTTGCTACATTATACAAGGAATACAATTTAATATAATCAAGAAGGTAAATCATAGAGCATATGCATGTATGCATGGTCCTGAAAATGTGTACAAGGGGCCTATAGTTTGAAAACAGCCCAAAGGTAAACTTAATCTGCCACTGGCCAGATACATTTTTTTGAATGTGGGTTTCAATGCTGTTTCAATAAATGTGAATTTTAAGGGCAGAGAAGTTTACTGTTAATGCTAAGCGTGTTTTCATTGTGAGACTGTTGTTTTGGGTCTATATGACGCTATCGAATGGACTAAATAGCGAATGCTATTTATCCGATACTGTCGAAATGGCAAAATAGCGAAGTCACAAAACATCAAATTTTTTCCCAGGGAATAAATTCGGTGGGCCATCTTCGGGACTTTGCCATTTCCTCCACTATGGTACGATCTCGTAGCAGGTATATTTAAGTAGGGGGGTGTGGGGGGCATAGCCCCCACATGGGGGTGTGTGAGGGGTGAAGCCCCCAACTTAAATTTGTGTTAAAGTTTGTATTTTTTTTACGGAGCAGTGCATTTTTTTCCTGGGAAAAAATTTGCTGTTCCATTTGTTCGATATTTTGTTGTTTTGATATTATCGGCACGATGAAATAGCATTCTTGGTCAATTGTGATTGTTTCTTAAACACAAACTTGTCTTTGCTTTGGCTCATTAGCAGCAGTACAAAAAACTGCCAGCTCACACCCTTGTTCTCCCCTCCCCCTTCCCTGTTTATTACCTTAAGATAATCCCAAAGTTAATAAATATTACTTGTGGCAGGCACCATTTTTAAAACTACAACCACCCTTGTCACTATCATATGTTCATTTATCAGTTAACTCTGTTACCTGATTATTTCCAGCCCCCTCATAAAAGCAACTAACTTGGTCTTTACCCGCTTTGCTCCCCACCCTGCCCCCTATTCCCTCCCGCCCCCAGTGGTCCCACCTTTATTACACTCACAAACACCTCCCATCTTTCCAATAGCCAACCACAGCGCTAACCCAACACTACCTCCTCCATCTTCCCACTACTATCACACGTCCTCAACTAACATGTACAAGCATACCTTACCTATGCTCACTGCATGCACTCTCCTTGCATATCTTACATCCTACCAAAGCTCCATCATTCCCCCACTCAACCACTACCACTGTACTACTACTCACACCACCACTCATGTCTCACCCTCATTCAGCTCCCCTCCCACCAACTCAAGAACCATCCCTATGCACCCCCCACATATTCTACCAACTATATTACTCAAACATAAAGCATCCCTACAACTTAACATAGCAACCCTCCCACCATACCTATTACCCACAGAGCACAATCATAAAGTTTCCCTTATAAACAAACACATTCAAAAACTGAGAAAACTAATAACCTCATGCATATCAAAACTAGCCCTAAGTGGAGACATCCACCCCAACCCTGGCCCTACCATCTCCAACCCCAATCCTCATAATCAGACTAGAAACCACAACTTCTCCCATATTACAGCCAATAGAAAGCCAAGTGACTTCCTTCTACTAAGCCTAAATATTAGAAGTATATCCAACAAAGTCCATGAACTCCATGCCACCATGGACTTGTACTTCCCAGATATAGTCATCCTGACAGAAACCTGGCTAAAACCTCACATCACCAGTGAGCAAATATTCCCTACAGGTTATGGCATACTAAGTGTAGACTGGCTAAACAAGAAAGGAGGCGGTGTAGCTATAATATTTAACAGCATCTAAACATCCAGATCTTAAAATCATCAGCTCCACTAATAGGCAATGAATAAATAATATATACCAACCTCAAAATAAACCAAAACAACACCATCAACATAATTGGATGCTACTTCCCACCTGGCTAAAACATCCCTCCACTAGAAAACCTCCTCAGCTGGTCTACCCACCATCTCCCCCAAGAAACTATAATTTTAGGTGATTTCAATACTGACTGGCAATCCTGTTCTGGCAACCATCCAACCCATCATGTAAACCTTCATGGCTTCACCCAACTAGTCCAGTCGCCAACCAGGATAAATAAAACTCCAGCAAGCACACTACCCTGGACTGGATACTAGTCAGTAAGAGCCCCCAGTCATATATAACAGGCTGCTTATCAGATAGCCTCAGTGATCACTCCCAACATTCCTACTCAAAAAATACCTGTACCAAGCTAAACCTGTCATCTACCATCAAATACATAAAAAACTAAACTTTAACCCACTCACATTCATCTCATCCTTCAAAGAATGTAACTGGCATCCTCTAAAGTACCTCAGTCTTGATGACGCAGTTGAATTTTTTAATACTACCTTCCTGAGCATCCTTAATTACCATGCCCCCATAAGACTTTCCAGAATCAAAGCACAACCCTCCCCATGGCTACAGAAAACCACTAAGTCAGAAATGAAAAACAGGGATAAAGCTTGGGAGCACTGGCGCAAAACCAAAACCCCCTCAACTAGACAGAAATTCCTAGAACTACGCAATCGAGTCAAAAAGCTAATAAAACAGGACAAATTCCAATACTACCAGTCTGCCCTAGACTCCTCCCAACAGAGCCCCAAACAATTCTGGTCCTCCATAAACTCCATCCTCCACCCAGATAAAGTCAGTACCCCTCCTCTAACATCCCTCACTCCTCAGAAAACATTGCTACCTCATTCAACACACACTTCACACAAACCATACTATCACTAGCTAAACAACACAACCCCCTCCCCTCCAACCCACACCTTCAACTAGTAATCTCCCCACTGCCTTCTCTTTTTCTCCTGTACCTACCTCCAACATAAAAAACTCTTAACTAAACTTAAGCCCACCAAATTAGCAGCAGACAAACTCCCAAGTGAATACCTACAAATCGCAGCTGATGCTCTGGCCTACCCAGTATCCATCTTGATTAACCGATCTCTGTCAGAAAGTTACGTTCCCACACTGTGGAAAGTATCACATATAATTCCCCTCCACAAAGGCGGACCCTCAACAGAACTAACCAATTACCGCCCTATAGCTATTCACTCTCCACTCTCCAAAATACTAGAGAGATGCATACACTCTCAGGTCTCAGACTACCTCCTTACTAACAACCTCTTTTCCAATACTCAGCATGGTTTCCGACCAAACCATAGCACCACCACTGCCTTACTCTCCTTTACTAATACTATCCTTCAGCATAAAAACAATGGCTATCTCTCCTCTGCTACTTTCCTAGACCTATCTAAAGCATTTGGCATGGTCCCACACAAACAACTTATCTCTGTCCTCAGTAACCTATCCTTCTCACAATCAGTCACCAACTGGTTTCAGAGTTACCTGTCTGACTGCCAACCATCCATTGTATGGCAGAATGACATATCTCCCCAACTACCTGTCTCCATAGGGGTTCCCCAAGGATCCATCCTTGGACCCATACTCTTCTCTGTTTTCACCAATAATCTAGCCTCTGCCACCAAACATGGTACACTCATACAATACGCAGATGACTCAACCATCATCTGCTCAGCCCAGTCCCTACCCAAACTGCAAAAAGTCACACAGGAAGCCTTTTCCTCTGTTGAAACTTGGCTATCTGATGCCCAATTAATACTCAACCCAAACAAAACTAAACTACTCATCTTCCAACCCACCAAACATACTCAAAACAACTCTCACTTTAACATCACAGCAAAATACAACACCACTATATACCCAACTGAACACACCAAATTGCTAGGAGTGGAAATAGACAATAAACTAAAATTTGACATTCACATATTCATGACCATAAAAAAGTCCACAAAAAATTAGGAGCGTTATACAGAAATAAGCAACTTCTCACCAAAGCAGCAAAGATTTCAATAGCAAATTCCCACCTTATCTCCACTCTACTTTATGCCTCTCCAATATATACCAACCTAAGGCAATGCGATCTAAACAAGCTAGAGACCTGCTACAACAAAATCGCCAAATTCACCACATGGCAATCCTACAGTAGTCACCGCTGTCTTTCACTCGCTGAACTGGGCTGGCTTGAACTCCCTCACCTCCTTCAATGGTATCAACTCTCACTCGCCCACAAACTAGTAAACCATCCACTAAATGTCCTATCCCTCCAGAATCTACGCCAACCCTATCACACCACCAGACCACTAACATCCAGCAACAAAAATCTCTTGCAGATCACTAAAGCCAATAACTCTGCTGGTGAAGCACTATTCTCTTGCACCATAGCCAAATTATGGAACTCCCTTCCACCCACAATTACCTCCATACCATCATGCACCCACTTCAAAACTTTACTAAAAGCGCACCTAAAAACATGCTGGCTATGCCCTTGCAACTCCCACTCTAATATCACCCACCCCATCCAACCACTACCTTTCTTTCCACTCCACTAACTACCTTGATTATAGCAAGCTCAGATGCTCATAAGCCTAATACTTATTATACAGCAGGAACTTCTTATTGTAACATTTGTTAATGTCTGTTATGTACTTCACAGATAAAGATTCTAGTTGTCTACTGATGTACTATGTCCTTCATCTGTAAATATGTTGTAAGGAATTGCTATGTAAATTGTTAATCGCAATGTAATCCAATGTAATTACTGTCTGTTTATTTTAACTGTGGAGCTTTTCTCCCCGGGCCTCCGCTGAAAATGGACCTACGTCCAGTCGGACACTCCCGGTCAACAAATATAAGTAAATAAATAAATAAATAAATCGTACGATAATATGATATAGATGCATTGCTTTGTTTAGCAAATGTCTATCAGCGTTTATGCTATAAAATTTGAAATAACAGTTTTAAATTAAATCCAAATGTCTGTAATCATTGTAGAAGTAAAGAAGAAAATAGTATGTATACTGACAGGTTTGAATAGTGTTTATGGTAACTAGGGAGAAATAGCCAAGTCATGGGACACTGGAATGGCTATGTGTGAGGCGGGGGCTGTTGCTGCTGTGTGTCTGTGGGAGGCCTGGATCCATTACCCTGCCTAGGGCCCCATTTGACCATGATCGAGCTCTGCTTGGGAGAAGTTCGTCTATGTAATCTGCCATGTGTCCTTTCCTTCCGTTTTCATGCTCTGTTGCCATTAGTATTACTTCTCTCAGCTGATAAAATACAATTAAAAATATTGTTGGCTATCCACGGAGCATAAAATTTAACTTATATAGTAAACAAAAATACCTGGGCTCATTCCTTCATTGGTTTGCTAAAAACAACCTGCTTCCACATTATTTAAAAAGAAAATATCCACCAATCATAATGAAACTCAATTACTCATTTTAATCCAATTAAACACTGCCATTACAATAAATATTTAATAAATAACCCAGTATTCAATTCACTGGGTTGCAATATACCAAATATATAAAATATGACAAAAAATAGGCAAGCAACAGTAATACTTAAACTTTTATGGTTAGCGCTTTCGTCAAGTATTCTTACACTCAACTTCATTAGACACTAGTTAAAAGAATGGTAGCCATATTTAAAACCAGATTCATAGTCACATGTTCAGGTGACATGGTGTCATGTGAGGTGACTGAATATGTGACTATGAATCTGGTTTTAAATATGGCTACCATTCTTTTAACTAGTGTCTGATGAAGTTCAGTGTAAGAATACTTGACGAAAGCGCTAACCATAAAAGTTTAAGTATTACTGTTGCCTGCCTACTTTTTGTTGTTTTTCGGTACTTTGTTTGCAGTTTGACTCTACGCAAATATATACTAAGCTTTCTTTTTCAATAAAATATAAGAACCATTCAAAACTAAATCTGAGTTTTGACAAATATAAAAAAACAGAATACGTTAAACTTACTAAATCATTAGAAAGTTTAAATGTGTCTTATAGAAATTTAGCTAGCGTTGCTGACAATATCATTATGCAAATGCAAAGTTTGTTCTGTCCATTCATATCTTGATCGATGTTCGAGTGATTATGTGAACAGTCAATTTTTGAAATTTCATTGTAGTTAAAAATGTTATCAGGAAGCTGTAGTTTATGCTTTGTTTTGTTTATGTGGCAATGTGGCACAGGACAAATAAAGAGGCAAGTCCAAAAGAGAGTATAACATCATTTAACAGACATTAAGAATAATGTTACAACCAGTTCAAAAGAGATACATTTTGTTATGTGTGTAAGATTTCTCAGATGACACATTGCATTAGATTTGATGCAGTCCAAGTGCAAAGTTATTTACTTGTTTTCACCGTATCTTAACTGCTATCATTCTTCCCATTTGATCAACCTTTCCAAATCCTTAGCTGGACTCTTCCCACAGTCCTTAACTGCTGTGCCTAACTTTGCATCATTGGTAAAGAGATTGGTATTCTTCCCTATTCCAGCACATATATACAAAACAAATATTCCAATGAGTATTGGACTCAGACAGACCCCTTTGGTATGCCTCGTCACTTTCTTAATTCCTAACATTATTCCTCTTCTCACCACAAATCTCTGTGTCCTTACATTCAGTCATGCAGATGTCTAGCTCCTCAGTAATGATCCTTCTCTCAACTCCTCCCATTATCCTATCAGTCCCTGTATGGGAAAGACTCAAAAGCCTTGCTGAAGTCCAGGTA
This sequence comes from Protopterus annectens, assembly GCF_019279795.1. Taxonomy (NCBI): domain Eukaryota; kingdom Metazoa; phylum Chordata; order Ceratodontiformes; family Protopteridae; genus Protopterus; species Protopterus annectens. The sequence continues at coordinate 646,857,871 of NC_056744.1, read as the reverse complement.
GACTATATCTGTACTCTCCTGGTCAGGTCTGACTGTATTCTAATCATAAAACTAGTTCAGGTTTGCCTAATGGGTCCTTCTGTCAATGAACCAGCACCAGTTACTCCCCCTGAAGTTCATTATCCTTCTGTAATGCTGACAGCCCTCTTTTATAAATTTGTTGCATGAATTTCCTTGCCATTGTTTCTCAGCTAACAGGCCTGCAGTTTGCTGGATTTTTTTCTGTTTCTTCCCTTGTACAAAGGCACAATGATTGCTGTTCTCCAATCCTCTGGCACATGTGCTCTAGCTTGAGATCTGATGAAGATCTCCATCAGGGTCTACCAGCACGCCAGACACATTTTGGAGAATTCTGGCAGGTAACCTATCTGGTCCTTGTACTTTATCATCCCTAAGAGCAGACAGTTCCCTCTGAACATTCTCACTCTTTATTATGGTATCTGTCTACTCTCCTTGCATTCTTTCTTGCTTCCATGCCAGCATGGTGCCCTCCCCTTTTTTCTTTTGTAAAGACTGAAACAAAATATTGATTCAGCGTGTTTGCATTTCCCAGTCTTCTATGATGCCCTGTTCATCATTGATCAACTTTGATCAGCTTGACCAGTTTTATCTATCCCTTCCTTCTTACTGGTGCATAGATAAAAAGCCCTTATTTCTCTTCTTGATCCTTTCTTCTAACTCCCTTTCAACTTTATCCTTTTCTGTCCTTACCATCTTTGTCACTTGTTTTGCTATCCTCCTCATATTATGCCTCCCTTACCTCCCTGCCCCTTCATTTCCACCTCTTATGGGCCCAATCATTTGTCCTAATTGTAGCCACATGAAAGTTTGTATCTAAACTAAAGCTAAAGTATTTGGTCAAACAGCTGAACCAAGATCCTGTGTTGTTTGAGGAGGAGAAGGAAAGTTGTAGAGAAAGAATCAAGCATTGGTACAAGATAAATACACTGAAGGCATTTTCAAAACTATTCATGCTATAGAAAGTGAATCTAAGGTCTCTTTTTTGAGCTGTGACCTTCTTACCAAAGCAAATATGAACTAGAGGGCTATCATAATATGTACATAGATCTTAAGTGCAACAAGCTGAGCAATGATATGTTAAGTCATTGAAAGGTCTTAAGTAACCACAAGAAGACAGTATATTAAGTGTACTGTTTATACAGTTAAGTACACCTTTTATGAGGCAGATATTAGTTGAATGGCCAGTCCTGATTTTTTTTAGGAAGAGAATCCTCCTGATGGACAGTGGAACAGCATTCCAGGTATTTAATTCCCATAAAAAAGCTTTCTGAAGCATTCTAGTGACTAGCTTGGAGAAAGTGGTAAGAATGTCTTGGAAGATGATGATCCCAAGTTTCACGTGAATGGTTTTAATTAAACTGTTGAGTTAGTGGATATGGAGCAGTTTTCAGAATGTTGTGACATTGTGCTGAAAACAGATATACTGAAACCATAATGCTAAATAAAAATGTTAAAATATCAACATTTTGAAGGTGAAAATCTTGAAATCCCTGTAAGCATAACTTGAAACAAATGCTAACATAGGTCCTGCAGGGAGACATGCTGAAATCAAAATAATCTTCGGTAACACAAAAGTGGACAACAAGATTTGCTCCCCTGCAGGATGCATGTTAGCTCTTTTGATCCCTCACAAAGGCAAGATTTGGGTGCAAGAGAGAAAGCCAGTCTAAAAATCCTGCAGCAATATCTTTACACAAAGATTTAGCCCTGAGTAAGAATTACTTACATGCAAATCCTGAACAGACAGCAACATGGTTAACAGCAGAAAAAAATGATACTCCTCCTTAACAGTAAACCTGCAAGCCATCCTAAGAAGTATAGACCAATAACTTGCCTTTTGATAATATGGAAACAATATACTAAAACTGATGTAGACAGAGTTTATAGTCATTTAGAAAAAATATCAATTATGACAACAGAAAAAAATAGGTTAACAAAAGAAGGTCTTACTGAGCAAAGGATTGTACGTTGCTAAATAAAGCTATAATAGAAAATTATAAAACAAGTAAGAATTTAAGTATGGTATGGATAGATTACAAACAAAATCATGTGACAGCATCCCACATTAATGGATAAAGGAATGCTTATTGTTGTATAAGATACACCCTACACTGGTCAATTACATTACAGTGACCATGAACACTGACAAACCACTTTGCAGTTCAACCATAAGAAAGGACAAATTATTATCCCAGGAATAAAATCCAAAGGTGAATATTCCAGAGTGATTCTTTTGTCACTGCTCCAATTTTGCCTTGCCCTTAACCCATTAAGCTATCTACTTAAGATTCTTAGTTCGAAGAAAGGGTTTTAAAGAAACCCTCTCATTCAGTCCTCTCCCTGCATCAGCACGTAAACGAATAATCCACTTTGCTTCTCTTTCTTCTGTTACATAACTAATATTCCCCCCTCGCGAACCTACTGTAATGACTTCTATGACCATAACTCAAACAAATGTTGTTGCCCTGTAGTCATGACATGTTTAGCTAAAGCGTTGGTGACTACTGCAGTCCTGATGTTATAAAGATGTTCCCTAATCCTATACCTGAACTGTCTATCAGTCTTTCCAACATAGAAAGACTGACATGTGACACAGACTGCTTAATCTTAAGGTTAGGTAGGTATCAGCATATATGAGTTATATGTAGGTTGTTTATGTTATACTCATTTTTTAGTTAATCATTTTTTATTTTTTAATCAATAGTTTACTGTTTTAGTATAGCTTGACCTCTATTATTGACCCTTTCATAAGTATTTTAGAGAAGTCAGTAATGTTGTTTGTAGTATGATTTCTGACTTCATGTTGATTGTAGAGATGATCGTTCAAACTGTTTAGATAAATGTTAAGTTATGGTGCGAAGTGAAGACTATTTGCATTTGAATTTGAAGTTTTTAATTATTGTGAAATGTGTTTTAAATATTGAATTTTAATATGTAGCTTTAGGGGAGTGGCCTTAGTGGATGTATTGATGTGTTATGATGTGTCATGATATGATTGGTGGTCAATTATTTTTTAAATGAGGTTTTTGTACTCAGTTCATTAAATGGTCTGATGAAGCTATAATGTGAAAGCGCTAACCGACTGAGTGTAGTAATAAAGCTGTGTTATCTCTTATTTTGAGCAAGTAAAGTTATTGCAACGTTATTGTTACAAATCGTATTGAACTCTGCATGGTAGCTGTTGCTGGATTTCTTGTTCTGGTCATATACGTTAATTTTTGGAGCACAGCTTTTACCTCTTGGAGTTTAGCCGTTTCTTTTTTCATTGTTGTTTTAAATTGTTATTGAACATAATTTTTAACTGGCACATCATTTTAATTATGATGTGTTTCGTGGGTTAACATAAGGTGTGATATTTCTTTAATATATTTTCATTCATGAGCTCTGTTGCAATTCTGGTGGGTGTGTATATAAATGTTCATTGATGTCTTGGTAGAAATATATTCTGAAGGAGTCCCTGTTTAAAGGATGAAAGTACTTAATATCTGTGTTTTTAATTAATAAAGAGTGTGACAGAAGCTCGGGAAGTGTCCGGTTTTCTTTGTGAGTGCAACCAGTCCCTTTACTCCTGCTTTAGTAGTTTTTATAAATTACATGGAATGTTTGCATTTCTTTTTATGATCTCCTGCAGAACACTGCACTGTGTTTTGTATGTTGATCATATAGACTGCAAATTTTGATATTGACATGCTACAGCTAAATGTCTGTTGACATTTTCCTTATACAGCCTATGCTTCTTTGCTCATATAAAGATATGTCCAGTAATGACTTGGAAACCTGTAGCCAAAACCAGCTTGCAATATGTATGGGCTTTCTGTAATCTATTTTGTTATTTTATTCTTGCTCTTGTGAGCACAGGCTGTAGCTGAATGTCCACTCACCCAGTGTAACAACTAGTAATAAAGAAATACATATGTTGTCAATACTATATTCAAGCATATGCATTACTGTAGTTTTTACTTTCATTATTTGGAACAAACAAACATGAGATACTGGAAGACAGCTGACTGTCATTTTGCCACCTCCAAAACCACCAGAATATTCAGAACACAAGCATTCCACATAAATGCCACAGTTGGTAATTTGAGACCCAGTAGAGGTGCTGCCTTATAAACAGCTGCATATAATGGTTTGCACAGAAGTCGAGTATACTGTCCCAGTGTAATGCCCCAGTGAATGAACCTACACACCAGCTGTCCCGTGGTACTGTTTAAGTTATCATAACGATCTTAACGTGCAGACATGAGTGGTTATGCATGCCAAGGACGGGGGACCTCAGTATTAATATCCAATTAGAGGAAGTTGAATAGTGTGCTATTTAGCCATGTACTGATGGGACTGTATGTGCACTACTGATTAGCTGCTGCACATAAATGTCCAATGTCTTCAGATATACAGCTGCTGATTGCAGGATCACACATAGGTCATACTCCTTTGGAACTGCTTGTTTTCTCTTTTGTATCGCTGTCAGAATCCTATGTCACATTCTGAATCTGCCTAGAGACCTTACAAAACATACTTGTATTTTTCAATCTGTCTTGCTACCACAACTGATGCAATATTGTGTCTTATCCAGTTTTGTGGTCAGCCAGAACCAGTGTTAGCATTTTTTGGTCCCCAACAAATGTCAAGTTGGGCACCCACTAGTCACTTTCAGTCTAAGTATCATCCTTTCACTGTCACCCTTCCTAAGCAACCTTTTATTTCACATTACAAACTTTTAGGATTAGTACACTCAGACTGACCTGTAGCTACAATGCTCTTACATTACAGCAGACCTGTGTACCACACTATGTAGGCCCATCTCACAAAGGGACAGTCACAGTTATTGACATGTAGCTGCAACAGTGATACATTTTAACATCTCTATGTACTGGGCTGGACTTAGGAGAAATGGTGTCCTAGGCACTGCCCGCTGTTTCAGCCCCAGCCCCCTTCAGACACAAACACACACACACACACACACACACACACACACACACACACACACACACACACACACACACACACACACCTTCCAGTGCTTCCCATACCATGCACATTATGTTTTTCTTACTTTTCTCACATTTTGCCTTTTTCTTCAGCTTTTTCAAAAACCATGAAACAGTAACAATGAGAGGTAAAACCACGATGTAGTCCTTCTTCCAATGATCAAATGTTCAATAAACAAGCACGATATAAAAATCAAGACGAATTTATTCTGAAAAAGATGAGCGCTTTCGCGTAGTACTAGCTACGCTTCTTCATGATATATGAAATTATGATTAAGGAAAGAAATTAGGTGTTGCTGTTCAGCTTTAGTTTTCCTAGAGTCCTTTCCACACACCTTTCCTGACTGGGACAGCATAGTAATAACCATTTAGGAAAGAACTCAATTAAGCTAGTGCCCCCAGAAGCCATGGAGTTACAGATGCTCTGGGATGCATTTTAGAGCAGTTTTCCAACCTTTTAATCCAATGGTGGCCTAAACAAAAATGAGTAAGAAAAGAAATTCAGTCTTATTATTTTCTCTTTCAAGGAAGACCTAAGTTGTGCCCAAGACTGAATGTTCAAAGCAGGCAAAATAATAACTCACAGTAAAAGGCAATTGTTGTGAGGATATATGTCAGGTCTGATCTGGGAATGGTACCTGCATTTCTGACGCCCCAAAAAAGACAGTCACTGGCTATGCATCTCTCTGATGTTAGACTGAGATGAAAGCAATGGCTCAAATTGCCACAGTCATGTATTTGAAGTGACTGCTGACATACATATACATAGCATGCTTCCTCACTCCTCGCCTGTAGCCCCCAAAGGCAGCCACTTGTACATGTGCCTGATGTGTGATTGAGGAAAGTGAAAAAATATAATGATTACAGTAATGTAGTGTACTTTGTTGCTGCTATACAGTACACTGCCCCTGCACAATCTCACAGGGTATAGTAACCTTTGTACAACTCTGAGGTATTTGAGAAAAGTAAAGGAAACAATGACTTCACTGTCCCCAGCCCAAACACATGCTATAATGACCTTCTTTGCACACATCTAAGGTTTGACTGTGATGAAAATTAAAGAAGTAATAACCACACAATCCCACACAGAGACACACACACACACACACACACACACACACACACACACACACACACACACACACACACACACACACACAACCTACAGCAGCTTTCTGTACACACACATCTCAGTAGGGCTGGTTTTAGAATGGGTACAGTTCAGAGCAGAGGCCATTATCAGCTTTATCCTAACAGGGTTATATCTCAGCCCTGTTAAGGTTAAAGATTGTAAACAGAAAATGAATACATTTTTTTCTCCTTATTTTCTCCAGCTAGCAGCAGCTTTAGTGGGGGCCCACAAATTTAAGGATGATTAAGGGAGCCTCACTGTATCTATTTATTCAGTCTGGGGAGTGGGGGCTACCAGACTTCTAGAAGATCTTAGTGTCTGAATGTTCTGTGATATATGTTATGCCTTAATTTTGAAATGTAATTACTTGTTAGCTGCATTTTTATTGATACCCAGAGGAATAATGTATGTGGCCTGGCATAACTGGGTGTCTGCACAGATGAAAATCTGCAATATTTTTTACATATACACACACACACACACACACACACACACACACACACACACACACACACACACACACACACACACACACACACACACCCCATAGCAATACATTGTGCAACACTGCGACACTAGATCAATAGCTGCTGTTTAGCATTAACAGCAGCAGGGTTAAGTCACTTGTATTTACCTCATTGCAGAGTAATGCATGCCTGTCACTGTCCTTGATTTCAGAGGCCTTTCCTGATTTTGCCTCATAATTTTGCTCTATCCTTTGTAAAAAGTTTGATTTGCTGGTAAATCATTTAGGATTACAGAGAGTCAATAAATCCAGACATCAGAGTTTTATACTTCTTTTAATCCAAGAATGTACAGTGATGGAAAAGGTGTAATTCTATCAGCTTTTTAACTGAATTAGAATAATAGTTAAAACACTTTCCTGATTTTGAGCCTTTATTCTGCTATTATTTTTGGCATTGGGCAAAATTCTTCAGCAAAGAAGTTGAGACTTATAGTAGTATCTGGTGTTCTGCCAGTGTTGATAAAACTCTCAGAAAGAGAAACCCATCCGTCATTGAGATCAGTCACTCTGGGCTACTGATTTCTCTAGTGCTTACCTTAAACATGTTCATTATCACTTTAATCTAACAGGGTCATATCACAGTCCTGTTCAGGTTAAAGAGCATACTCAGGAAATTAGTACATTTTGCCCCTCATGTTTCCACAACCAACAGCAGCTTTTGTTGGGTCGCCACATAGTCAGGGATGATTAAAGGGGCGCCCTGCAGCCACAGGTATTGCAGGTACCTAAAGCTGGCTATTTTTCTTAGTTTTAGTGGAGAATGTCCACCAGCATGGTTTAACTAAACCAGGGACACTATGTCAGTGGTAATATAACTAATGGAATTGTGAAGCTTTTTACTTGACAAAACATCATTACTGTAACCAGAGATATAATTTGATTTAATGGATAATTAAATAAAAGTTATTACCACCCCCTTGGTTTATTAAGTTGATAAGATTGCTGTTCTAGTCTTTTTTGGTTTATAACTTGTTATGGTTGGGGGCCCCCCAGGAACATGGGTCCCCCAGCAACCACAGGGTTCATTGGTGTCTTAAGCCAGCTATGCCTGGTTAGCATGCAGGGAATGGCCCTATTGGTGTTGATCAGTTCACCAGTAGCCATCTCCATGCATTTCATAAATGTTTATTCTGCACACCGTTGCTTAAGAATGGTAGATAGTCAGAATGACAGAATGCCTGCCCATCTCTGATACTATCAGTGATTTGTTTTACACCTGCAGTTCCTTATTTCTAGCTACAAACAGTTTATTTAATTCACTAATGAACTCTTCACCTGAGGCTATGAAGTCTGAATAATGTAATTTCCTGTCCTTTAACTATGTCAGACATCAAATAGGATTCCTGCTCATGGCATGTAAGTAACTTTTTGTTAGAATGCGATTACAATAAATTTTTGAATTTAAAATATACTAATTGTCATTGTGATGATAAGTAATGCTGCTAGAGTTTGTATATATCATAACTATGTAATATGCTATTGTTACTTTACGACTACTGTACAGTACTACTATTTTAAGGGCTATTACTATTTTAAGAATTCATGTATCCATATCCCACAATGCACTATATCTTGAGGCTTTTGTCAGTATGCTTATAATGAATGACATGTTAATATTGTTTGTACAGAACTGCCATCTTATATAGAATAAAAGTTGGTGTATCCTGACATTCACACACTGCTATCACTAAATACAGGGTAACAAGAGGTGCACATTGTGACATGGTATTAGAACCAATCTCTTTTGATCTACAAAAACTAAAATGCCATTCCCATTTCAAAGCAATGCCATGCAACCCAAAGTGAATCCTCCCAAGCTCTGAGTCAGACATTTTATAGATAGCAAGCCAAATTACCTCCTGAAATAATTGTTTGACTGAAATTAAACAGATTAGCCTAAGAAAGCCCTGCTTTAATGAAAGGTTTCATTAAACCAAATACTTTAATGAAAATAACAAAGTTTAACACACCTAAGCCATTTGATTTCTGAAAACAATTTAGCTGACCTGCTTGGACACAAATGTTCATACAGATTTGAATGGCTGTCAGACTAGATAAAGTATCAGAAGAAATCCAGGTAAATATATTGATGTTATGTAGTCCTATCTTGCCGTATTTCTTGCTGGATGGGTTCGGAGCCGAATATCGACTCCGACTCGGATGATATTAAAGCTCGAGAGCTTTTATTGGCTCGAGGCTAGCCCCTATCCCATGGTGCCTCATGGCAATTCCCCAGATCTCATTTGCCACAAAAGCTTCGAGGTTGTGTCTTACTGGCTCGTTGGCTAATTAAAACAATTTTTTAGTATGGAAACAAACAGTGGCAGTGAGGTAACCAGACACAACTCCTTCTGCTGTTCAGTTAAAAACGTCTTTATTATGAAAGTGAACCAAAGGTAAGCGCTTTCTCTAAAATAGCTTCATCAGACCTTCAAACAGATAAAATTGAGGGATACATTTATAATACTGGTCATAAACCCTTAACCAGTTAATGGTTAAGGGTTTATGACCAGTATTATAAATGTATCCCTCAGTTTTATCTGTTTGAAGGTCTGATGAAGCTATGTCCTCATCTGGGTGACACCGCCTTATAACCAACTTTTGGGGGTCATATCGCGGACAGCATGGACCTCTCCAGATTCAGTGGAAGCCATCCCGAGGAGGCCAAACAAATTTATAACAGCACCTGAGGACAAGTCTTTCCTTAGTAAGGGAGCTCCAGTTGATGCTATGGTGGTAGCAGCGGCCACCAAGAAGGAATTATGTGAGACGTCTTCTAATATCCATCCTCCTAACAAAGAGTCCAGGATGATGGATAGGTACGGGAAGTGTACTTTTTCTTCAGTGGCATTTACATTAAGATTGCTGAATTACCTGACTCATTTTACTCGTCCTCAGAGGGATCTCCTGAAAGAGTTAGGAGATACCCTGCAAGGTTCAGTAGCTCCGGGTTCCATGGATAAGGTTTCTATGCAGCTCTCCACCCTTACTTCCATAGCTAACTCCTCCATGAGGCTGATCTCATATGTGGCAGATGGAGCGAGTAGGGCAGCTGCAGCAGGAATATCCCTCAGGAGACATTCGTGGATGTGTCTTTATAATTTTATGGAATCCTTCAAGTCTTCCTTCACTAACGCTCCCTTTGATGGTTCATCTCTTTTTGGACCCCAAGTGAAAGAGACTTTGACTAGGTGCGAGCAGGAAGGGAAAATCTTATCTGCCATTGGAGTCCATTTCTCTCTCCCATCCAGGCCCTATCCCAAGGGTAATACAGGAGGGAAAATGTGGTTCCGCAAATCCCAAAAAAGTTTTCCTCAGGCACAAGGTCAACCCTCCCCCAGAGGCAGGGGGGAGGATATAATGGAAGAAGCCGCCCTCATGGCAGAGGAGGTCCACAACATTAGGGAGACAGAGAAGCTTTCTCTGATTGTCCCTTCCATCGACCCTGAGGGGTTGTCTGATTGTCCATCTTTGGAGGCAGTTGGGGGTTGTATATCGCTGTACCCAAGCGCCTGGCTAACTATCACTCAAGATCGTTGGGTATACAAAATAATATCCAGAGGTTACTTGATTCCCTTTATTTCCAAACCCCCAACAAACTGGTCTCTTCCAGACATACCACCCATCCAACTAGACCGTGCAATATCAGAGGTCATCTCATTACTGCAAAATAGAGTCATCCAAGAAGTCCCCACAGAGCAAGTAGGATCCGGAACTTACACTCGGTTCTTTTTAGTTCCAAAAAAGACAGGGGACTGGAGATCAATTCTAGATCTCAGCAGGCTCAACAAGCATGTAAGAAAATCAAAGTTCTGAATGGTCACACTGCAGTCGATATTTCCCTTTATCGGGAAAGACAACTGGATGTGCTCAATCGATCTCCAGGATGCTTTCTACCACATCAAAATGGACAGGCGCTCCAGGAGACACTTATGCTTCCGGCTGGGAGCCAGTCATTTTCAGTTCAGAACACTGCCCTTTGGCCTCACTACAGCCCCCAGAGTGTTTACCAAATGCATGGCAGTGGTAACGGCTCACCTGAGATATCAAGGATTCCAGGTGTTTCCGTACCTAGATGACTGGCTCCTCACTGCTACCACCAAGCATCAACTCATAAGGACCAAGGACGAGACTTTATCCTTGTGCGCCAGCCTAGGCATCACTGTCAACTTGCAAAAGTCACTTTTATCTCCCCTCACAGCATATTGTATAGCTAGGCTCAGAAATAGACACAACCACCATGCCAGTAATGCTAACAGAGGAAAGAGTGGATTCTCTACGCAGTCAGGTCAGATCCTTACTAAACAAACAAAGAGTCCAGGCCAGAGTAGTCCTTCAAGTCCTAGGGACTATGGCTTCTGCCATCCTATTAGTTCCTCTTGCTCGCCTACATATGAGGATTCTCCAATAGATGCTATTTGCACAATGGTTGATGAAAGACCTTCCATTGTCTCACCAGATATTAATAACAAATGCATGCAAAAAGGATCTGACATGGTGGTTACACACAAAACAACTTGTCCTAGGTCGTCAACTTGTTCCTCCCCAAGAGAAAGCAGTTTTGACCACAGGTACTTCCCAGATAGGGTGGGGGCGCATTATCTGGGAATGACAGTCCAAGGTACTTGGCAGAGCCATGAGAATCACTTGCACATCAATGTTCTGGAGATGAGAGCAGTGCTATATGCATTGCAAGCACTTCACAGCTCCCTTCCCACCAGGACGATTGCGATTCAGTCAGACAACATGTCTGTCATGTGGTACATAAACAAGCAGGGGGGAACCAAGTCTTACCCACTTTTTTGAGAGGCCTTAAGAGTTTGAAAATGGTGATGGCTACTCAACGCTTCCTGATAGCAATGCATATCCCAGGGAAATCCAACGTAATAGTGGAAAAACTCAACTGAGCAATTCTGATGCCTCAAGAGTGGTCCCTGAATCCAATGGTTGTGAAAGAGATCTTTCACAGATGGGGCCAGCCTTGCTGCAATCTATTTGCCACTCACATGACCACCAAATGCAGCAGCTACTTTGGCCTCATTGCCCATCTGGGGATGTCACCCAGGGATGCTCTAGTCCACGATTGGCCCCTGGGACTTCTTTATGCCTTTCCTCCTTTTCCACTCATCCCTAAAGTAATACAGAAAGCAAGACAGTTGAGAAGTTCCTTGATCCTCATTGCTCCTTACTGGCCTCGACAAGTTTGGTTTCCTTTCCTGTGGCCCTACCTCTTGGAGGAACCATGGATTCTGGACCCATCTCCAGATCTTCTGATTCATCAGTCAGGACAGTTCCATCCCTCCAGTCACACCCTAAAATTGACAGCATGGCTGCTCCAATTCCACGAATAGCCAGGTGTATTCCCTTATCCCGAGTGGTCAAACACATCCTAATTTCATCCCATAAACCTTCCACTCAGAAACTATATTCTAGCAAATGGAAAAGGTTTTCCCTTTGGGCTATGAATCTTGGCTTAGATCCATACATGGCTCTTTTAGAAACCATTTTATCCTTCCTAACAACAATTTTTCATGAAGCAGCAGCAGCCACTACAGTTAGAGTTCAGTTAGCTGACATTTCCAGTTTCCATTTTGGTTTCATGGGAAATCCAATCTTGCAGCACTCCCTCTGTAAAACTTTCTTAAAAAGAGTTTTCTTCTTAGGCCCCCAATAAAACAACCATTAGAACCCTGGGACTTAAACTTAGTGCTCTCATCTTTGATGTCTGCACCCTTTAAGCCATCCTTGTCATCAGACTTAAAATTGTTATCATGGAAAACCTTGTTCTTGGTAGCCATAACATCTGCTAGGAGAGTTTCAGAACAACAAGCTCTAACTATTTGACCTTCTTACATTATCTTTCACAAGGATAGAGTCTCTCTCAGGACAAACCCTTCCTTTCTTCCTAAAGTATGCTCAGAGCACAATCTGAATACCACCATTGCGCTACATGTGTTTTTTCCAAACCACTCTAATAAATCTGAGTATCGACTACACTGGCTAGATGTCCACAGGGTACTCAGGTTTTATGTACACAGGACTAAAGAATTCAGGAAATCTGATCAACTTTTTGTTTCCTTTTCTGACAAAAGGAAAGGCTTGCCTGTTTCTAAAATTACTCTTTCGAAATGGCTTTCGGATTGCATATCCTTTGCTTATCAACAAGCTGGTAAACAATTACCTGTAAAAGCTAAAGGTCACTCTACTAGGGCTGTAGCTACTTCATGTGCCTTTAGATCTAAGCTACCAATTGATGCTATTTGTGCAGCAGCTACTTGGGCAAGACCACATACGTTTGTCACTCATTACAAATTGGATTTGGCCTCCCGGGACAGGTCATCCTTTGGGTCCACTGTGCTGAAGAGTCTCTTCACTTGAGCCACCCGGGATAAAGGTGCTAGGGACGCTGTCCCATCCAGCAAGAATTACGATGAGATAGGACTACATAACATAAAGAAGTTATGTACTTACCATAACGTTCCATGTTTGTAGTCCATCTCGCCTATATTCTTGCGTCCCTCCCTCCAACCCCCTTCCTGTTTCTGGGGATCTGGTGGACTTTTTTTGGTGCTGCTTGACATTGTTCTTTTATTATCCACCTAGAATGGATTATATTTCTAATCCTTTGCTGTATTATACAGATTTTTTCTTATTCTTACCTGATAGGTATTTATTGCTTTCTTGCAAACTAGATCTGGGGAATTGCCGTGAGGCACCATGGGATAGGGGCTAGCCTCGAGCCAGTAAATGCTCTCGAGCTTTAGTATCAGCCTAGTTGGAGCTGAATATTGGCTCCAAACCCATCCAGCAAGAATATAGGCGAGATGGACTACAAACATGGAACGTTATGGTAAGTACATTACTTCTTTTTATATTCAATGTGAAAAGAGGTGAGGGCAATCCATGGTTCCTTTTCATTCTCAGAGGGCCAGAGTATTACATATGATCAATGATTAGTAAACTCAATGAACATGTTGATCCAAAAAAGAAATGTAATACAAAACAGGTCATGCTTTCACAGATGTGCACAAGCCAAAGGTGAATATGCTTAAGCTTTTGTAAGAAGTTTGCATAAACTGGCTGAAAAGTGTGGGATTAATGTCACAAAAAATGAACCAATCTGATACATAATTGAAACTGGGCTGTGTATCTGAAAAGTTACCAGTTAAAGTAAATTTAGCTTTAAAAGCATGACTATACACTTTTTGGCATTTAGCTTGAGGCCATGGCTCTGGCACCAGTTGTCTGTTTCTATGAGGCCCTTTTGGAGGATGCTTGTGTCGGCTGGAGAGTCGATTATGGCACCCAGTTTGCAGTCATCTGCGAACTTGGTCAGCCACAGTCCTTCCATGTTGGCCTGTACCTCCGAGAAATATATACCGAACAAGAGAGGTCCCAGGACTGAGCCTTGTGGGACACCACTTGTAACTGGTTTGGAGTCTGACATGGCTCCAGCAATTCTAACCATGTGGGTTCTGTCCTTGAGCCAGTTTGCAATCCATCTAGTGACATAGGGATTTATATTTAAGCTGGTGAGCTTATCTATAATGCCTGAGTGGGGTATTGTATCGAAGGCTTTTGCGAGGTCCAGGTAGGCTGTGTGGACCACCTTCCCCTCGTCAGTGGCCTTGGTGACTGTTTCAAAGAAATCAACCAGGTTTAAGAGGCAGGATCTGCCCTTAACAAAGCCGAACTGAGTAGGATCCAGTGTCTGTAGGTCCTCAATATCTTTATTTATGAGGTCCATGATGATCCTTTCCATAGCTTTGCAGACCAAGCTAGTCAGGCTTATGGGACGATAGTTTCCAGGATCCGTTGAGGCACCACCTTTATGGAGAGGGACCACTGTTGCTGTACGCCACTCTTTGGGCACATATCCTGTAGTAAGGCTAAGATTGAACAGTAGTTTTATGTTTGGGTTTAGCTTTTCTTGGAGTTCATGTAGGACGCAGCCCAGGACACCGTCTGGTCCCATCGATGCTGTGTTTTTTGCTTTGGGGAGGGCGGCTCTTACCTGAGCATCTGAGATGTCAGGGGGGCAGCACTCTGCTGGGATAGATATTTGCCCTTTAGAGGGGGGGGAGAGTTAGCGCTGAACCTGTCAGCTAGGATGTTGGCAATGTCTGTGGGTTCAGTGTATTTTTTGTCATTTTGGACTAATTCTGAGCATATCTGGGAATTACCACCCAGGTTCCTAACATAACTAAAGAAAGCCTTGTGATTATCCTTAGTGTCCTGTGCAATTTTTCTCTCGAAGCTGGCCTTAGACAATTTTATGAGTGCCCGTAGTTTTTTGCTAATACTGATCAGTGATGCCTTCCCTTTTCGGGATTTTGCTCTATCATTTAGTAGCTTCCTCCTTCTATTGTATAGTTTGTTTATGGCTGGGGTCCACCAGACAGGATGTCTGCCTTTGGAGGATTGGGTCTTGGTCTTATTTGGGATCGCATGATCCATGCATTCCTGAAGGTGTTCATAGAATGCGTTTATAAACAAAGTGCCCACAAATTACCACATAGGTGGTAATCCATTAAGTACAGAAGAAGTAATTAGGGACCTGGGGACCCAAGTTGATAGCAATCTCTCATTTGACAACCACGTGGCCAAAGTGGTTAGAAAATCATTTTATATAGCCCACCTAATCATGAAGGGATTCACATCTAGATCAGGGGAGGTCATCGTGCCTCTTTACTCATCCCTCATCAGGCCCATAATTGAGTACAATGCCCCTTTTGGGATGTACCTTACCAGACACCTGCAGCAACTGGAAAGACCCCAAAAGTACCTCACCAAGAGGATCAAAGGGCTCAAACAGATGCCATATGCTGCCCAGTTAAAGAAACTCCAGCTCTACTCAGTGGCATACCGCCTGTTCAGAGGCGATATGTGCCTGACGTATAAAGTCATGTCCAACCCAGAATTAATGGACATGCTGCACCTCAGAAAATCCAAATCCCATCGAGCTGCACGCCGAGACTTGAACCTCAGCACTGAAATAAATAGGACATGCTGGAGGGACAGATTCATAACTCAGAGGCTCCCTTCACTCTGGAATAAAATCCCAGTCCAGGTTAGGCAGAGTCCCTCATTGACTCTCTTCAAGAGGAATCTTGATGAGTGGATGGGAGATCGTTGGTTTACCCCGGGTATCACTTCTGTGTCACTGTTAGACAGAGGCACAGTATACTAACCTCGAAAAAGGGCATAACAAAATAAATTTAAAATGGGTGGTGAAAGCCAAACACATTCTGGCTAGGCTTATAAATGCCCTAGGGCAGATAGCCTAGTATGAACCTATGAACCTATAAAAAGGGCCATACAAATCACCATAGAAGCAGAATTAGTTAAAAAGCAAAAGCTAATTTAAACACAGAAAAGGATATGCATGAGGTATAGTGCAAAGAGAAAGTTTAAAAAATGAGGATTTATTCTGGTTAAACTAAGCACACAAAAAGCAAAGTAAATATAGACTTGGATAAATTAATGCATGAGTCAGTGCAGTGTGGTGCAAGTGGCAGAAGGGATAAGAGATGTAAAAAAATGGGCCATTGAGCAAGCTGTTTATAAAACAAACCTAATTAAAGGGTTTGCTTCTGAAAGTTGCCATGAAAATGTTGTTAAAAAACATTTATTCCATACTGAGGCTAATATTGAAGCAGACTGGCAACTGAGACCTTCAGTTTATGGAACTCGAGTTTGTTTTGAGATTGATACAGTAACAATATTACTGTAATAGGTTCATAGGTTCATAGGTTCATAGGTTTATACTAGGCTATCTGCCCTAAGGCATTTATAAGCCTAGCCCAAATTTTTGTGGTTTACGCCACCCCTTATATGAAAAAATACTGTGCCCATTAGTTTGTTGTGCCTCTGTCCAGCAGTGACACAGAGATGATTCCCGGGGTAAACCTACGATCTCCCATCCACAGGTCTAGATTTCTCTTGAACAGAGTCAGCGAGGTGCTCTGCCTCACATGGACCGGGATTTTATTCCACAGCATAGGGAGTCTCTGAGTGATAAATCTATCCCTCCAGCACGTCCTATTTATATCCGTGCTAAGGTTTAAGTCGCTTGCTCTAGTGGTTTTGGTGGATTTGGATTTTTGAGGTGGAGCATGTCCATTAATTCCGGGTTGGACATGGCCTTGTATGTCAGGCACATGTCACCTCTGAGCAGACGGTATGTGACTGAATAGAGCTGGAGTTTCTTCAATCTGGCAGCATATGACAGATTTTGGAGTCCCTTTATCCTTTTGGTGAGGAACTTTTGGGGTCTCTCCAATTGCTGCAGATGTCGGGTGAGATACATCCCGAATGGGGCATTGTACTCGATCATTGGTCTGATAAGTGAAGAGTACAGGGGAACAATGACCTCACTAGATCTGGATGTGAATCCCTTCATGATCAGGTGGGCAATGTAGAAGGTCTTTCTAACCACTTTAGCAATGTGAGTGTCAAAAGAAAGGCCACTGTCAACCTGGGTCCCCAGGTCCCTGATAACCTCTTCTGTGCTTAGTGGATTGCCACCTATATGGTAGCTTGGGGTTACCTTGTTTTTCCTGAAGGGTATGACTATACATTATTTGGCGTTTAACTTCAGGCCATGGCTCTGGCACCAGCTATCTGTTTCCGTGAGTCCCTTCTGAAGGATATCCGTGTCCGATGCACTTTCCACTATGGCCCAGTTTGCAGTCGCCTGCAAACTTTGTCAGCCAAAGTCCTCCCATGCTGGCCTGTACTTCTGAGAAGTAGATGCCAAACAATAGGGGCCAAGGACCGAGCCCTGTGGGACATCACTTGTGACCAGCTTGGAGTCTGACACAGCGCCAGCAACTCTAACCCTGTGGGTTCTGTCCTTAAGCCAGTTTGCAACCCATCTTGTGACATATGGGTTTACATTTAAGCTGGTAAGTTTTTCTACAATACCCGAGTGGGGTATTGTGTCGAAGCCTTTGCAAGGTCAAGGTAGGCTGTATGGACTGCCTTTCCTCATCAATGGCCTTGGTGACTGTTTCGAAGAAGTCGACCAAGTTCAAAAGGCATGATCTTCCCTTGACAAAGCCAAACTGGGTCGGGTCCAATGTCTGCAAGTCCCCTATATCTTTGTTTATGAGCTCCATTATGATCCTCTCCATAGCTTTGCAGACTAGACTTGTTAAGCTTATGGGCGGTAATTACCAGGGTCCGTGAGGCGCCGCCTTTGTGGAGTGGGACCACAGTTGCCGTGACGCCACTCCTTGGGCACGTATCCTGTGGTAAGGCTGAGATTAAACAGCTGCCTTATGTGCGGGTTAATTCTTCATTTAGCTCATGTAGCACACAGCCGGGGACACCATCCGGTCCCATTGATGCTGTGTTTTTAGCTTTAGAGAGAGCAGCTTTCACCTGCGCATTTGAGATGTCTGGGAGGCTACACTCGGCTGGGATAGTTATCTCTCCTTTAGGAGAGGGGGGTGAAGTTTGCACTGAACCTGTCTGCCAGTATGTTGGTAATGTCTGTGGGTTCAGTGATTTTTGTATCATTTTGGACTAATTCTGAGCATATCTGGGAGTTTCCACCCAGGTTCCTAACATAGCTGAAAAGGCCTTATGATTGTCCTTTGTATCCATGGCACTTTTTCTCTCAAAATTGGCCTTAGTTGATTTTATGAGTGCTCGTATTTTTTACTAATAATGATCAGGGTGACTTCCCTTTTATGGATTTTGTTCTATCATGTAATAGCTTTCTCCTCTTATTGTAAAGTTTGTTAATGGCTGGGGTCCACCAGACTGGACGTTTGCCCTTTGTGGAAAGAGTCTTGGTTTTATTTGGGATTGCCTGATCCATGCAGTCCTGGAGGTGTTCATAGAAGGCATTTGTAAGGGCTTCCAGAGCTTGGGTTGTGGTTTCCTCTGGCTCAGGGGCCTTGAAGGATACCACACCAGTCTTGCATAGTGTGAAGTTTGCTTTAGAGAAGTTCTTCACTATGGTCTTTTTTGTTTGGGGTGGGGCGGGATGTGGATTTCCAGTGAGAATAGTTTATGATCAGGTCTCACCAATGAGGGATATACTTCCGCTGTGGAGCATTTTGTACCCATGTTTGTGACAATGAGATCTAGTATATTTTCTCCTCTCGTGGGAACAGTGACTAGCTGTTCCATGGCATTTGAATTTATGAACTCCAGGAACCGTTGGGCTAGAAAGTTAGGCTTGAGTAATGTTCCCAGTCTATATTCGGGTAGTTGAAGTCACCCAATATGATGGTGTTTGGAGATACATTTATACCCTCCAGTGTCTTCAGGAAGGCTGTGTGGGGTTCCTGAGTTTGAGAGGGTGGCCTGTAGCATGCTACAATTTGTAGAGCAGTTTTGCCTATGGTTAGTTGCACCTGGATGGTTTCCAAGCTTCAGGCGTTGCCACCAACCTGGAGGTGTGGGTATCCTTTATGAATATGGATACACCCCTCCTTTTGTGGTGTGGTCTGGGTTTTGGGGCGGAACACATGATATGAGGTAAAACCTAATAGTGCCGGGTGCTCTCAGGAGCCTTGAACCAGGTTTCAGTTACAGCACAGACATCGATGTTCTCCATACTGAGAAGGGCCTCGAGTGTGTGCATTTTGAGATTTAGACTTCTGGCATTGAGCAGCATTACCCTCAGTTTCTTCCCATTTTGTTTTCTAGGGTGGTAGGTTTAGAATTTGAGCCTTGCCTAAAAAGGCACTATGGGGTGGCAAGAGCCTTAGCCAATATCCGAATCCCAGGGGTGACAGGTGCAAGCCGTCCCTTATGAAGCAGCGTGGCTTGTCAAGCATGTCATCCCAGGCAGACAGACACTGGATCCCCTTTGAATGACACCAGACATTAAGCCAATTGTTAAAGCTGATCATCTTGTCTCTATATTGTGGCATCATTCTTGGTGAAGGAAGGATACTGCTCAGGGTTAGGGTCATACCTGCCTGGGCTACATAATCAGAGAGCTCCTCTATGTCTCTTTTCATGTAGTCCAGGGAGGTACGTCTCAGGTCGGTCACACCAGCATGGACAATGACTGTGTCATATTTGTACTTGCCGTGGAGTGACCCGAGTGCTTGTGTTATGTGGCGGATTCTAGCCCGACAGGCAGCTTACTGTGACCCTCTCCTTGTTCAGCCTGGTGAGTGGGACGTCAGTGTGTCTGACTATGGAGTCACCTATGACAAGTATGTTTGGTGTTGTATTTGGCCTTAAGGGCTGTGACTGCTTTGCACACTGCTTTTGTGGTTTATGTGTTGCTTGTGGGGTGTCTTGAGGTAGCAGTTGTTTGGGTGTCTGCTTTGGAGGCCTCTGCTGTTTAGGTAAATTTTACTCAGAGCCTCTGAGTATGTCTTTGTGTGTTTATGTGTTTGATTCAGTGGAGTGGTAGCATTATGTGAGGCTGGTTTTGTGGTGTGTGTAGTTGCCTTCTCCTCCTGTCTGGTCTTGCCAGTCCTGAGTTGAGAGAGCTCAGCCTCCAGTTTGGCTAAATAGCTGCATCTCTCGCAAGTATTTGTGTTATGTGGGAGGAGGAGAGGGTTGTCTGTGTACATGAGGCAGTTATAACATTGCCTCAAGATTCCCAGATTCACCAGCTGGACCGGAGAGGAGATTGACAACTGACCTTTGGACATGCTAGAATAATATTGGGAAATCCTTAATTGAAAACAAGGGCCAGTGGGGACTGAGGGTGTAGTGCTTTTAATTTTTAGTGCTGACTTATATAATTGCTTTAGTGAGCAAGTGCCAGGTAACTTGAGTTCAATGTGTTACAAGTAACTAAATGCAAAAACGACAAACAGTAACTTTCTTTCAAGTGAAACAAGGAAATAAGTACAGTAAGCAATGCAGATATCACTAGTGATCCACAGAAGCTGAGAAGTTGCGTATTAGGTGGAATTAGCTTCCAGGGAAATAACAAGCAAACAAACAACAAGCATATAAACAAAGCTAGATTCAGCAGGCCTGGATCTAGTCTATGCTAGAGCAAACAAGGTGAACCAATTTCAGTAAGATACAGTTCAAATATTCAGGCACTATAAACCTTTAACCAGAAATTCCCAGCTCAGAAGGGCAGAGTCCAGCCTCTTCTCCCACAAGAGTGCAGACCACGAACCTTCTTAATGTAAAATAACTGGCCTGAAGCCCAAGTGCCTAAACCAGAACTAATACACTTGGACACTGAGCTCTCAATCAGCAGTTCCCAACTTAGAAGGATGAAAGCTACCTGTCCTGCCACCACAGTGCTTGCCACAAACCTTCCTAATGTAAAACAACTGGTCTGAAGCCCAAGTGCTTAATCCAAAAGACTTGAATGATAGCTACACTTTAATCAAGTTACAACCAAGCAGTAATAAATACCATTGAATACTTTAGAGAATGTCTGGATTAGTGCTCAAGTTACACAAACAAAGCTAGATCCAGCAGGCCCGAATCCAGTCTATGCCACAGCAAACAAGGCGCACCAACTTCAGTAAGAAACAGTTCAGATATGCATGCACTATAAGCCTTTAACCAGAAATTCCCAGCTCAGAAGGGCAGAGTCCAGCCTCTCCTCCCACAAGAGTGCAGACCACAAACCCTCTTAATGTAAAATAACTGGCTTGAAAGCCCAAGTGCTTAAACCAGAATTAATACACTTTTAGAATAACAGACACTGAGCCCTCAATCAGCAGTTCTCAACCTAGAAGGATGTAAGCTACCTGTTCTGCCACAACAGTGCAGACCACAAACCCTCTCAGTGCAAAACAACTAACTGGTCCGAAGCCCAAGTGTTTAAACCAAAAGGCTTAGAATGAGTTACACCAAGCAGTAATAAATACAATTGAGTATTTTAAGATGATGCAAAAGTAAAAAGAAGTAGGTAAAAACACAAGTACAGTAAAAGCAGATGAAATTTTTTTTGCTGTCTACAGATGTTCCTCAAAGAATCCACAGCTGAATTAGGCAGAGGCTGAAATTTGTAGCCTTGCAGACAAACTTAACTACATTGGTGGATTTCTAGCTTTTTGTTAGTGGGAGGGACACAAGCTTGATTTTTGGTTTTATGTGCTGGATAGTCAGTACCATAGCCGGCCTTAGGCATAGGCCAACTAGGCAGCTGCCTAGGGTGCCTCTCTAGCAGGGGCACTTTTCCAATATTCATCTGGTGTAGGTAGACCAGGATGGGGGCACAGGGTGGTGTGGAGGGGTGCCGTGGAGCCCCTTTACCTAGGGCGCCAATTGACCTAAGGCTGCTCCTGGTCAGTACATAAATCATTTTCTCATTATCACTGTGGTATGCAAAATGACCTTAACAGAATAAATGAAGTCAGTATAGATGTGATTGGTGAAGCTGGTCTTCTTAATTATGAACCAGTAACAATTAAGCTAAAAGTGAATGCTATTTCATTTGCCTTGACCACACCCAGAAGAGTGATGTTTCATGTGTTGTCTGCAGTGGAGGCTGAACTTAAGAATGCAAAGCATTGTCATTATTGAGCCCAATAATTAAAAAATGGTCATGCATGAATATGTGCCAATTCAAAAAAAGCTTAATGATGCAGTTGCATGAGAAAGGTTAGTGCTACCTACACCTGAATACAAAGCACCCAAGCTAGTTGATGTTAAAGTGTTTTAAACATTAAAGGACAACCGCGCCCTCAGACTCAAAAAACATATTAATTTCATCATGGTTTGATGTTTCCTACATTTTAATAGCACTCTGAGACTATTTTGAGCTTTTTAGATATTTTTAGATGCAATTTCTGACTCTGACCACATGGGGTCTGGCATATTGAAAAAATTCAGACTGTTTACACTGCCTCAAATAATGCATTCTGGGATACTTAGTCTCCAAAAAATTGCATCAGATCTGCCACGTTTCAATGACCACTTAAAACACAAGCAGAGCAAATGCTACAGAACAGAACTGAAAGGTGCATTTTCTAGCCCTTTCATCTTAGAAATGCTAAATTGCTTTCTTTTGTGAAGGCTGAAATCTAGTTCTTCAAGGAATCTCCTCCCACTTCACACCTACCTTCCCTAGCTGTCAAAGAGCAAGGGTAATTTGACCCATTATCTGCATGTGATTGACAGCTCGTCACAGCAGGTGACCAGAGTAATGCACTGTTTGCTTGTCAGCCTTTTCCTCCTTACACTCAATGATTTAGATTTTTACATTTTATAGCAGTGTACTAACTAAGCAAGAGAAATCTGGTTCAAAAGCAAGGATAAATTGATCCTCTGAACTGTCTGCAAACAGCTACAGTTAACTTTGAGTATGTGTCTACCTGTTTGAGCCAATATTCATTTTCCCTGAGAGCACTCTGCTTTGGCTTGTAAGCCCCCCCCCCACACACACACACACACACACACACACACACACACACACACACACACACACACACACACATTCCACTTTCTCTTATTCCCTTCTGTTAGCAAATAGTATCCGCCATAACTCATCAAGCATTAAACATAACTGGGGAAATATAAACCCTGGATCAAAATGAAAATAAGTAGGCTAAAGATTAACTCCACTAATGTGCAATTAAAACTTGGGGGAGGCATAGAAACAGGGACAAATTACATTTAGGATACACTATTAAGAAGTAATAAGACTTACCTTACTTATGAAGTAGCAAAACGCTGGTGAAGAAGAAGTGCTTCACATGAATAGCACAGCACCTAGTCCATTTATTAGGTTAACAGTGTGCTGGGAAATTCTGTACAGCATGCAAATAAGGCAGTGTTCACCTCCCAGGATCTTCAGCAAGAGCTATGGCAGATGTGACATCATTATTTAAGAGACGACTAGACAGTTTTCATCTTGGTTTTAAAACTGAAAGTCAAATTTTGAGGCTGTATCACATAACAGGATTTTAGGGAGACATCAGGTAGAGATATTTGATTTGATATCCCATTGTTTTCCTTTAAATGCTTTCTCTGCATTCCAAAAAATAACCCTACAGAAGAAAACACAGAAGCTGACAACCTTCATTACTCCAGTGGTAAGGTTCTGTTTCAGAAGGCTGCTGTTTGATATAACCTCAGCACTAGAAACCTTTTGGTGTAACATTACTGATTTACTCAACAGGCCCCATAGTGTTGTTGACGTTATGGGTGGCATCTTTGTACTTGGTCCGAGTAAAGAACTGCATGATTCTAGGTTAGAGGCACTATACCAAAAATTCTGAGTTAAAGATAAACCAAGATAGATGCTGTTTTAGGTAGACTGAGTTACAGCCCTTTGGTCACAATGTAAGTGCTACAGGAGTCTGACCAGATGCAAGCAAGGTCAGAGCAACAGCCAAGTTACAAATGCCTCTTATGTGACTGAATTCATAAACCTTTGGCATGACTAATATATTGGGCAAGTTCTTGCCAGATCTCTTTCCTATGCTTCTTTCATTAACTATCTTGATAAAGAAAGACATACCCTGGTCACAACGTAATGTTCAAGCCCAACTGTTGAACAGAGTGAAATAAATGTTGACAACATCTCCAGTGTTGCCATGCTATGTCACTAAACTGACAACAGTGAGTGCAGATGCTAGTAGCTATGGCCTAGGTGTTGCATTACCTCAAAAGATGAATAAGCATTACATCCTGCTGCTTAGTGCTCCAGAATGTAAATTCATGCTGAAACATAAATATTTGCAGATTGAAAAAGAGTGCCTTGCAAGTGTGCGATCATGTGAGAAATTCTCCAGATATGTATTAGGGATCAAGAGTTTCCAGTTCCAGACCGACCAAAAAGTTTCACTAATTAATCTCTACGATTTTAACATAGGGCCAATTGGGTCCCAAAGACTGATTATGCGACAGAGAAGGTTCAATGCCAGAGCAATTCAGGTTCCTGGAAAATATTTAGCTGCTGCAGACATGTTATCCAGAAATGCTACACAAGATCAACCATTATCCAATAGAGACAGAAAATATTGTTGACCATGTGTACAGCATAAAGATGACTAGATCAGTGCTACCAAGAGACTGGAGAACCTGAAGCAAGCCACCCAAAATGTCCAAGACTTTCAAGCTGTTGCTCTTTATCTTCAAGATTGATGGACATATTTCAGGATGCAAAATAAACATCTCATGCATAAGTAGTGCAGTCAAAGTACAATTATCAGAAGATGATTACTTATCATTATATCAAAACTGAATCATAGTAGCCTCATCACAGTGAGCTGAAGTGCTGTATCAAATACATGAAAGCCATCAATGTCTCACAAAATGTAGTGAAACAGCTAAAATGTCAGTATGGTGGCCAAACATTAATGAATGCATTGCCCATCTGATTTCCAAGTTTCAAGTTTGCATCATTCACAGCCTCTCACAGAGGACAGAGCCATTCATTTCCATATAGTTACCTAAGGTCCTTGGCAAAAGATAGCTGCTAACTATGTGAGTTTGAAGTTATTATTCTCAAGACATACAAATATGTACCAAATACAATGTGCCAGCCAGTAATAGCTGGGCTCAAACCCATGTTCTCATGATATTCCACACCATTTTAATTAGTTATAGACAATGGTACACAGTTCATGTCAATTGACTTCCAACAGTTGTTGATGACTATGGTTTTACTCACACTATGTCAAGTCATCACTGTTCTCAATCAAAAGGTAAAGCTGACAAAGAGCAGGTCAGATAGCTAAGAAAAAGTTGACACCAACAAATCCTCACAAAGTTTTCATCTCATGCTGATCTACTAAAGAGTAAGAGAATAGCTGGAAGACAAACACTTGTATGCCAATACTGGAGGTAAACCTGAGCCCTAAAACTATTCCATACAGTTCTGTCAAATAAAATGATCAACAAACTAAAGCTTTGTACAAAAAGGCTTATGACCAACGTTATTCTGTACAACCACCACATATCCTTCACACAGGCCAATCTCTTTGCCTAACATTAGAGGGAGAGAAAAGTGTGACACAACAGGTGTTGTTTTACAGTGGTTTGTCTATGAGTAGGTTACATTTACCAAGTTCTATGACACTGTTTCCTTTGGCACATTAGCAGATAGTATTCGGTAGACTTATGACCACCTCAGTGAATATAAATGGTGGGCTGTTGATTAAAGTTATGCTCTGTTTAATTCTTGTAAGATATGCATCCACAGTTGCCACAACAGTCCAGCTGCAGGAAAACAGAGACTTGAAAAACTGTGATAATCAAGATTTGGAAAATGAACCTCCAGAATTTGTATGTCAAGAACTATCCCCAAAGAAAGGTGAACTTTTCAGTACAGACTGTCAGATACTCCAGATATAGGAGACCACTGAAAAAAACAAGTAGATATATGGACTGTTCAAGAGTTATCATGATGCTAAGAGTTAAAAGATTTTCATTTATTAAAATGTGTTTAAGTATGCACAGTGTTTTTGATTTGTTGTAAAAAGCCCACAATATGCTGAATATAATGATTTGCCTAATTTAAATAATCAGTGTAATATAATATAGCAATAACCCACGCCTGAGTGTGAGTAATGCTGGATTTACCCACGGTTGGCGTGGTTTGGTCACGAGGGCGAAGCCCGAGTGGCCAAACAAAGCCAACCATGGGTAAATCCAGCATTACCTACACCCAGAAGTGGGTTATTGCTATTATACAATGACATTATTTAAGCAAAAAAAATAATTACTTTTCTTAAATAATGGCATTGTATAATGCCTCCTTGCTGCCCTTCCGCAGCTGTCTGGTATTCTGCAGCAGTTCTGATGTACTGCGCATGCGTATGCCTACGCAGTACATCAGAACTACAAAAGCAACGGAAAAAGCAAGATCTCCGTTGCTTTTTACAAACTGTTTTCGCTATGTTAAATGGGTTTAACATAGCGAGACAGCTTTAAAAAAAGCAATGGAGAAGCTCTGTTGCTTTTTTAAAGCTGTCTCGGTATGTTAAACCCATTTAACATAGCGCGACAGTTTTGAAAAAAGCAACGGAGAAAGCAAGATCTCCGTTGCTTTTTACAAACTGTCTCACTATGTTAAACTCGTTTAACATAGCGAAACAGTGTGAAAAAAGAGTTATAGTAATGGAAAAAGTCCGGGCGACTGGACCTTTTTCCATTACTATAACTCTGATTTGCAACTTGCACACTGACCAATCAGCGTACACGTTTTTGAATATTAATGGGGGGAGAGTTGTATAATGTATTTTATCTCATAGCTGTTACACTTCATAGCATGTTTAGCCAAGGATGTTAATTTCAGTCCAGGTCTAAATAAAGTATTGGATTTTAAGTGTAATTTAAAAATATAAGAAGTTAAATTGTTAGCTTTTTTTAGAGAATTTTTTCTTCATCTAATTTATATTGTCTCTTTTTGTGAAAGGTTATTTTAATTGTTTGATTTTCATAAATGTCAGTGCTGGGAGTACAAAAGTGCTTACTGACTTTTTCTATCATTTCTTAATCAACAATAATCATGCTCTGCCAGTGATATCAAAAGTGGTGATGTCAGTTTTGTTGCTTGTATTTTTTTTTTTTTTTGAGGCTTATATTCTGCATCTTCAGGACTTAGGCTAAATGTGCTTAATTTTTAATGAAATTAGAAACATTCCCTCAGATCATAATCATATCAGAGAATTATTTGCTTCCATTAGTGAGTATAAAACTATCTTAAGTGGCATTGCTGAAGGTCAGAATGGTTCTAGGATGCTATTGGCAGGAAAAAGTGCAGCAAACAGAGAAATCCCCTGCCTGCTTATAACTGACATGACATAAGTAAGAAAACTGAGTGTGTTTTATATTCTTTTGTCATGGATTAACAAACGGATCCAGTGCCTGTCTTGAGCAGGAATGTTTAATATATAAATAGAAGCCCAGAAACACATTGTACGATCAAAGGAGAACAACTGCAGTACAGCTGTTCTGCCCCCCATCAACCTCATTACTGTAGGTCATAATGGTGGCAAGGTACGACACGCTACTACCACTGAGTGGCATAGCAATCAGAGAGATGTTCTGCCCAAAATGACTGCAACTGATATAAGTCAGAATGGTACCAGAGTGTTAAGTGCTACCTTTAAGGAGGAGCAGGGAACATCTGTAGTCCTGCAGTCAGAGAGCGAATAAGGGTAAACCTTAGACAATAAACATGAAGGAGTTACTGACCCAAGAGTCTCACTGACAAAGCAACTGATTCACAACAACTGTCACTGTGAAGGCTATGGTGTAAGACAATTAATGTGTAGCATGTAGCACATGCCTGTCTGTTTTTAGAGGGAGGGGAGGCTAGGTTGAGGGTTAAGGCGATAATTGTAATCTAATGTCTTAGCAATGCATCACTAAACTTCAAAAGAAACCAGCAGTTCACTGATTGATCCTGTAAGGGCCCATAACATGTTTAATGCTAGATGCAGTGTAATTGTTTCTGAAAATGATAAGTTCATAGGATCATAGGAGATTACTAGGCTATCTACCCGGACATTATTTTAAGCCTAGCTGTTTCAACCCAATGTAATACTGTAGAAATGCTAGTCAATACGATTACATTTAGTGATGACTGCCCATGTCCAGGAGGGTTGTGGGCACGATTCCTGGTAAGAATTTATGGTGCCCCATCCAATCGTCCAGGTTCCTCTTGAACAGTGTCATAGAAGTGCTCTGTTTCACATAAATTGGTAGCCTGTTCCAAAGATGTGGCAGTCACTGGGAGATAAATCTGTCCCTCCAACATGTCCTATTTAAGTCACAGACCATATTTAAGTCCCTGAAGCAGGTAGCCCTAGATCCATTTGATTTATGGATATCCAGTAAGTTCATTAGGTTTGGGTTT
This sequence comes from Protopterus annectens, assembly GCF_019279795.1. Classification (NCBI taxonomy): domain Eukaryota; kingdom Metazoa; phylum Chordata; order Ceratodontiformes; family Protopteridae; genus Protopterus; species Protopterus annectens. The sequence goes on along the minus strand of NC_056744.1, from coordinate 646,829,441 downwards.
TGGGTTGCTCTGTAAGTCAGGCATAAGTCTCCCCTAAGAAGTCTATATGATACAGAGTGAAGTGATAGGGACTTTAGTCAGTCCACGTAAGGCACATGGTAGAGGCCCTTGATCTCTTTTGTTAGAAACCTCTGAGTTCTCTCTAATTGCTGTAGGTGCTTAGTATGGTACATACCAAATGGGACATTATATTCAATTATGAGTCGGATAAGTGCCGAGTATAGGGTGGTTATACCTTCTTTTGCTCTCAAGGTGATGCCTTTATTAATCAAGTGAGCTACGCAGAAAGCTTTCCTTACAATGGTAGGCACATGGTGGTCGAAGGTAAGGTCACAGTCAACCTGTGATCCCAGGTCCCTTACCACTTCATGGGTACTTAGGGTATTGTTGTTGATTTGAATGTGTGAAGGGACATTGCACTGAAGGGAAAGATAATGCATTTCTTTGCATTCAGTTTGAGACCGTGACTAATACACCAGTTGTTGGTCTGTGTGAGACCCTCCTTAAGTATACTGACATCATTTGTGGATTCAATTACTGCACCTAGTTTGCAGTCATCTGCAAACCTGGTTAGCCACAACCCTTTAGTTTTGACCTGAACTACTGAGAAGTATATACCAAACAGTAGGGGGCCCAGCACTGACCCCTATGGCATGCTGCTGGTAACAGGTCTGCTGGTTGAGGTGAAGTCACCCACTTTCATAGTGTGTGTCCGGTTTGTGAGCCAGTTGGTAACCCATTTTACATTGGGTTTACATTCAGTTTGCTAAGTTTATTGGTAATGCCTAAATTTGGGATTGTGCTGAAAGCCTTTGCCAAGTCGAGGTATGCTGTGTGCACAGATTTGCACTCATTAATGACCCTGGTCATGTTTTCAAAGAAATCTACCAGATTTAACAGGCAGGATCTGCCCTTCACGAAGCCGAATTGGGTAGGATCCAGGGTTTGGAGGTCACCTATGTCATTATTTCTGAGGTCAATAACAATACATTCCATGGCCTTACAGATGAGGCTGATCAGGCTTATTGGTCTGTAATTCCCTGGGTCTGTTACTAGGCTACCTTTGTGGAGGGGAATAACTGTAGCTGTTCTCCATTCCACAGGAACAAAACCTGAGGTTAGGCTATGATTGAAAAGGGTGTTTAGTGGTGATGCTAGTTCATATTTTAGCCTGTTTAGAAGACAGCCTGGGGTCTCATTTGGTTCCATAGAGGTCGTGTTCTTTGCCTTGGACAGGGCTATGAGTACCTATTCTTCAGATATGTAAGATTGGGGTGGGGTGGGGGTTTATTTTAAGTTAGGAGGGGATAAGGGAGTGAAATTTTCACCAACCTGGAACCAAAACGAAGAAGACTAAGAGCAACAAATGATTAGCAAGCCTGGAACACAGTATCACAAGAACTCCACCAGAATAATCAAAAAACCTTTTATTGAGCACTTTGTAACCAAAGACTTCATCAGAATACAACAAAACTTAATACACTCTTCTTAAATATACTAAAATCTGTGAGAACACGTGACATAATAAACCAATGAAACTTCTCATAACATTAATTAGGAACAGACTTTCTCTATCTAACATATCACACTTAAATTCATGGACAAATTTTAAAGTAAAACAGCAAAAAACACTGTTACCTAAAGAGTAACAGAAATGTTCTAGTAACATTTTAACAAACAGAAGCCATAACATACAGCTCAAACATAAAAAGTAATAAAAACTATATAACATAAGAATGCAGCCTTAAAAGGCTGCTAATACTAATGTTATCATTGAGACCTGGAGGGGCACAGGCATTCAAATTAATTTGCCAACATAATTCCCTGAATTCTAATCATCTTCCCAGGGACCCCCTCTAGGATCTATTTTTACCCCTTCAACAACAGCAAATAAAAAACGTGTTGAATATTTTTCTATGTGCTTACACAATTCATTGTTTTTATTATAATTTTTTATGTCCCTATGGTGCTCATAAATTCTGTCCCTTAACTTTCTTTTAGTTTTCCCAGTATAAAACATACTGCAGTGCTGACACAGGGCAGATACTTTAAAAGTTGTCCATGAATTCAAGTGTGATGTTAGATAGAGAAAGTCTGTTCATAATTAATGTTATGAGAAGTTTCATTGGCTTATTATGTCACGTGTTCTCACAGGTTTTAGTATATTTAAGAAGAGTGTATTAAGTTTTGTTGTATTCTGATGAAGTCTTTGGTTACAACCTGATGAAAGCGCTCAATAAAAGGTTTTTGGATTACTCTGGTGGAGTTCTTGTGATACTGTGTTCCAGGCTTGCTAATCATTTGTTGGTATTTTTAACCAAGCCTATCTGCTAGCAGGTTCGCTATCTCTGTGGGGTCAATGTGTGTGACACAGCTGACCACCAGTTCTGCACATGCTTGGGTCCTACCCTTTAGGTTATGCACAAAGCTGCAAAAGGCCTTATGGTTATCCTTGGCAGTACTTGCTAGGTTTCTCTCAAAGGAGCTCTTGGAGGATTTGACAAGTTGCCTTATTTTCCTGTTAAGGCTGAGTCGGGTGCTTTTCCATCGTTGGGTCCTTGTCTTTGTTTTCGCGAACAGCAACTTTTTGCATTTACTGTAGAGTTTGTTGATGCTGGAAGTCCACCATTGCAGCTGGATTTTACTTGGGGCTCTGGCTTTGATTCTAACTAATACAGCAGAGTTTATACACTTATGCAAGTAAATATACAGGGCATTAGTGTAAGCTTCAGCATAGTTACCACTTTCAGCTTCAGGTGGGGCTTGGAATGCATTTATACCTTCAACTAGGAATGTATAGTTTACCTTGGTGAAGTTTTTTAGTCTGATTTCACCCTTTGTGAGTTCTGGTGTTAGTGTCAGTTTGAAGGTGACTGATTTGTGGTCAGTTTTAACTAATGAGGGTCCAACAGTTGCAGCAGTGTACCTGCTTGACATGTTGGTGAAGAACAGATCTTGAATGTTTGTTCCTCTTGTTGTGGTATGGGCAATTTGCTCCAGGGCATTTGAATTCACAAAGTCAAGAAACATTTGTGCTAGTAAGTTTCGGCTAGAGTAGGTTTCCCAGTTGATGATAGGATAATGGAAATTCCCCATAACCAGTGTGTCTGGTAAAATTTGGATTGTCTTCAATTTGATTAAGCAGGCTTTGTGTGTGTTGTGATCCATGGAGGGGGATCTATAACTGGCTAGGACTTGAATGTGGGTCTTACCCACCATAAACTGGACCTGGAGTGACTCTGTGGAATTGTCCAGTCTAACTAGAGGTGAATTTATCTTTAATATAGATTGAAACACCGCTTCCTTTGGTTTTCACACATTCATTTTGTGGTCTAAAGGTGTGGAAGGCATTGTAACCTTGCAGGGCAGGGATACTGTCTGAGACCTTAAACCAGATTTCTGTAACTGCGCAGACATCTACATCTTCTAGTGTTAGAAGTGCTTCCAGGGAGTGCAGTTTTTGGTTTAAGCTCCTAGCATTTAGCAGCAAAATCGCTACTGATTCTAAGGGCAACCACAAAGCATTCTATAGCTATGTCAAGAATCTCAATGGCAACACCCAGATCTGCTCTGAGTTACAACACAATGCCACAAAAATTACAGAACCAACTGATATTGCCAACATCCTGGCAGATAGGTTCAGTGCTAACTTTACCCCCCTCTCACCCCCTAAAGGGCCCATATCTATACAGGAAGAATGCAGAGTCCCTGTAATCACATCTATGCAGGTAAAAGCTGCACTCTCTAAAACCAAAAACACAGCATCCATGGGACCGGACAACATCCCAGGCTGCGTTTTACACAAACTTCAGAATGAACTGGCTCCCCACCTAAGCACTATGTTCAATCATAGTCTCACGTCAAGCTTTGTGCCCACTGAATGGCGCACAGCAACAGTTAGCCCACTCCACAAAGGGGGAGCCACCACTTATCCTGGGAACTATCGCCCTATTAGCCTGACCAGCCTGGTCTGCAAGGCCATGGAACATATCATCATGGAACTCATAAACAAAGACAATGGTAACCTCCAAACTCTGGACCCCATCCAGTTTGGGTTTGTGAAAGGCAGATCATGCCTTCTGAACCTGATTGGCTTCTTTGAGACAGTCACCAAAGCCGTAGATGAGGGTAAGATGGTTCACACAGCCTAGCTTGACCTCACCAAGGCTTTTGACACCATCCCCCATTCTGGAAATTATAGATAAACTCACTAAACTAGGCCTAAATCCCTATGTCACAAGATGGGTTGCCAAATGGCTCACTGACAGAACCCACACTGTAAAAGTTGCAGATTCCAAATCCGACTTCAAACTAGTGACAAGTGGAGTACCACAGGGTTCAGTCCTGGGACATCTCCTGTTTGGTATCTACTTCTCTGAACTACAGGCTAACACAGAAGGCCTCTGGCTAATGAAGTTCGCAGATGACTGCAAACTAGGAGCCATAGTTGAGTCCCCAAATGATGTGGACATCCTACAAAAGGGCCTCACTGAGGCAGATGCCTGGTGTCAGAGGCATGGCCTCAAGCTCAATGCCAAAAAGTGCATTATCATCCCCTTTGGTAAAAACTCTGTACCCATGAACTACCACATAAACAGCAGTCTACTTAATGCTGAATGTGTGAGAAGAGACCTTGGGACCCAGGTGGACAGTAGTCTCTTCTTTGATAATCACATCGTCACAGTAGTCAGGAAATCCTTCTATGTGGCACACCTCATCACAAAAGGGTTCTCATCCAGGAAAAAAGAGGTCATTGTTCCCTTCTACTCAGCACTCATTAGACCCATTATAGAGTACAACGCTTATTTTGAAATGTCCCTCACAAGACATCTGCAGCAGCTGGAAAGGCCACAGAAGTACCTCACAAAGAGGATTACTGGCCTCAAACAGATGCCCTACACTGACGATTTAAAAAAACTCCAGCTTTACTCTGTAGTATATCGCCTACTCTGAGGAGATCTCTGCCTAACATATAAAGCTATGTTAAACCCAGAGCTGTTGGACATGCTACCCCTAAAGAAATCCCAATCCCTCTGAGCTACACACTCTAGGGACCTAAACCTTGTCACCACAATAAACAGGACATACTGGAGGGATAGATTCCTGTCCCAGAGACTTCCTATACTCTGGAACAAGCTAGCCATCTATGTCAAGCAAAGTTCCTCATTGGCACTCTTCAAGAAAAATCTTGATGAGTGAATAGGAAATTCACCCCGGGGATCACTTCTGTGGCTCCGCTCAACAGGGGTACAGGAAATTAACTTTCTTGGGTGGCGTAAGTCAGGGAATCTTGTTGGCTAGGCTTACTTAGGCCCTTGGGCCGATAGCCTAGTACCTACCTATGAACTTATGAACCTGGGGAGGCAAGAATCTTTGCCAGCAGCCAAAAGCCTAGGGGTGCCAGGTGCAAACCAATCCTGGCAAAGAAATTAGGTTTGTTGACCATGACTTCCCAGGCAGACAGGAACTGGATTCCCTTGGAATGGCATAAAAAACTAAGCCAATTATTGAAATCAATAATTTTTTGCTTATACTGTGGCATCATTCTAGGTGAGGGTAGTATGCTGCACAAGGCTAGTAAGGACATACCTGTCTGGGACACATACTCAGGGTGCTCGACCATGCCTCTCTTCATATAGTCCAGCGAGGTACATCTCCGGTCATTCACACCAACATGAGCTATGACAGAGTCCTAATGGTACTTATTGTTGAGAGACCTGAGTGCATGTGTGATTTGGTGAATCCTGGCACCAGACAGACAGTTGACTGTGACTTTTTCCTTGTCCATCTTGGGGAGTGGGACATCCGTCTGTTTAACTATTGAGTCTCCAATGACAAGAAAACTTGTTTTTTGAGTGTTATGCCTTAAGGGTTTGGTGGGTGAGACACTGGTGTTGGTATGTGTCATGGGTGCTTTGGAGACTGTGTCAGCTGTAGCAGACTTGTGCAAGTTTTCTGAGAGAACCTCCACATATGTGAATTTACATGCTTGATGTGTACTATGTGTTTGAGTAGTGGTATGTGTATGAGTAGTGGTACTATGTGAATATATAGTGGTAGGTGAGTTGACAACCTTCTCCATGTTACTGTCTTGAGTGAGAAATAGCATGGATTCTAGATTCTTGTTGAAAATACATCTCTCTCTCACTCTGTACTAGATTGTGTTATTAGTAGATTGGGTTACGTTTTATGTTATAAGTTATTATAAAAGGCTAAGGAACATGCATTAGGAAGCATGATCTTGGAGCAGAGGATTTGTACTTTGGCATTACATTGAAAAAGTTGCCCATGTTTTCTTGTCACATTTTTAAGTATTTTCAAAGATGTTCCAGGCACTGGCTATTTATGTGCTTGTGTTTTGTCATGAAAGTGAAGACAGAAGATTAAAAACTGAGATGAACGCAGCTACCTGAGACATACCGTACTCCTGTCAGCAGCACTGCTGTAGGTAAAAATCGAGCCAGAACACTATATGTTGCAGAGCACTCACTGAGATGGCATGCACTCACTGATTAATTTGGTGAAAAATAAGTGCAATATGAAAAGTGCTAAATGCTGCTATAATGAAGCAGAACAACTACCAGAGAGAGATGCTTTGGTGTACACTGGTTGCATTCTGCAGCTCAGAAAATACTTACAGAGCATTACCTGCTATGAAAGTATTACCCTTCCAGTGAATGACATTCTCTTCAGCAGTGGCATTACCTAAAATACAGTTGCGCCAGAACACTACATTCTGCTTTCAGGTTGGAATGTCATCAATGGAACTGCCAGTTAGGCAGATTGCTTGCACCCTTCAATAGCAGGACTACCTTAGGTCAGAAGTGCAGCAAATCACAACAGTTCTGCCCCCCCATTAGTGACAGTGTTGTCACTAAGGACGGTGCCATAACACTGCATGTTTTCAATGTTCACTGGTATGACTGTCGGATATATAGCATGTCCCTCATCAGTAGCACTGTCCAAGTATTAAAAGAGAATGGATGTTATTATACATCCTACTATCCAAGGTGTGCAGACTACATGCCTGTCATCAGCTGCATTAGTCATAGCTTAGACTCTGTGCACTACATGCTACCATCAGGAGTAGCTAATTTCTATGCAGGTGCACTACTTTAGTAATGATTAAAGCTGCTTTCCTTACATTACTCTGAATCACTACCTCGCAAGTTATGTGCCATCAATTCTTTTAAATCCGACTAAACATAGCTCATAAATAAAAAACACAGCAAATATATTTTTATAGGACTGCCCTGCACCCCCCATATGTTGGTAAGCCCCAAACACCAAATTTTACTTAGTCCACAGTCACAAGGATTGAAAACACCAATAACAGTACACATCAGTGCTGCATTAACAGCAGTACTACTATGAACAACAGAAGTTGATTGCTTTTCAATGAGCCACTGTGATGAGGAAAATGAGACCAAAATGTGATGACAGAAACTACAATCAGCTGAATGCAGGGCAACTGTTCTGATAACTGACTAATGCATGCGACCAACATGCAGCAGAAGAGCTAAAATCGTTCATGAGTGAAGTTTCATTATTTTGGAATGTTGCCAGTGCATAACATTATATCACTAGGGAGTAATGCAGGTGTCAAATAGATGGTTTACTTCATGCCCTGACATGGACGTAGGTCAGAATGATGCCCAACGGATACAAGTGGCTAACAACAAGTACCATCGTTTTCATAGAAATTCTGTTTTCTGTAGAATCACTGTGGTTCCATTCATTCATGGATAGAGGTCATATCTGTTTCCTATAACAACTCTTATATAGTGTGTGTATGTCAAAATAGGAATACCACCCACTACCACCAGAAAGTAACATTGCTGTCCGTCAAATACTGTAGGTCTCATCAGAGGCATTGCTATAAGACAGAACTATGCTCAGCATCTATGCACGATTACAGAGGAATAAAATATCCCATATGAAAATGCTGTGCATCATCATTTGTGGCATTACTGTAAGTCAAAATGGTGAGATAACACAAAATGGTGCCATCAAGAAGCAGCATACCTGTTTTAACATCAGTGCGAATCTAATCACTGACATTGTTCACAGCCAAAATGGGGTGAGAGCATTATACCCTTCCACTGTAGTGGTACCTGCCATTTCTCAACTTCAGAAAAAAAAAAAACGTTACGGTGTGGACCAAAAAATGTTTGCATTTTGTATGAAGATCACCCTGGAGTCCTAGCCAAATGCACTTAACAATGTGAATATTTTAGGGGTGTATTAATAAATGTTAAAATTATAAACTAAATCCTTTGTTAGACAGTTATTCTTATGCACATGCATTTTGTTTAAACTATTTGGTTTTTCCCAAAGAGTGTAAGTAGCTATTGTACCTGTCTGTTAACAATGCCACAAGTATAATAATGCCTTCTTATTAGTATTATTGCTAGTACTGGTATTTACGTCATAAATCCAGTGGACACAGATTCCTCTTTTCAGGGGTGACCAACTAATCTTATTAAGTGATTTGCTCAAAATAACATAGTAGGCAGTCTGCGGGAATCAAACCCAGAACTCACTATAGCATGAATATGGTAAGCATCTCATAGAAGTAATTCTTTCTACATCTGGGAAATGCATTTTTTAATCATGTCAGTTTAGTGTTCATCTCCTGCCAACAGACTGTCAAACAATTTGCAATGCTGAGAATTTCTGTCTTCATTTTCATATTATCATCTCCTCCTTTGTCACTGTGCTATATCCACGGATCTTCCACCAGTATTACTCTAACCTACCTCCAGTGCAAGTCAGCATTTAACATTAATAAATGATTTGTATTGCTTATTTTCAAATATTAAATGCAGGGAGCTATAAAAGTATTGCTAACAGTTGATAGGCTTGCACATGGAGGCAGACCTTTAATATGCTTTGTTCAATCTGTAGAAGAAGCACTCCTAGCTACTGAAAATTTCTTACAACAGATTAACCCTGAATGACTGAATATTTTATTTTTAATGTTGTTGAAGGTCATCTCTGTGGCACACCTTACACTCCAGCCACTCATTTCAAATTGAAATGTGTTTTTATGTTATTAAATAGTAATATTTTCTTTACTGATAGCTGACTCATTCTGCCTCTGGACAAGCCTTGTTAACCATGACTTACCCTTCAACTGGGCCTCAAGGATGTAGACACCTGTCATTGAAACACAGGGGAATACTATCCTAGCTGTTGCAAGGTATCTCATAAATTATTAGCTTGAGGAATTGTGTTATAGATGCTCAGAATGCAATGTGTACGTTTATTTGGAATAGTTCATTTTATATCTGCTGTGACATATATATCCAAAAAGATATATTTCATTGATACACCTGTAAGCTGGTCAGCTTTGGTAGGCCTGGCCACGTTTTAAAGCAAAGGTTAGATATTAATTATTAAATTAGTAGGTCAAGTAACAGGTTGGTATTCACACTGTAACACAAAGCCAGAAGGCAGAATTTGTTCTTAAGAAATTAGACAAGTTTCCCTTTTTTAAGGGAGAGATAAGCAGTTAGAATTACCTGCTGAAAGCAAATTTAGAGTTTTAAGCAATGCAAGAAGTAGTGCCACAGTAAAAGCCCAGTTAAAATGTGATGTACAAGTTAGTTAAAAAAACTACCAGAATCATGGTTAAATGGGGCCTAGGCATACAAAAATCAGAAATAGTACTTCATATAATATATTTTTTTTTTGGGGGGGGGGGTTAAATGCTTGCAGGACACCTACATCTCATTTTGACTTCCCTATGTCTTCTCTGTCATCAAGAACAGCTATCCCATTTGACATCACACAGTACAGGTCTGATCTGCTTGAAGATTGCTTAGTAGTAATGATGTGTTGCTGCAGCACACACCTGTAGAGTTAACGGAGCCAGATCACAGACAAATGAGGCCCTCTCCAGTATAATAAATCAGGTACTGCCAGCCATACTAATATCCCATTACCTGGCTGTGTCTCCCCAGTTACCATGAACACTTCTAATACTTGTCAGTATACATGCTATTTTCGTCTTTACTTTTGCAATTATGTAATGTGTATTTTATTTAAAACGTTTATTTTAAATTTTACAGAAAAAAACACGAGTCATTTCCTAAACAAAATAAAACACTCTCATTGAAAACAGTCTTAGCATGAGAAACAGTAAATTTCTCTTTTATTGAAACTCAAATTTAGTGAAAATGCATCTAGCAAACAATTAAACTGCAAGAGATGTCCTGATATTCATACTCAAATATCATATAGTGAACTATTTCTTAGCATCTCTGTAAAGTGTGCAGGGATTCAAAAGAGAAATGTGCAACACATTTGCTAGCAGCCTGAGACAGCCCACTGAATGTGTGTCCCTTTTCATAAGCGGCCCAGAAGTACTTCTCGTGATATAATTTGGCAGTCACATAGAAGACAAGTGAAGGTTGAGGGAATCAAACCGTGTATTACAGGAAGCAGCTCTTCTAACAGCTTATAGCCTTACTCATCTGCACTATGCTAGACAAACTGTTGTTTCCCAAACACACAGTGCATTTTATACTTGTGCCTGCAAAATAAAAATGCATTCATAGTTAAAATATTAACATTAAAGTAATAGACTTCATGCTGTCAAATTTATTCACACCTAAATAATCAATACACTGTCAACCTTCAACTGAACAAGGAAAATGGGGATGGCATCCAAAGAACATTGCTCATATGACAGCCTGTTTACTGCATCAGTTTCCTTCATTTACACTATAACTACTGTGGTTCAGAGGTATGAGTTACTAGGCTTGCAGTCCAGGGGACCACTGAAGAGCCGAACTCAGATTTCCAGTTGCTCCAAAGCACCATGCGGTTAAGTGACTTGTTCAAGGACAGGGCAGATCATAAATATGATGCAAAACTCAGAGATGTTCTTATCCAGAAAACTGTGAGACTCTATGACTGACATTGACAGACTGTATTCCACAGGAAAGAAAGACTGGAAAGAGGCCTGGTAGTTGGTATGGAGGATTAAGGCTGTTGACACTTAGGGATAAGGTACAGGATTTGAGTCTGAGAAATTCACTTAAAGAAAAAGTGCCTGTAACTGGAGCACTTAACACATACATGCACACGCACACACACACACACACACACACACACACACACACACACACACACGCACGCATGCACGCACGCACGCACACACACACACACACACACACACACACACACACACACACACACACACCTCATTCCATTGCTATAATAAACAAGTCACCTGTTGTAGGAATGAACAAAGTGAAGCACTTATTTGATTCATATTGCTGGCTGGCTGACTTTTCCTAAATCAAAATCTTCTGCTTGCTAATGTAGTGCACAGAACAGAGCTTTCCCTTAATTTTGTGAGCACAAGGAGACACGCATGCTATGGATATCTCTCTGTTCCATGCAAGCATGGATTTTAAAGCCAGAAAAGAAGCATTTTTAAAATATTTTAAAGTCGGCAGCAGTCCTCAGGCAGCTGTCTAGGTTATCTTGAGTTGGCTCTAGTTCTACCAGACATGCAGGAGTCCTTTAAGGGGGTAATGATTAGGGATGTCAGCTGGGAGTTCTGACACCCCAAGCTCCATGACTGTACCAGTCATATGCTATATCATAAAGAAACTCAGCTCACAAAAATCCCCCTGCATTTGTTTTCATATACCCCAACATACTCCACAAGAAGGCTATGGAAAATATACTTAACTACATGCAACTGGTATGCTGTTATTAAAGTGAGAGGTACTGGTAAAGCATTTGACATGGTGCACCTAAAAAGGCAGTGTGCAGACTCACCGTGAATGGTAAGATATATACCTTTCTGTTATTATCTCATGAATCCTGGTCGCATAATAAAATTTTCTTATCCTCTAACCCACTAATAGACATAACCGGCAAAGTATGGCCCTGTCTGGTCCTTCTTCAAACAATTTCAATATTCACTTTCATATACCCTCAATACATATTAGATCCTGATGACTTAAACCATACTTCCCATATATCCAAGTCATAAAAGAATTTTATCTGAAGTTAAATAAAAATTGTTGAAGGAAAACTATAACAAAGTCATCCCAACTGATTTATGATGGCTGACTTTTAAAGAAACATAGGATAATGTAAGGAATAAAAATCAATCAGACATGGCATTTCAGAAGGATATTTGTCACATGTCCTGCTGTTAATTAATTTCAATAATGAAGAAATTCTAAAAATGTACTTCTGTCTTTTTGGTGGTCCTTTTTTTCACACTCTAGAAATTATTACCTACATGGTCATGCAGTATGTGGATAAATGCATGCCTGAGCAGTTTTGCTTCTCTGATGTTGAAATCCTTTAGTTTTAGGACATTCAGGATATATGTTTTAAAAATGGCACTTTCCAAAATGAAAGGGCTATCTTACAAGTACCCTTTGAAAGCCATCTTCAGAAGCATGATAAAGCAGTGACAGTAGTATGTCAACAAAAGAAAGTGTCAGACTAGAATGGCATCTAAAAAGCCTCCAGGCGCATATGAGGCATTCGGCATCCAACCTTCTAGAAACCAAATATATAACTATATGAGATGGATTCCTGTTAGTTCAAACTGGTGATATCAACACATGCAGCCCTTTAAGAACAAAATGTTAAAGTTTCTCAGAAGTTTCTCACTAACATTCTGAAGATTACCAAATCTAGAAGTTCAATTACTTCTATTTTTTTCCGAAATCAAATCTCATTCCCAAATTTGGAGATTATGTGGGTGTTTGAAAACATTCATGAGAAAAACTTTGAACACCCATATTACTGTATTAATTGTACTAATATGAATTAATGCAGTCATGATCTCCTAGGACCTCTAGTGATGAAGGAAAAAGCAAACACCATAGTTCACCCAGTTTCAGTGGTAGCAGTATTAAGTGCAATAAAGAAACAAACAGAAAAAAAAAAAGATGAACATGATGGTCTTGTTATTCACTTTTATAAACTATACTCATCTGAATAAGTGCCTGTTCTTGTCAGTCTTTATATCTTTATTAATTATTGCTCCAAACTTTATATTAATCAGTGAAAACATTCTTTAAGATAATTCAGACATTAACACTATGGAACATTACCAACCTAGATTTTATAAACTGAAATATAAAAATAATGGCAACTATATTAGCTGACAGGTTAAAAATGTTTACCATATTATTTCCCCTTTTCATTCCAGCTATGTATCTCCTTAACAAATACAAGACAATTTATATTTGTATTGTATATCCTGTCAGAGATAAAAATAGTAATGTTTTTATAATGTTGCACATTTCACAAGATTTTGATGAGGTGCACATAACTTTCCTTCATATAATATCTTAAGAAAGTACTGATTAAATTTTATTCCCATGTTTTTTTTCAAACCAACAGCTGACAGATTCTGTTTTAACCAATCCATAATGTTGATAACCACTAGGATTCTTTGTAAAGTTATTAATATGTTCACAAGTACAGATAAGATAGAAAAAGAAGAGTTATATATAGATATTGAATAACGTGTGTAAAAGTGGGTAAATAAGCAGTTTACTGACTGCTGCAAATGTCAACATTTTCATTGTGTTGGAAAGGGATATTGCACAATCTCTCAAAATCTATGACCATTACTGTGGATGAGCACACATTTCTAAACTATAGAATCATATCCTAAATTATTCTCAGGTGCCAGTCAACTGCAACAATGCCCTCTTGTACATAACATATTCAATATCCATGCATACCACTTCTTATAGTGCCTTACCTGTAAAAGAGATATTAATGGGATTAGGATTAGTAATAATAAAATTATTCTTTGTGGTTTATTGATAACATTCCCATCTAAATTCATCACCTGCCCTGTACAGGTCTGTCCTTATTTGAAATTTCGCAGAACATTGTGTGGTCCAACTCTGAACTGAACTTGAATAACTCTAGTCTGTCTACTTTCCACCAATATTCAATGTAATTTCTTAAAGGGCAAGATATGCATAAGTCATTATATTGTTAAATATATAGATATATAGGTTATCAACAAAGTGATTTGATTACTTGGCTCTGATCTTAAACATGTACTAGGTATATTTCAAACAGATTTGGAAGGAGCAGATAACTAGATTCTGAACACCCTCACTAGATGTAGAATTATTAAAATTAATATATATCTCTAGAATTTTCTACATTTTGAGTAACACCCTCAGAGACATAGATTTATTGCTTTTTAATTAGCACTTTTATCTGGAGGGTAAAAAAACAAGTTGGTCTAAGCAAAATAACCATCTAACCAAAATAACCATGACATAAACCCAGAATTTCTTATACACATAAACTTCGTAAAAACCTTAATCTTAAAACCCTTTCTTTTCTATGCAGATTATCTGTGACTGTTTATATATGAGGTGGGAGGGTGTCGTAATGGTTAAGGTGTGTACCTTAGAAGCACAAGGTGCAGGGTTTGATTTTCATAGGGGGTAATTGGCTAAGCTTAAAATGGTCCATGAGGGCAGTTAGCCTAGTACTAATCGATGAATATATGATTCAGTCAGTTACTAATAATCCAGACTTTGATTTTTACTGTAATTTAATATTTTATTAATCAGATAAGTAAACTTGTCATTCCTTAGTCATTTTTGACTAAGTCCTGGATCACAAGAGCATGGATAAATGTGTTTTATATAGATAGTTTAGAGTAACCAATCAAGTAAGATGTTTTTGGGAAGTGGGAAAAACTAGAGTGTACATAGCAAACCCATGCAGGTGTGGGAAGCAGAGAACACAAAAATTCCACATACACGGTTTTCACCTGTTAAGACTGAACCCTTCACCTTGAAGCTGTGAGACAGGAGATTTAAGTACCCAACCCCAGTGCTGCCGCTAATAACACTTTCAACTTTTCATAAACAAGAATCAAAACTGCACCATGGCACTAATAGTACCAAGTTCTATGTATTAGACCACCAGGGCAGCTTTTTGGCTTTAGGCTTGTGATCTTAATTTCCTAATCTTCCTCTCTTTAAATTATGAATAAGCAACTACACTGGATCAAGTGAAGAGATTTGCTGCCATCTAGACCTTCCTGCAAAATAAGCAGTTCATATAAATCTACTGATAGCTGCAAATATGAACATTTACATCTTGTGGGAAAGGGATATTGTACAATCTCTTAAAATCTTTGACTACAACTGCGGATGTGTACTCATTTCTAAACTATAGAGTAACCCTAATATTGTAAATAATTCTCAGATGCCAGTCGGGTCAAATTTCTGGCATATCCCCTCAAATAGAAAAAATATTTGTTGAATGGCTATAGAGATGGCAAGTCAGTGAAATCATAGCAAGAATAATGACATTTACTGAGTTATTCTACACTCAGTTCATGATTATCATACAATTCACTTACTTCCTGCTAACATTTTGTCTGCAGTTAGGTAGAATTTTCTGCAGGTTGTCATTGTTGTAACTCAGACATAGCAAACCTCAGAACTCATGGCAGAGTAAATGAAATACTGGAGAATAGCAACAGTCATCTCTGCTCAAAGGTGGGCCATCTACAGCATGGTAACTACAGATGTATAAGTTTCACTAGTCTCATATGCAAAGCCATAGAAATAATTATCATGGAAATGATCAACAATGATATAGAAAACCACCAGACACTGGACCCAACACAACTTGGTTTTGTCGAGGGCAGGTCATGCCTACTCATCCTGGTGGACTTCTTTGAGAAGGTTAACAAAGCAATGGATGAGGGCAAAATGTTTCATACTGTCTACCTTGACCTGGCCAAGGCATTTGACACAATACCCCACTCAGGGACTGCTGACAAACTCAAAAAGGTTAGGTATAAACAATTATATCACCTTGTGGATAGCCATTTGGCTCACAGACAGAACCCAGGAAGTTAGAAATGGGGAGCCCACCTCTACAAAGAGGCGGTCACAAGCAGAACCCCTCAGGGACTGATCCTGAGACTACTCCTTTTTGGTGTTTACTCCTCTGAAGTCAAGGTCAATGTCAAGGGCCTCTAGCTGACTAAAGTTGCAGATGATTGCAAATTAAGAGCAGTCATAGAATCCCCCTACTGTCACAAATATTCTCCAGGAAGGGCTAACACAGACAAGTAACTTGAGTGAGAGCCATGGACTAAACCTAAATGCCAAGAAATACATAATAGCATCCTTCAGGAAGTCAGAGTCATCCACTGTTTTAACTATCATATTGACAACACACCCTTAAGAGTTTACTCAGCAGCCAGGGACTTGGGGACACCCATGGACAGGCCATCAAGTCTCTGCAGTACTGAGGAAATCATTTTGTGCTGTGCAACATATAAACAGATGTGTGGCATCTTGGTCCAAGGAGGTCATTGTTCAACTGTATTCAGCATTCATCAGACCTATTATTGAATACAATGTCCCCTTTGGTATGTACCTAACCAGGCACATCCAACAATTGAAAATTCCACAGAGGTTCCTCACTAAAAGAATACAGGGTGTCAGTAACATTTATGCAGACCATCTCAAGGCCCTGTCCCTGTATTCTGTCTCCTACAGGCTGTTGAAGAGAGATCTACGCCTGGCATACAATGCATTGTCAGACGCCCACCCTGATGGACCTCAAATAGCACCAGAATTCCCATTCCAAAGATTTAAACATTGCCTGTGATATAAATGGGACCTGCTGGAGAGACAGGTATGTTTCTCAGAGACTACCAATTGTCTGGAACAGGCTCCCATCCATGTGAAGCAGAGTTCCTCCCTAACCCATTTCAAGTGTAACTCGGACAACTGGAAATGTATCCCTGGTCTGGCACCCATGTCTCTAATAGACACAGGCAGTTTATAAATGGTTCAACACCGAGGCCCCTGCTTGTAAATGTTTAATCTCCCAAGTCCCTGCTTACACTTAGCAAAGTTACCAGAACTTGTTAGAGATTCGGGATGCATGACTAGGTTTAAAAAGGCCCTTGTGATTGTTAGCCTAGTACACACCTATGAACCAATGAACGTATGAACATTTAAACAATTCTTTAAGAAGTAGCAGAAGATATGAAGTTTTATATCCTTTACTTATTCTTAGGAGAGTGTGATTATTTAACTGCAACTAAATAAGACTATATCTGAGATTTATAACCACATGCTGTTTACCTATACAGTGCTAATATTCAAGGAAACCACTGCATCAAACATCTGACAGATAATCAGGCATATTAAGCATTGAATAGTGTCAGTATGCTGGATACATGTTCACTTGTACAATGTATCACTGCATAGCTGCAGCTTTCACTATTCTAGCACAAGTATAGTGGTCGCCAGACAGATCAATGCTGGTGCAGAATGCAAAATGCCAACCATGTTCCTCATAAAAGTGGGGAGGGATGTAGTAGATAAGAAGGCAGAAAAGGGAGGAATCAGCAAATTTAAGTAAACACACAAGTCTAACCATAAGGTATGAAATGTTGGCAGGGGAAGAGATGGTATATACTCTTTTTTTACATAGGGAAAGAGTATATTTGTAAGATTTACAAAAGACAGCTAGATAAGGAAATACATACCTCTTAACTGTCCAGAATTTTGCAGAATGTCCAGAATTTTGCCTCATGTTTTTTGTCTGTTCTTCAGAGAATGTGTGGTTTTCTGGCAAATCATTTACTACTGAAGTCACTAAGTAATGGCAGACATTTTGGTTTCAGGCTTCATATTCATCAGAAAATGCATGTTATTGCAAAACCTATTATTACAGCAACTACCTAAATACATAATAACAATATTTAGAATCTGTACTTGATTTGGGGGGCGTTTCCCCCATCCCTCACTCCACCACCATTATTTTTTGCTTTGTCCAGAATTCTTGGGTTAAGAGGTTGAAGGATGATAGCTAGAGACAGCTGTGAACTGGACAGAGGAAGAAGATCAAGTATCAGAGGCAGACAGACTAACCAGCATAAGCTGCGGCCCTGACTCAGTCAGATAGGGTTAGTATAAACACAACAGTTGGGAATTAGACTTACAGAGGGTGGGCAAGCAGTGATGGAGAGGGCTGGACAATGAACAAGGAATGGGGAAGAACACAAAAGGGGAGGGTCACTCCAGGATGGCAAAATGATAGGGTCCTGACATGCTCAGATGGCAGACTGGCCCATAGGGCAACAAACCCAGACATCACTATCCTGTATAAATAATATTATGGGCCAGTTGCTCCCCAGGGGGGGTCTGATTAGTGAGATTTGCCAGTTGAGCAACTCCACAAGTTGTGCAACATTATCAAGGCAGGCATCCAGTTGCCAGCACACATTGGCAGCCACCAGCTGCAAGATATAGTACTGGAAGTCTAAGGGAGACCTCTCTGATCCACTTTTAGAAGAGGCCTAAACTGTCCTCAGGGTAATCCAAGTTGGAGAGCAGCTGTGACCTCCCATCCAGTAGTGAGTAGTGAAGCAGTCCTGGCAGCCAGTGGTGAGCCAGAGTCATTGACCAGCATAGTCTGAGGTGATTATGGCCTTTCCTTGTCCTTCCTACAACTGCACCTGCAAAAGAATTACACCAGGTGTAAACTAGTTATACACATACATATGTTACAAATGCAATCACAGCTGTACAACAGAAATGCACAGATGTTATACTTACACCAGTTCTGCAATAGGTGCTCCTGCCTTCTATGATGCACAGCCATGTTCAGCCATTAGCCCTCCACCACTTCTAAGTACATATTACAACAGTTAAGGCAGTAGTACAAAAAATGTTTGCAATACATTTTAGACTCCCTTTGTTGAACTTCTTTCTCCCACAGCGGAAGCAGATTTGGTTAGTGCCGCTTCAGGTCACTGTACTGATGCTACCATTCCTCGCCAGACTGGGTGAAGCCAACATCTCAGTAAGCTCATACCAGTCTTCCACCTTCTACATTGGGCCATCATAATAGCCTTGTTGTTACTCCCTAAAGTTCCCATGCAAAAAGAAAAGGAAAACCCTGGTCTATGTGGAACACTGCACTGGATCGCTGCATTCCATACTCCCTGAAGTAGCTATGACAACTCACTGAAGTCAGCTTTAAGAACAAAATGGTAACCCCATGAGCATGGATGCATACTGTGAATCATGTATTATACAATGTTGTACTGCTCTGCAGAGGCCATAGCACTGCAACATTGGGTTACAGGCAAACACAGGTCATGTGTTTTATTATCACATAGATATTTAAGGCCCATGTTCATATGTTCATAGGTGTGTACTAGGCTAATGGCCCTGGAGCCTTTACAAACCTAGCCCATAGGATTACCCTGGCATTGTGCCACCCGACCTTAGTTCCTAGTGCCTCTGTTGAGTAGAGCCATTGCAGTGATCCCTGAGGTGAATTTTCTATTTCCCATCCACTCATCAAGATTTTTCTTGAAGAGGGCCACTGAGGTGCTCTGCTTAACATGTATGGGAAGTCTATTCCATAGCATGGGCTCTGGTTTATGAACCTGTCCCTCTAGCATGTTCTGTTGATTGTGGTAATGAGGTTGAGGTCTCTGGAGCGTGTGGTGTGGAGGGATTGGGATTTCTTTAGATATAGCATTTCTAACAGAGCTAGGTCAGACATGGCTTTGTAAGTCAAGCAGAGATTGCCTCTAAGTAGGCAATATGAGACAGAGAATAGTTGAAGTTTTTTGAAGTCTGTCCATATAGGACAAGTGTTTAAGGCCTAGGATCCTCTTTGTGAGGTACTTCTGCGGACTCTTCAGTTGTTGCAGGTGTCTAGTGAGGTACATGCCAAATGGAGCATTGTGCTCGATGATTGGCCTAATGAGGGAAGAGTAGAGGGAGACAATGACCTCTTTCTTCTTGGATGCAAAACCCTTAGTAATGAGATGTGCCACATAGAAGGACTTTCTGACCACAGTGGCAATGTGGTAGTCAAAAGAGAGGTTGCTGTCAACATGTGTTCCTAGATCTCTTCTAATGCCTTCTGTGTTCAGTGGATTACCATCAATGTAGTAATTCAAGGGAACCAGGTTTTTCCCACGGGGAACGACGACACATTTTTTGGCATTGAGCTTAAGGCCATGGTTCTGACACCAGTCGTTGGTGTCATTGAGGCCTTTCTGTAGGATATCAATATCACTTGGGGAGTTAATAATAGCTCCCAACTTGCAATTGTCTGCGATCTTTGTCAGCCAGATTCCCTTCGTATTGGCCTGGACGTCAGAGAAGTAGATACCAAACAGGAGAGGACCCAGGACTGAACTCTGTGGGACTCCACTCGTGACTGGTCGGCAGTCTGACTTGGAGTCAGCTAATTTCACACTGTGGGTTTTATCTGTGAGCCAATTTGCAACCCACCTAGTGATATAGGGGTTGATGCCTAGCTTAGTGAGTTTTTCTATAATTCTTGAGTGGGGAATGGTATCAAAGGCCTTGGTCAGATTAAGGTAGGTTGTATGAATCACCTTGCCTTCATCCACAGCTCTGGTGACTGACTCATAGAAGCCGAAAAAGTTGAGCAGGTATGATCTACACCTCACAGAACCAAACTGTGTTGGATCCAGAGTTTGGAGATTCCCTATATCCTTGTTTTTTAGGTCCATTATTATGCGTTTCATAGCTTTGCATATCAGACTCATCAGGCTAATTGGGCGATAATTCCTGGGGTCTGTATTCGCTCCTCCTTTGTGGAGAGGGATAACTGTAGCAGTGTGCCATTCAGTAGGGACAAAGCCTGAGGCGAGGCTGTGATTGAACAGGGCATACAGGTGAGGTGCCAGTTCACTCTGAAGTTCATGTAGAACACAGCCAGGGATATTGTCAGGTCCCATAGAAGCTGTATTCTTGGCCTTGGACACTGCTGTTTTAACCTGTGCAGCAGTAATACTGGGTGCCTGAAAATCTACTGGTATCGTGACTGGTCCTTTGGGGGGGTGGGTAAAGTTAGCACTGAATTTGTCGGCCAGTATATTGCCAATATCTGTTGGCTCGGTATAAGAGGTACCATTGTGCTCAGAGCAAATCTGGGTATTGCCATGGAGATTCTTTACATAACTATAGAAGGCCTTGTGGTTGTCTTTACTATCTGCTGCAATTCTATTTTCATGGCTACCTTTAGAGGATTTGATGAGGGATCTCAACCTTTTATCATGGCTGATAAGGGAGTTTTTCCAGTCTTGAGACTTCACCTTATTCCACATCAGTTTCCTCCTTCTGTTGTAGAGTTTGTTTATAGTAGGGGACCACCAGATTGGCTTCCTGCGTCTTGGTTCTATTGGGTATGGCAATCTCCATGCATTTGTGTACATGTTCGTACAGTGCATTGGTGTATGATTCAGCGGTCATGCAGCTATTCTCCATTTGCATGGCTGCCGTGAAGTTAGCCACCTCTGTTTTTAGAAGCCCAAAGTTAGCTTTGGAGAAGTTTTTCATGGTGGTTACCTGTTTAAGGGGGGGGGGGGGGTGAGAGGGATGTGGATTTCCAAGGTGATTAGTTTGTGGTCAGATCTAACCAGGGAGGGGTTGACTACTGGTGTAGAGCAACAGTCGTCCGTGTTAGTAATGACCAGGTCAAGGATGTTGCTACCTCTAGTGGGGGTAAGAACAATCTGGTCCAGAGCATTGCAATTAATGAATTCCAGAAAGCATTTGGCAAGTGTATTGGTACATGAGTAGTTTTCCCAGTTAATGGAGGGGTAGTTGAAGTCGCCCAGTATGAGAGTGTTAGGTTGGACCCTAATATTATCCAGAGTGCTTAGGAACGTGTAATGTGAGTCTTGGGACATGGTCAGGGACCTATAGCAGGCTATGACCTGAATCGCTGTCTTACCCAATGTTAGCTGCACCTGAAGTATCTCAGATGTGTTATACTGGGCTACCAGTCTGGAGGTGTGTGCATCCTTTATGAATATGGAAACACCACCGCTTTTGGAGCTTCGGTCCAAGTTCTGGGGCCGAAAGGTGTGAAATGAGTTATAGCCTGGTAGTGCAGGGGTCCTTTCTGCTGCCTTGAACCAGGTCTCTGTTACAGCACAAATGTAGATGTTCTCCATTTTAAAGAGTGCTTTGAGCGAGTGCATTTTGAGATTTAGACTTCTAGCGTTGAGCAGCATGACTCTCAGATTGCATTTATTTGTAGTTGTTATGGTGGCAATTTGGTCTTTGGAACACCACCTAAATAAGGCACTATAGGGGTGGCAAGAGCCTTGGCCAGTATCCAGAAGCCCAGGGGTGACAGATGCAGGCCATCTCTGGCAAAGCATCGAGGTCTGTCAATCATGTCATCCCAGGCAGACAGATACTGGATCCCCTTAGAATGACACCAGAAACTTAGCCAATTGTTGAAATCAATCATTTTCTTCTTGTACTGTGGTATAATTCTGGGTGATGGCAGGATGCTGCTCAGTGCTAGGGTCATACCCTCTTGGGCTACATAATCCAAGAGCTCCTCCATGTCTCTTTTCATGTAGTCCAGGGAGGTACGTCTCAGGTCATTCACACCCACATGTACAATGACAGAGTCATATTTGTACCTGTTGTTGAGAGATCTGAATGCGTACATTATGTGGCTGATCCTGGCACCTGACAGGCAGCTGACTGTTACTTTCTCCTTATTCAACCTAGTGAGTGGGACATCAGTGTGCCTCACTATCGAGTCACCTATTACTAGTGTGTTGGCCATGCTGTTTTGCCTTAGGGGCTTTGGTTGAGTAGCACACTGTTTAGGAGAGTTATTTGTCTCGTGATTAGTGTTGTGTTGTGGTGGTCAGGTACGTTTCAGTCTTGGAGGTCTCTGCTGTTTGGGTAGATCTTTATTGAGAGCCTCTGCGAAGGTGGGTGTGTGATTTGTGTTTTAATGTGAAGGCAGTACTGGTGTGTGTTTTGGAGGGCTATGTGTTCCATGTGGTTTGGTGCAAGTGTTGACCTTCTCCTCTTGACCAGCTATTCCGGTCTTGGCTGGAGAGTGCGTAGCTTCCAGTTTGGATATACAAGTGCATCTCTCACAAGTCTGAGTGTTGGGAGGTAAGAGGAGAGGGCTGTCAGTGTACATGAGGCAGTTGCTACATTGCCTCAAGATGCCCAAGTTCACTAGGTTAATAGGAGAAAGTACAGGGAACTGACCTTTAGACATGCCTGGAGAGGTGGGCTTTAATAAATACTTGAGCTGTTTCCTTGTAGAATGTTTAGTGCTGGTAGCACTTTTGTGTGCTACAATAATTGCTACAAGAAGTCTGGTAAAGTGCTAAATTAGTAAGTTAGTAAAAGTGCAGGAGAGGAGACAACTAGCAAATCTAAGGGAAAAATTGAAGAGCAGACTTTGGCACCACTCAGAAGCTTACAGATAGCCCTGGATACAGCAAATCTGTACCTGGACTAGACTAGTTACAGGAAAGGCAGGAAACAAGTGCAAACGTGGGCTTTTAAACCAGAAAGTTGAAAGAGATGAATAAACTGCTCAAACGGCCAATAAACTACAATTTCTGGGCCAGAAACCACTCCTCTTGTGGTAGATAGACTACCTAGTGCTTACCACTCTCACTGATAAGCTAGAAGGCTTTCCTCTAACACAGAAAGGCTTGGAGGGCTCAGAAGCTTACCAACAGTCCTGGATACAGCAAATCTGTATGGTGGGAAACAAGCACAAACGTGGGCTTTTAAACCAGAGAGTAGAAAGAGGTGGAAAAACTGCCCAAATGGTCAATAAACTACAATTTCTGGGCCCAAAACCACTCTTCCTGTGGTAGATAGGCTACCTAGTGCTTACCACTCCCACTGATAAGCTTGAAGGCTTTAGTAGTATATTGTGAAACTGGCAGTGATTCACATAAAGTGGAGCTAAATGGCTTCATTGGCATAATTGCTGTTGTAAGTAACTAATTAGCATAATAAACACGAAAAGATGCAAGGGCTCTAATTAAAACCAGTAAATCCAAAACAAGAACCCAGAGATGCACAATAAAGCTCCCAGTCAGCGAAGAAATTGCCAAATGTACCACGTGTTTTTCGACAGCGTAAACACTCAGAGTCAATTAAAATCACACTTTTATTGAAATCACCAGCATTAACATTCAAAACATACATTTTCATTTCGTCACATTTTTATGTGCTGCATTAGAGTGGAGACTTTATTTATTATAGAATTTTAAAAAATGATGCTCGAGACGGTAACAACATGGCATCTCGTAGCCCACATCTGATGAAGTTATGAAACGAAAACGTATGTTTTGAACGTTAATGCTGGTGATTTCAATAAAAGCATGATTTTAATTGACTCTGAGTGTTTACGCTGTCGAAAAACACATGGTACATTTGGCAATTTCTTCGCTGACTGGAAGCTTTATTGTGTGTGTCTGGGTTCTTGTTTTGGATTAATGAATTAGCATGCTACAAAGTGTCTGTGGCATTCTGTGCAGCATCTCTTGTAAACTTCTAATTGTGAAATAGATACATTTATGTACAAACTTTGTAGAGTAGGTACCTCACAGAGTAAGGAAAAAGTCATGCCTGGTAAAGCTTCACACTAATAACAACAAAAAATCCTATAGTAAACATCAGTGGCTGTGAGAAATATGTTGTGGTATATACGTAGCAATGAACCCATTACCCTGGCATGGCCCTATACCCCCTGGCTATGGCTGAAGCTGCACATTATGAACATCAGAAACCTTGTGAAGGTCATGTCAAAAATCATATGGGGTTCAAGGGACGTATATAAAGGCATATCTACAGTACATAAATGAGAGGAAGCTGTGCATATTAACAACTGGAGCTGATATCCTGGTGCATAAAGAGGAGGAAGGCTGTGGCCCCGGGTATGCACATGCCACTGACTGACATGTTTCACTCACAGATGTACAGCCATTGGAATGATCAACTGAGGAAGGCAATAACATTAAAAGTTCACTAGCCAGGTAGACGTGCTACTGCAGGGCTTCCACATATGTGACCTGTGTCTATGGATAAAGATGCCATAGGTAGGACTGATCAAGACTGGATTATTCAGGCATAATCAGTCTGCATAACAGGTGTGATGAAGGGTTAGTAATATCCCACACCATGTAAAGGGAAAGGCACAAAATATTGCAAAAGACATGTCCAGTATAGTGGGTGGACCACTAACAATGAAAGCAGCCCACAGAGGCTGAAGAGTTTTAGGTGTCACTCACAGATCTGAGGAATTGCCTCTCATATTTGGGGGCACCAACTACCCATGCATCAGAGGGGGAGCACAAGGTTAGTAATATTCAATTACAGCAAACCTTTCTACTGTCCAGAATTCCACAGAATGTCCAGATTTTTGCCTCATATTTTTGATCTGTTCCTCATCATTTTTTTTATTTTCTGCCATATCATTGAGGACTGAAATAAAATAATAACAGACAATGACGTTTTACATATCATATGTTCCAGAAATGCATGCTAATAGAAAATCTGTAGCTCTATCAACTTTCTAACTTTATATTAACAATATTTAAGAAAATATTCATGAATTGCTCCTTTGTTCCCTCATTATTTTTGGCCTTGTACACAATTCTTGTACTAAGAGATAGAGATGTATGCATTTTAGTAGCTGTAGGGCACAGATATTTCCATGTTTGAAAGCAATGATTGATGCATTTTTCTCCTTCTAGGCACCAATGGTCTGTAATAGTAACAACCTACATGACAATATATGCCTGCAAATGTATACTACTACTCCATATTCATGAGTATAGGTATGCATACTGCAAGAGTTTTAAAAGGCATATGTGTGCCTGCTGATGATGGTGTCACATATTTTCATGCTTTTACAGATTCCACTGGCTGATAGTTGACCACAACAGGACTGATGTCATCAGGCCACCTATTGCTGATAACAATACCATCATGCAGTTCACACAGTCTGATGACACAATGATATTGCCTGTAACACCACATCCATTTTAAGAGAGGCCACCTTACAAGCACATGTGGAACACACAGCCTCACCAGTGTATGATGGACATCCTATACCTGAGAGTGTCCTCATAGGCTCCAACTCTGTGCCCAGCTACACAGCATCTTAACTGTGTAATATGTCTGGGGTGCAGATACCAACCACAGGGGAGAGCTGCAGGGAGATATGACACTGCCATGACAGCATGTCTGTTTTTGATATGATTATGGTACTTTGCATTAGCTAGCAGATGTCCAGTTCCAGAAATCCAGGCACATAGGGCTGCTACCCACAGCATTGTGGAAATAGTGAGTGTGTCCCAGTAATATGCATCAACTACACAGTGACAGGTTCATAGGTTCAGAAAAGGTTACTAGGCTAATGGCCCTAGAGCCCTTACTAGCATAACCATATTTATCCTGAGTTGCCTCAATTGCCAATGGTTAGGTGAGTAAAGGTCACAAAGTTAAGGGTCTAGGGTAGTTAATAATGACTTCCTCTGTCTAGGAGAGACATGGGCACCACCCCAGGAGTGAATTTGTGGTCACCCATCCATTGATCTAGGTTGCATTTGAACAGGCTCAGGGAGGGGCTCTGTTTTGTGTAAACTGGAAGCTTGTTCCAGATATCTGGCAGCTCTGGGAGATGTATCTATCTCTCCAGCATGAGCTGTTCATATCAGAAGCTAGGTTAAGATCCCTGGAGCAAATGACTCTTGTGCCACTTGATTTACAAGTGTGTAGCATTTCCATCAGGGCCAGGTCAGAGACTGCCCTGTAAGCCAGGCACAGGTCACCCCTTAGCAACCTGTAGGAGACAGAATACAGTGACAGGGCTTTCAATTTTTCCACAGAATACTTGTTTTGTGTACCCTGTAATTTCTTAGTGAGAAACCTAAACAGTGCTGACAACGTAGCTCATGGCAAATGTTGATTTTGTAGGTGGCTTCATAAGACACATTGAAATTGTTGCCTGGTCTGGCTCTAAAGGCCATGCAGTCCATGACCAAGGAAGGATTAAGACGTGAGGTGGGCAGGCACAGGCGATCCCAGCTCAGACAACACAGACCGTTGCTGAGACAGCATTGCTGTCACAGGTGGCTACATGGCTTGCCATCACAGGCTGTGGACATCTTGTAGATCATGGCACTACTGCTCTTCTGAGTAAAACATCTGAGACACTCATCAATTTGCTCATGCATGATCCCATAGTCCTACACCTTACCTTCCCCATCGCATGTGGCCACACAGCTTTACATGACTGTTTGTAGGAATCATCCAGGTCACAAGCAAGATGCTTTTCAGACTCAACACATGGAACATCCTTTAAGGCTGCATGTAGATGGTCATCCAGTTCTATGCCTTCCTTGCTTGGGACCTCATCAGGCCCAACACTAAAAGCCAACACAGTAGATTTCACCAATGGGGGCACTGGAGGTTTGTGGTTATGGTTATGTCTGATGCACTGCGTGGTCATTACACATTCTGCCCTGCACTGCACGATTGTGATACACTGTGTATCATATTACCCTGTATTATCTGTATCATGCCCATAGCTAGGTACAACATGCTGACTCTTTGTGAGCTCTGCAAATCATTACTCCCCACTCTGCTGCTGTTAACATTAATATTGGTCTTGCCATGGATCCAGCAAATCCCTGTGTTTAAAATAACTATTCAGAGCTTCACAGCACTCCCACTTTTATATGTTCCTAAAAGAGTCTGGCATGATTTTAGTCATTCTTTGGATACTCCAAGTGATTCATTTGCATGGGTTTCTCATTTACATGTCATTATTCAGGCATTATTGCGACCTGTATACCACACTAATATATTGAGCTCAGTATTCTAGCTATGTGAACTTGAATAATAAAATTTTCAGTAACCACATACACACAAAATAAAATAAAATAAAACAATTAAAATATACAGAAAACATTTTTGCACTGAACCATCACCACTATACCCCCAACTCCTCAGAGACTCCTCTGTGGAGACTTTGGCACCCCAACACTCCTAATGTAGATATATTAACTTCATGGTCACACTAACTCCCTAGACTGTGGTTATTTACAGTCAGCTCTGCAAATCACATTATTTTCCTATTTTCTTTCTGTATGGGTTAGGGATAGCACATCAGCTCTCACCATCTCTCTCAATTCAGTGCCGATCTCCTCCTTCCTTCAGCAGTTATACCTGGCTGTCACAAGTCCTTTCTCAAACAATCCATCTCTTGATTAGACATCTTCATTTTCTCTTGCCATCTTCCTGTCTCTCACAAAACTCTTTGCAAATTGTGCTTTCCTAAATGTGTCTGAATCACCATAATCTGTTCCCTTTGATGTCTGCAGTTGGAACTAGTGTGGCTTCTGCCTGATGTCATTTCTTCATTTGTCACACAGTTTGCATCCTACCACCCATCTAAAGCAATTCATCTCTATCACCTCTAGCGTCCTCAACTACTCTGCCTTCACAGTAGTAATGGCTGTTTTGTACTCATTAGCTTTCAGCTTCTTTGACATTCTTCTTTCACACTCTAGCCTGTTGGCTACAGCACCTCTGATTCTAACTTTGACCTCCTCATTCAGACTTCCCTTCTCATCAACCACCCCTCCCAGATATTTGAAACTGTTAACCTATTCCTCTGTTTTCCATTCTGTCTCAGTTTTCAGCTTCTTCTGATTTTCCCCATTTAACTGTCATGACAACTGGCTTGCTGTACACAATTTCGTCCCATGTGCCTTAAGTTTTACATTCTCATCTCTTATCATTTTCTGAAGTTCCTGTTCAGTGTCTGTTTGTATTGCAACAGCATTTGCATACAACAGCTTTGTTGACCTATGCCCTCTGACCTATTTGCTAATATAGTCCATGTAGTATGAGGAAGAGCGGGCTCAGAGCTGAATGCTGATGTGCACCCACTTTTACTAGGGGCCCTTCTAGGAGTCCTAACACTGTTTGCACTTGTGTCACTAGGTCCTTGCACATAGCCTGCACTAATTCTATTAATGTTTCTGGGATTTCAAACCATCACAGGGCTGCCCAAATCAGCCTTCTTGGGACTTTGTTATATACTTTCTCCCAGTGTAGGAATGCCCAGTTGGCCTCTAGCTTCATCTTCGACTTCTTCAACCACTGTTAGTCTTACTACAAACATTGGGTCAGTTGTGCTGCATCCTGTTCTAAATAGCAACTGCTTGTTTCCCATTTTACATACTATTACTCTGTGTATTTGTTTATCATTCACCCTTTCCAGCACTTTCATGCAGTGTGACATGAGCTTGTTACCTCTGTACAGCTCACAGTTGTAAATGTCCCCTTTGTTTTTGCATACTGCAATTAAATTCAAAAAGAGCAATGCTACACATTAAACATCAGAGACATTAAAAAGTTAATGTTTTGATGCCTTGTTGTCAGATTTAAAACATATGGTAATCAAGTAGAAGCATTCTCCAGCAGGGTATTAATGTATAAGTATTGCCCACTGAAAAATGAGTCCGCTGCTTCATAGCAGCATATCAAGCTGCCATGGAGCTCGGACTGAAAAAAAAACTAAGGGTCACCATTATTTTATGCTCCCTTAGCAGCACTTCTGCTGTTTAGCGAGTATAAAATATATTAAAAAAAAAAACTGAAAAAACAAAAGTGTGTGTGTTTACATCTGCCTGTGTAAGTGTATGCATGCATGTGAGTGAAAGCGAGAATGATCGAGTCATTATTTTACATTCACTAAGCAGCGCTTTTGCTGTTTAGCAAGTGTAAAATCGAAATATAATGGAAAAAATAGTCTGTGAGTGTGTGTGTGTGTGTGTGTGTGTGTGTGTGTGTGTGTGTGTGTGTGTGTGTGCGCGTGTGTGCATTTGTGAATGTGTGTGTGTGTGTTTGTCTGTGTGTTGTTTCTGTCTGTGTGTGAATGCATGCATGAAAGCGAGGTGTGTGTGAGTGAGAGAAAGAGAGAGAGAGAGTGAAGTTTGAGAGCAATCCAACACTGGCAGCAGCAGTAGTCAAGAGGTTTACGTACCTCTCACCTCTTAGCTTAGTTAACCAGACAAAATGTAAAATAAAGGGGGAACAAAGGCTCAAAACAGAAACATATTCTTGTTTTAAAAAAATGCAAAGTTGCTACAATAATAATAGGACTTGTGTTTTTTTTCTGAAGTACAGGTGTGTGTGTCTGTGTGGGGGGGGGGGCTGTGTGACAGAGGGAGAGACAGTGAGATTGATAGACCACTGGCTGCAGCAGATAAAAGGTGGGTGTACCTCTCGACCTTTTAGCTGAAAAAATGTGGATAGTGCTTGAAATAAAGGGGAACAAAGGCTCTAAAATAGGAACAGATTTTAAATACTATACTTAAAAAAATTAAAGGTAAGTTAAATAATAGGATTTGTGTTAAAATGAATTTTCTGAAGGAAATAAAGCCTGGAAGTCAAATGTATGTCATTATTTAGTGATTTCAGTACCCAATGACTGGCAAGAAACTATTTTAGCATCAAGGGACCAAAAAATAAAGCAAATATCTAGATATTTTTTAAAAATGGATGTAAAATGCTTCCACTAAAATCATTTACATATACTACAGCAACTTTGAAACATTAGGAGGAGGAAATATTTTACATCCAAAATATATAAAAAATATATAGCAATAAAAAAAAATTTAAATAAGTAAGTAAAATGCAACAATTTTACAGAGAACCTGTTCTCTAAGTGCAATAATGCCCTCCAGCGTGTGTGTTAATGTGTAATTAATGCCCTTTCAGCGGTGCAGAGGCCCTCTGCTTGCGGCTTTGGGCCTCACAACAGCCCTGGGTGGGCATTAATTACACATTAACACACACCGCTAGGCATTATTGCTTGTGTATATATATATATATATATATATATATATATATATATATATATATATATATATATATAATATCTGCATGTATGTGTATATATATATATATATATATATATATATATATATATATATATGTAGAGAGAGAGGTGTGTGCACACACGCACATACACACACACTTATGCACATGGACACAAAAGTCGCACATATGCATATTCATATAAGTTAGGGTAAGACTTCTTACTAAAGATTGTAGGATTCAAAGCAATGTCAAAAGGTGAGGCTATGGTGGTGCAGTGGTTAGTGTTGTTGCCTCACAACAAGAGGTTCTCTAGTTCAATTCTTGGATGGAGTGCCTTCTGTGTGGAGCCTACATATCCTCCCTGCAGTTGAGTGAGTTTTAAAGAAATGCAGGTAGGTGTGTGTATGTTTGTGCTTTCTGTGAAGGTTGGGCACTGGGCTGGCAACTCAACACCATATAAACACCACTGCCAATCAGTCTGAAGACTGATGATCTGCTGTGGCAACCCCTGACCAGGAAAAGCCAAAAAACTTTGCTTTTGCTAATTAGCAAAAATTTGCATGTATCTCACATGATAACCTTGCATTTTTTTAACATAAAAAAGCAGTATAGCAACTCAATGAAAAATAAATGCAGTATCACTGAATGCACAAAACAAGAAACCAATAAAAAGAGTTAAACCACAAGCACATTAGTGCATAATGTACTTTTAAGCATTTTTTCAGGAGCAATACAATGCTTGTTCTGTCTTTGATCGTGTCTTAAATATGGAGAAACTGATATTATTTTTATCAGAAATATAAGATATATCCATATGTCTTATTATATATTAGGTATATATCTATACAAATATGCATGTGCAGTTTTATATATATATATATATATATATATATATATATATATATATATATATATACATATATATGCGCATGTGTGTGTGTAGATATATATATATATATATATATATATATATATATATATATATATATATATTTTTTTTTTTTTTATTATTTATATATACACATATATATGTTTGTATCAACAATAAATAAAACACATTCAGCTAATGTAACTAAGGCAAGAACCATGAATCAAATTAAACACTTTTACCATCACTTTTTCATTAGAGTAGGCTCTGCTGTGCTGACAGCTGGAGCCCATCTCCAAGAAGACCTTTATACTGTTTTAGTGGAATTTTAACAGTTTAGCAGATTTTTCAGCATTATTGCATCCTAGTACCCCACACAGATGTGCAGTAGCAAGGCCTGCCCAAAACCCGCCCAGTACTCAACACCCAGTGATGTGTACAAATATGTAATGAATATTCGTTGGGGTGTCTTCTCTGGCTTCATGAATATTCATGATGTATTCACATGTTGATTCAGGGAAATAAACATCAGATGAAACATTGATTTTTAAAATCAAGTTTTAAAATTAATTTTCAGATATTCGCATAAACAAATAAATATCAAACAAATACATATTAAACGAAACATTAACTTTTATCAGATATTACCATGACTATTCAGGGAAATAAACATAGGATGAAACACTGATTTTTAATATAAAGTTTTAAAACTGAAGGAGCATCACTCTACATTTTTAGAGAATTTAACAAAACATCAGTTTCCAAAGCATTTTTTTTTTTATTTTTTAAGTTGTGATAACTTATAAAGAAACATGGTATTTAGAGAAGATGGCAGCCATCCTTACATGCCTAGCCAGGCAATTTGCAATGTATTTCTTATTTTTATGCAACAGTTTGACCAAGAGCAAGGCTATTAGGAATGAACCACACACAATGACACCAAATAAATATGCAAGTACTCTCAAAACTTAAATATCTCTACAAATATCAGCCACAATGGAAGGTTTAAATATATTTAATAATAAATAATAAGAGAACAAGACATTATTAAATATATATTCACAGTGATGTCATAGTTCAAAACCACAGGAAATATTTAAAATAACATTGCAGTCTCAAATAAAGAAAGATATCTAAACTAAGCTTTACTATATTCATGACTGAATCTAAAATAATTATACTATAATCTAAGCACTTACTAAAAGAGCAAGGTAGATGTGGTGAATAGATTTTCTAGATGTTGTCAGGTCCAAGACAGAATACAGAATGCTCTGTCTCACTAAGAAACTTCTCAAATTAATATCTGAAATATTACTGCTGGGATAACTTGCAGAATGACATAGTTTTTTGTCATCTGCCTCTAGTTTCCTGGTAAAACCCCCACTGCTGGAAGCTGGCAGTATTTAGCATCTACCTGTGAAAATACATAGACCTCAGATCTTTGTCAGATGCTGGAACTCATAATACAATTGCATTCCTTCATGCTTTCAAGACTAGTAATTAATTCACCCTAAAGACAATACAGAAAGCTTCTCAGAACAGACTCTATGCTGTGTTCTACATGAACTACAGAGTGAACTGGCACCTCACCTGTGTGCTTGTTCACCCACAGCCTCATCTCAGGCATTTTCCCTACCAAATGGCGCACTGCTACAGTCATCCCTCTCCACAAAGGAGGAGTGATTACAGATACTAGGAACTTTCGCCCCATTATCCTGATGAGTCTGATATGCAAAGCTATGGAACGCATCATCACAGACCTAATAAACAAGGATATAGGGAATCTCCAAACTCTGGATCCTACACAGTTTGGTTTTGTGAAGGGTAGATCATTCCTGCTCAACTTGGTTGACTTCTTTGAGTCAGTCACCAGAGCTGTGGATGAAGGCAAGGTGGTTCATACAGCCTACCTTGATCTGGCCAAGGCCTTTGATACCATTCCCCACTCAGGAATCATAGAAAAACTCACTAAGCTAGGCTTCAACCTGTATATCACTAGGTGGGTTGTAAAGTGGCTCACAGATAGAACCCACAGTGTGAAAGTAGCTGACTCCAAGTCAGACTGCCGACCAGTCATGAATGGAGTCCCACTTGGTTCGGTCCTGGGTCCTCTCCTATTTGGTATCTACTTCTCTGAAGTTCAGCCCAATGCAAAGGGACTCTGACTGACAAAGTTTGCAGATGATTGCAAGTTGGGAGTTATTATTAACTCCCCAAGTGATGTTGACATCCTACAGAAAGGCCTCACTGAGACAAACAACTGGTGTCAGAACCATGGCCTTAAGCTCAGTGCCAAAAAATGTGTCATCATTCCCCATGGGAAAAACCCGGTTCCCATGAATTACCATATAGATGGGAGTCCACTGAAAACAGAAGGTGTTATAAGAGATCTGGGAACATAGGTTGACAGCAACCTCTCTTTTGACCACCACATTGCCACTGTGATCAGAAAGTCCTTCTGTGTGGCACATTCCATTGCTAAGGGTTTTTCATCCAGGAAGAAAGAGGTCATTGTCTCCCTCTACTCTTCCCTCATTAGGCCAGTCATCGAGTACAATGCCCCATTTGGCATGTACCTCACTAGACACCTGCAACAACTGGAGAGGTCACAAAAGTACCTCACAAAGAAGATCCTAGGCCTTAAACACTTGTCCTGTATGGACAGACTCAAAAAACTACAACTATTCTCTTGTCTCATATCACCTACTTAGAGGTGATCTCTGCTTGACTTACAAAGCTATGTCTGACCCAGCTCTATTAGAAATGCTACATCTAAAGAAATCCCAGTCTCTCTGCACCACACAGTACAGAGACCTCTGCCTCATTACCACAATCAACAGAACATGCTAAGTATCCAAAGTATCCAGAGTGTTCGTAGTGTTTGCAGTGTTAAAGTGAAGCCTTTTCAGAGAGATTGCTGTACATTTGGGCATAATTACAAGTACTTGGTCTATGCTTATATTTAAATGTATTTTTGTTGTTATGGCAGAGGGATTTCATAGACCTGGACCAATGGTGTTTGATAATATTATTGCTGAGAATTGGTGAGTGTTTGAGCAAGAATATAATATTTTCATACAGGCTGCATTTTCTGATACAGACACATGTACAAAGGCATTCATACTTCTTAATTTAGCTGGCTTGGGAGCCATTGATAGGGAACGTTCATTTGTGTATGCAACTGCCATGTATGCAGGGGAGGGGGAGAACCACTGTATTGTGATACAGGTTGAAACGCGGGAAGACCCTGAGTGCTTAAAATGCAAATTTAGAGAAAGATGTAACCCTCAAATGAATATTACAATGGAAAGCCACATGTTTTACACAAGAAATCTAAAGCCTGGTGAAACTATAGCAGCATATATTACCAACTTAGGAAATAAAGCAAAAACATGCAGATTTGATCAGAGAGATGAGTTGATCAAAGGCAGGCTTGTGTGTAGTGTTAATGATGCAGTGGGAAAGATTTTGCTTTGAGACAGCGATTTAACATTGAGCAAAACCATTGAAATTTGTCAAATATTTGAGCTTACAGCAAAGCATACAAACATGCTTATAAATGAGAAAAACGTGCATTCAGTGTTTGCCATTGTGAATATCGATAGTGTGCAACATGAGGTTGGATGAAAAAAGAAATATAAACCAAAGGGTGTGACAGCAAACCTTATTGTTAGCTGTCATAATTGTGGAGGCTAAACATGACAATTGCTTAGCTTTTGGTCAGCAATGTCACAAATATAAAAAGTGGAATCATTTTAAAAGGCTTTTCAAGTCTAAAGTAGCACATACTTTTATTAAACGATAGAATCTGAAGAAGCAAGTAGATCAGATAGAGAGCTGTGAGCAAACTTTCTATGTTGATGGTGTCTCTGTGATTAATGAAACAGTTAACACAGTAGATTATCAATTGGCAGCAAGAGTGAAATATTTTGTACTGTACAGATTAATGGGAAGCCTACAGAGCTTAAAGTAGACACTGGATCCAAGTGCAATGTTATATCAGCACAAATGTTTGCCAAAGTAAGAGCTGGTGAGAAACTTGATTCAGCAAAGTGTGCAAAACTAGTTGCTTATGGTAGTAAAGAGATTCAAATTGATGACGCAGTAGTTGTCACATGCCATTCTGCAGGGAAGAGCTATGACTTGCAGTTTTACATAATCAAAAGACATGTGCAGTCACTGTTAGGCCTCAAAGACAGTTTCAGAATGGGACTTATTTCATTTAATAAAGAGGTCCACCATATAAGTCTGAATAACCACAATAGTTTTACACAGAGGATTTTTAGTGAATATGCTGATATTTTCAAAGACAGGCTAGGTAAACCTCCAGTCACATATTCCATGAAGTTAAACCATGAAGTAAGCCCAGTTGTCAGACCAGCAAGGAAGGTTCCGGTATCAATGCAGAGCAAAGTACAATCAGAGCTAGACAAAATGATGAATTTAGGTGTCCTTACTCCAGTTAAAGAACTGACTGAATGGGTATCCTCCATGGTAGTAGCTCATAAGAAAAGTTCAGATGATATTCAAATATGTATTGATACATGAGACTTAAACAAAGTGCTTAAACATCCTCATCATCTGTTGTGCACGGTAGAAGAAGTAGCCACTCTCATGCCAAATATCACTGTTTTCTCTATCTTAGATGCAAAAAGTTCATTTTGGCAAATTTCACTGGCTCACAAATCTTCATTGTTAAACACTTTTCAGTTCACCATTTGATAGATACAGATTTTTGAGAATGCCTTTTGAGATAAAATCTGCCAGTGAAGTATTTCAATATATGATGGAGCAAATCTTTTCAGGTTATCCGTGTACTATCATAGTAGATAACATTATTGTAGGGGACAATGATGAAGATGAACATGATAGAAACCTCAAGAAAGCTCTTGACCCTGCTCATGAAGTGAAACAAACTGAATCCTCAGAAGTGTAAATTCAAACTGAAAGAAGTTACTTATGTGGGTTATTTGTTGAAGAGTTCTGGCTTACAACCAGATCTAACCAAGCTGCAAATCTTGAAATGCCAGTTCCAAAAAATTTCACATCTTTTAAACACTTTCTTGATATGGTCAATCAACTATTTAGGAAGTTCATCCCAGACCTGAGTGAGCTTTCAGCATCATTATGTGAGTTGTCATGCAAAAATGTAAACTGGTCCTGGCAGCACAACACCAAAAAGCATTTGGTGTTCTGAAATAGAAATTTGCCAGTCCACCCACATTGAGATATTATTATGTTCACAAACCTGTAACTCTTTCATGTGATGCTTCAAAGTATGGTCTTGATGCAGCATGTCTTCACAAAGGCATATCAGTAGCCTATGCATCCAGAACTTTAACACAAACTGAAACACAGTTTGCACAAATTGAAAATGAGCTTTTGGCAGTAGTGTTCGCATGTTCAAAGTTCCTTGTTTATATTTATGGCAAACCTGCTCAAATAAAGACTGATCACCAAACTCTAGCGACAATCCTGAAAAAGCCAATACATACAGCCCCAGAACACTTGCAATGCATGATGTTAAAATTGCAAAAGTACAATTTCAATATTGTCTATACAAAAGGCAAATTTCTATACCTTGCTGATACTTTGTCAAGAGCACACAGACAAACAACAGCACAGCATGACAACGAGAAAGCAGACCTTGAAGTCATGGAAGTCAAAACTTTTTCCTTATCACATCTTGATGAACTCAGAAATCACACAGCTTCAGATCTAGTTCTTCAGAAGCTGAAACATGTTATCAGTCAAGGATGGCCAGTGCAAAAAACTAGTTTACCACTTGACATACAGAAGTACTTTCCCTATAGCGATGAGCTCATGATGGAAGATGGAATTATCACGAAAGGTCTGAAACTGGTAATTCCTTCAACATTACAACAGGAAAATATCAAAATTTGCATTGTGGTCACCCAGGTACTGATTCAACCAAAACAAGGGCAAGAGGAATAGTATTTTGGCCTTCTATGTCAACATATATAGAAAAGGAAACTCTAGCATGTTCTGTTTTAACAGTACTAAATCGCACCAACAAAAAGAACCACTTCATCAAAACCAGATTCATATATTACCATGGTCAGTGGTTGTTACTGATATTTTTGAATGGAATGGTCAACATTACTTAGTGTTAGCAGACTCTTATTCGAATTGGTTTGAAATTGACCTTCTTCCTAACTTAACATCCAGCACTGTCATTACAAAGTTGAATAGACATTTTTCTGTTCATGGTAGTCTGCACAAAGTCGTATCTGACAATGGTGTGCAGTTTACAAGTCAGTTCAAGAATTTTGCTGAGTCTTGGGACTTTCTCCATGTTACTAATAGCCCTGAGTATCCACAGTTCAATGGATTAGCTGAGCATGCAGTTCAAAGTGCAAAGTACTTGTTGGAGAAATCCAGGAGAGATGGTACCAATGTTTTTCTTAACCTACTTAATTTCAGAAACATGCCTCAAGATAATTTGCAGGGTTCACCTGCTCAGAGATCGATGTCCAGACAGACTAGAACAACTCTTCCAATCAGTAAACAATTATTGATACCAAATGTAAAGAATAACAGAATGGTCAAGACTCAATTTTTGAAAAAAATGCCAGTCATAAAAGTTGTACTATGATAAATCCAGCAAACCTCTCAGACCATTAAGACAAGAAGAGATTGTGAGAATGCAAACATCTAAAGGACATGACCGAGTGGAAATTGTCAAAAATATTTGTGAAGAACCAAGATCTTACATCATACAATCTGAAGGAGTAGATTTCAGAAGGAATCAACGACACATATTACCAGTCCCTGAACCAGTGATGCAGCAGATTGCCTGTGCCAGAGACTCTACTTCTCATAGTGACTCTACACTTGTTCAAATTCCAGAGGACAGTGTACTTTCTTCAAGCAATCCTGATGTAATCCCAAAGTTCCAATTGTAAAAGAATTCACAGAGACTGTCCCTGTTGCAAAACCTAATCAAAGTTTTTATGTGACCTGATCGGGTAGAATTTCCAGACCCATTCCGAGATACATAGTGATTTGGACTTGAATTAATTTGTTGTTTTATGTTGATGTGATAGCTAGCTTGTAAAAATATCTTGTTCTCCTATTGCATGTCGAATAAATCAAAGAGGGAGGATGTAGATCATTGTGTGTATTGTACCTAGTTAGCCACTGTAGCTAGATAGCACGTACATATAAGTTACTGAGCACGTGCAAGATCAGTACCATTTTGTGTAGTTAGTCAGAGTGAATGCAGGCATGAATGGAGATGCACATGCAAGTGAGTCTGAAGTAATGATTCAGTCATTTAGTTTAAGTATATGTTCCAGTTACAGCTCCTGATGTGTTTATGTACAATAAACAACATGAACCCATCACATTGCCTCAGTATCTCATTTGAATACAAGAGACATGCAACACAATGCATGCATGATGTCACTGACCAATCTACATGTCAGTCATACATCATTTGCATATGGCATCACGGTTATTTGGCATGCCAATGACACAGGCCATGCCCACTTCTGCGCAGTCTGACCATGTAGGGTACTAGGATATCTTCTTCTTCTTTCGGCTTTTTCCCGGTCAGGGGTCGCCACAGCGGATCACCTTGTCCGCACATTGAATGGCAGTGGAGTTTTACAGTGTCGAGTTGCCAGCCCGGCGCCCAACCTTCCACAGAAGGCACACTCACACGCACACCTAGGGCCAATTTAGAGTGTCCAATCCACCTGCAGCATGTCTTTGGGATGTGGGAGGAAACCGGAGCACCCGGAGGAAACCCACGCGACCACAGGGAGGACATGCAGACTCCGCACAGAAGGCACCCCAGCCGGGGATCGAACCGGAGAACCTCTTGCTGTGAGGCGGCAATGCTAACCACTGCACCACCGTGGCCGCCCTATGTAGGGTACTAGGATATAATAATGCCATTTTTTTTCTTTAAAGGAACAAAACCTCCCTTGGTGAAAGCCATTCCTCTTGCCACAATCTTCTCCAAAGACTTTTTCCAATCTGAAAAAAAAATACTGAAGCAACCACCGACTGCCTCATAATGGAATATAGTTTTAAAGCAACAGCCTTCTATTAGATTCATCAGAAATCAAATAAGTGTTGCTCACATTAAAATAAGCATCTAAGAACTACAAAGCTGCTGTTGCTGTGATCTTTTAAATTACTGTTGCATTATAATAGTTCCATTACATAGAGAAAGAAAGAAAGGCAGACAGATAAGTGTTTTCATTTCTTGACCTAATTCTAAAATCATTTTAACAGTCTGTATCTGCTTTAGCTAAGGTCTTTTAGCCTATATTAGTAATTCCATTCCAAAATTGCACTGCATTTTGTTGTTTAAGCTGTCTAACTGTTGTTATTAAACTATAGTTTCATTCTTGTGTGCTGAATGTATGTCAGGCTAGTTCAGGATTTGTCTTTGCATTGACAGTTCCAGGCCAGTTAGCTCACAGCTAAGGGTTTGATTATTTTCCATCCCACTCACCCTGTTTTAGTTGTGTTCTTAAATGCAGTGTCACTAGTGTTGCCTGCCCTTACGATAATTTAACAACATACTTCCCTCTTTCTCTCTGTTTATTGGCTGTTGACAATAAGCACATAAGTATCATTTTGCAAAGTCTCTCCCCTTAAACTATTCATCCAGGCTTAAAGACATTTGATAAAATTGCTTAATATTGAGTGTACCAATACTACTTGCTTTGATTTTAGTATAAAAGTAGTGATTTTTTTTACTATAATTAATTTACTGGTTCTTTTTGGTGGAAGGTTTCCAGACTCGTTATTTTGTACTGAACTTTAATTAGACAATGGCGAAGTCCACCCAACCATTATCTTAAAACTGAACTCCAAGCAGTTATAGTTATCCCTGCTGAGAGTCATTCCTCTCTGTATCATGAACCAGCATTGCCCCACAACTTCTATAGCCAGCCTGACTGAAATGGGTATCTTGAGAGATTATAAGAATTGTCTTATGCTGTTTGACAATTTTCTATTACTCAAACAGCATAACACAGTGTGTGAGAGAGGTGTGTGTGTGTGTGTGTGTGTGTGTGTGTGTGTGTGTATATATATATATATATATATATATATATATATACATGCAGATGTGCGTGTGTGTGCGTGTATATATATATATATATATATATATATATATATATATATATATATATATATATAGATATATAGATATATATATATAGATATATATATATGTGTATATGTATAAAAAATATCCTTGGAGTCAGCAGTAAATCACACATCACATCCCTTCAAGGCTATCACAATACATATAATCCATCCTATACTGAGGATCTAAAGATCAACTTCCTATACTTCAAAGACCTCCAAAACACAGCACAGGCACAAAGCACACTCAGCATATTAAGCCTACTTTCTCACATAGCACAAGAAGTCTCAACGTCACAGATGCTGAGCCTCTAAGGCAGATATTGAACCAACCAAACATTCTTGTTATAGGTGACTCCATTATAAGACATACAGATGTGGCTCTTACCAGGCTGATTAAGGAATATGTGATGTTTTGTTGCTTGTCTGCTGACGGAATTCATCAGATCGCATACATTTATACAGTCAAGTCTTTGAACAACAAGTACCAGACTACTCTGTAGTAGTTCATGCTAGTGTGAATGACTTGAGGTGTACGTCCCTGGACTATATGGAACAATCCATTACTCAAAAGATGGAAATAAGTAATGTTTTGCACTTCTCTTATTAATTGCAACTGTATTTTATTAGTTTCTTAAATGATTTGCTGTTATTGCTGAACTTTAAAAAAAATATGTACTGTCTACTGCTGCTTTAAGTAATTAACTGCACTGCAATACATTGTATCTGATAGTTCTAGGGCTGTTGTAGCTTGTAGCTAGTTTGTGCAATCTTTTAACACTTGGGATCCAAACCAGCTATTCTACATTAAGAAGGTTTTTTTATCTGCACTCTTGTGGCAGAAGTGTGCTGATTTAACCTGTATGAGTTGGAGATTGCTAATGGAAGGCTTATTTCTATGCATTTCTGATTGATAGTTAGCTGAAAACCTGTTTCTTTTTGCTTGTATTTAAACATTGGGTTTCGGTTAAGCTGCTCCATGCACAGCAGCAGTTAGCAGTGCCCTGTATAGACACAGATGCCTTGAAATTGAAATTCCCATAGAATAATTATCACTAACATTATTCTCAACCTCTTGCTGCTTTAAGAGCAAGTAAGTTGCATGTCAAGCAGCATGGCTATGTGTGGTTGCTTTTGACTACACAAAGTATAATTCTCACTTACACTCTCTGTGCCACCAGCACATTCCTGTCTGATTTAACCAGCTCCCTTCCCTGACTAAATCCACAGTAAGGATCATGGATGGGCAGTTTCCTAACATCTATGTGGCCAACCTGGTGGACATGTGCATCCTGAGGCAATGTAGCAATTGTCTCATGTATATTGACAACCACTTATTACTGAAATAAACACTTTGTGTGAGAGATATAGTTACACTATGAAACTGGAGACAAGACTGTCACATATGGACAAATTGAATGCCAAACAGGTTGTCCGCACACACACATCACTTCCTACACTGAATAAGGACATGACACCTAAACACATATATGTGGAGATAATTAATAGTAACTTACCAAAAGACCAGAGGTCTACCAAACACTGCCTTCAGAAAACACCTGCACACAACAATGCAAAAAAAAAAAAAAAACAACACATAATAACGCAAACACCAGTGTCTCAACAAATAAGCCCATAAAGCGTGCCACCACAAAACCCAATGTACTTTGTAAGCCTGAGGTTTTTCTCTTAAAAGTAGTTGTGAGACATAAGATAGAATAATAGGCTTGAAAATATAGAGTCAGTTTTTGTCTTCATTTACACATACAGTTTTTGTCTTCATTTACACATACAGTTTCAGGGAAAGGCAGGCTAGTAGAAGGGAAAAGATAACCTTTCTGGTTAAGCATGAGCTGTGCAGAAATAACAGCTCTCAAAGGAAAGCTATGGAGTTTTCCTTTCTCAAGGGAAAGATATGTGTACTTGCAATGGAATGCTAGGTAAGGAATAGACAGGCACTGTCAGGTACCTGCTAGACAAGGCCTAGGAATCAAGATTAAGGGGTTGGCTATAGCTACCATAGGAAAGTTACTGAACTGAAGTAATATAATATGCATGCTTCAGGCAGAGAGTTCAGTTGGAGTCTGGTACAAGATTTGTTCAGATATCGTTGTTG
Source organism: Protopterus annectens (assembly GCF_019279795.1). Lineage (NCBI taxonomy): Eukaryota > Metazoa > Chordata > Ceratodontiformes > Protopteridae > Protopterus > Protopterus annectens. The sequence goes on along the minus strand of NC_056744.1, from coordinate 646,786,600 downwards.
AACTACTTTTGTGCTTTCAGTTATCTGCTATATTATGCTGCTATATACCATTTGAATGTGCTGCTGTGACATTTATATCTGCTGCTATTACATAATATGCTGCTCTCGACAATAAACTATTATTAAGCAATCTTGGGGATAGAACTCTGATTTCTTACATACTGGTCATAGGAGACTCTATAGTGAGACATGTGGATGTTCCCCTCACCAGGCTGGATAAGGAGCAGGTTATAATTAGCTGCCTGTCAGGTACCAGGATCCATCATGTCACTCAAGCACTCAAGTCACTCAACCGCAAGTACCAGCATGGCTCCATCATAGTCCATGTGAGGTGAATGGCTTAGGACTTACCTCTCTGTCCTATATGAAGAGAGATATGACTGAGTTCTAAGATTATGTCTCACAGGCAGGTATAAGCCTAGCCTTAAGCAGCATTATACTTTTTCCAAGAATTATGTCATAATATAAACAAAATATGATTGAATTTAACAAGTGGGTTAGCTTCTGGTGTCAGTCCAAAGAGATCTAATATCTGTCAGCCTGGGAAGAAATAGTCAACACACTACACTGCTTCACCAGAGATGGACCGCACCTGTCTCCTCTAGGTTTTCAGATACTGGCAAAGGCATTAGCCACCCCTATTGTGCCTTTTTTAGGCAGTGTCAAAATAACCAACCTCCTAATGTAACAAAAATCCTGTCAAGATAAACTCAAGATACTGCTGCTTAATGTTAGGAGTCTAAACAAGAAACTGTATTCCCTGGAAGCACTTGTCACCTTGGAAGATGCTGATGTCTGTGCAGTCATTGAGACATGGTTCAAAGCCACGTAAAGCACCCTGGCCATGCAGGGCTACAATGCATTCCATACATTTGGACCACAAACTGAGTATGATAGACTCAAAGGAGGAGGTGTATCCATCTTCATTAAAGATAAGACTGGTCAAATAGTACCACTCTCTTGAGCTACTTCATGTCCAATTAACCATAGGCAAAATCCCCTACCACATCATTGCTAGCTATAGGTCCCCCACCATGAACCAGGAAAAGCATGCCTCATACCTGGACTTACTGAAGTCACTTACCATACAGCCCAGCATGGGTGATTTTAATTATCCTACCATCAAATGGGAAACATACATGACCACAACCATGCTGCCTTAGAGGTTCTTTGACTTTGTCAATGCAAATGATATGGAAAAGCTAGTATTCTGTCTCCTACAGGCTGTTAAGGGGTGACATGTGCATGGTTTACAGGAGTCTCTGGCCTGGCCCTGATGGAAATACTACACATTTGTAAATCAAACTACACTAGGGTCACTCACTCAAGGGATCATAACCTAGCCTCTAACATGAACAAATCATGCTGGAGAGATAGATACATCTCCCAGAGACTACCCCTTCACTGGTACCAACTACATTTATATGAAGTAGAAGTCTTCTCTGACCCTCTTTAAATGCAACCTAGATCAATGGATGGGTGACCATAAATTCACTCCTGGGGTGGTGCCCATGTCCCTCATGGACAGAGGCATTAATTACCATAGACTCATACCTCTGCGAACTTCACACCTAACTACTGACAATTGGAGCAAGTCGAAATAAATATGGATAGGCTTTTAAGAGCTCCTGGGCCATTAGCATAGTAATCTCCTATGAAACTATGGACCTATGAACCTATAAGAAAGACATGAGTGAGCTCTCTTACTATGTGTCCAAGGCAGGTATGAGCCTAGCACTGAGCAGCATTCCACCTTCTACAAAGATGATGCCTTGATATAAGCAAAAACAGCTGACTTCAATAACTGGCTTATTTTAGGGTGTCATTCAAAGGGGGTCCAACATTTATCAGACTGGGAGGATATGATCAACAATATGCACCCAAGAAATCATCAACAAACCACACTGCTTCACCAGGGATGGCCTATATCTGTCCACTCTACGATTTTGATTATTGACAAAGACATTGCCCACCCCATAGTGCTTTTTCTCAGTAATGCCATCCTGATAAACCTACTAATATAACAAAACAAGCTAAGGAGTTACTGTCAATTCTAAGAGCCTAAATAAGGAACTCAACTCCCTACAAGCCTTTCTCATACTGGAGGATGTTGACAACTGTGTAGTAACTCAGACATGGTTTAAATTGGCGGAGAGCATTCCTGGTGTACAGGGCTATAATGCCTTCCACATGTTTAGACCAGTTACTGCACAGGGCTTAAAAAAGGCTTAAAAAGAGGTATCTCAATCTACATCCAGAAGAGACTCACATCAGGGCTAGTATAGCAGCATGATGTGATTGAGTTCTTAATGTCCAAATAACCTTTCAGAAAGGTCCCATACCATATATTAGCTAGCGATAGAATTTCCACTATGACAGAAGAAAGTCATAATGCCCATCTACATGAACTAGAATCATTCAGTATTAAACCCAGTACCATTTTCCTAGCTGATCTAAACTATCCAACTATAGACTGGGAAACCTATACCATCACATGCACAAGCACAGAAATTCCTGGATTTTGTCAATATAAATGCTGCAAACAATTAGTCAGAGTACCCACTATGGGGAATAACATCTTGGACCTGGTCCTTACTAACATGGCAGCATCTTGTACAATCCCTTTTGTAACTTCATCGCTTGTTAGGTCTAACCATAAAGCAGTCTACTTCAAAATAAAATTGGAACCGGGGAACCCTTCCATTCAAGATACCTTTAGAAAATTATTTAAGACAAACTATCTAATCCTAAGTGATACAATACCAAATCTCCATCAAACCCAGTTAACTCCACTGACTATGCAGAAATATACACCACCACAATATATCAGCATGTAAACAGCTGCATAGATGCAGCTGTACCCTGTAGGAACAAGTGCAAAGCAAACCCCAAAAACAAACCCACATGGTGAATCCATAATATCAACAAGCTTTATAATAAAAGGAAAATAATTTTGACCAGTAGTAAGAACAGTAATTCCCAGAATGTTAGAGTCCTTCTCACAGAAATAAACAAACAACTCAGAAGCTTAATAAAATCCACCACAGCCAAGTTTGAGGCTAAAATAGTTTCCCAAGTCAAAGACAATCACAAGGCCTTTTTTAGTTATTTATTTTATTTATTTATTAATGAATTCATTTTATTTCACATTCGTTTGCCAGGAAAGTCTGACTTGGAATGAAGCCAATTTTCTCTAGACGCCTGGGGAGAAAAGTTCCAGACAAGTCTTTGTAATGTGGGAGGAAACCCACACGGACACAGGGAAGACATGTAGTCTACACACAGTAGGCACCCCAGCCGTGAATCAAACCAGAGAACCTTTTGCTGTGAGGTGACAACCCAGCCACTGCACCATTGCACCATCTGAGTTTATCCTAAACTAGAATCCAGTTATATTCATAATCTCAACACCACAATGCAGCAATCTACTGAGCTAATTGTGAACAATGTTATCCACACTGAGGCTGAAGATATAGTGAACCTGCTGGCCGATACATTTAGCTGTAACTTTACCCTTCCCTCCTTTCCACTGTCCTACAACATATACCCGAAACCAGCTTTCCTCTGGCTATCACACAAGACCATGTCCTAAAAGTGGTATCAAAAGCTAAAAACACTGCATGGATGGGTACTGGCAATACCCCTGGAAGCATCTTACATAGCATGAAGCATGAGCCAAACCCCTAACAACACTGTTGAAATCTCAGCTGCTATTATAGGTTTTGTACCAAGTGACTGGAGGACAGCTACAATCATTCCTCTGCACAGACCCAGGCAATTACAGACCCATAAGTCTGACTAGCCTAATATGCAAAGCCATGCAAAAGCATATCATGGAACTTATCAGTCAGAACATAGGGAATCTCCAAACACTGAGCCTGTCTCAGTTTGGATTCATCAAGGGCATGTCATGCTTACTGAACAAGGTGGACTTTTTTTGAAAAGGTCAACAAAGCAATGGATGAAGTCAAAATGGTACACGCCACATAACTTAACCAGGACAAAGCTTTTGACATAATTCCCAACTCAGGCATAGTAGAAAGGTTAAACAAACTAGGAATAAAGTCCTATGTCACCCACTAGATTGCCAACTGTCTCACAGAATGGACACATGAAATCAAAATAGTAGAAATTACCTACACAAAGAGACCAGTCACCAGTGGAGCCCCCCCCCCCCCCCCCCCAGGGTTCTGTGATGAAACCTTTCCTGTTTGATATCTACTTTTCTGAAGTAAAAGCAAATATCAAAGGGATCTGGCTGATGAAGTTTTCAAATGACTGCAAGCTTGAAGCAGTCACTGAATCCTTAAATGTCTTTGCCATCCTGCAGGAAGGTTTGTCCTAAATAAATAACCAGTGGCAAAATCATGGACTGAAACTGAATGTCATAAAATGCATTATTGTATTCTTTGAGAAGTTATCCATCCTGGGGAACTACTAAATACACCCCGAGAGTTGAGTCACTTGTTCAGGAATGGGAACTCCTGTGGACAGTGACCTCACCTTTGACCAAAGTGTGTCCATTGTTGTAAGAAAGTCCTTCTATATTGCACAGCTTTTAAACAAAGAGATTGTGTGTAGATCTTAGAATGTCATTGTTCCCCGTTACTCAGCCTTCATCAGGCTAGTCATGGAATATAATGTCCTCTTTGGTGTGTATCTGTTCAGACACATGCAGCAACTGGAACACCCACAGAGATACCTTACTAAAAAGATGCACTGCCTAAACAACATGTCTTACATGGACCAACTGAAAACCCTATCACTATACTTGGTATCCTACAGACTGCTAAGAAGTGACCTGTGTCTGGCATTCAAGGAATCCTCCAAGCAAATGCTGATGGTATTACTGCACATCGGTAAGTCAAATGGCATTAGAAATACATGGTCTAGGGATATAAACCTCTTCTGCAACATCAACAGAATGGTTTGGAGGTACAGGTATATCTTGCAGAGAATATCACTATCCATACATCCAAAGTTCATTGTTTTACATTTTCAAGCACAGCTTGGATTTATGGATGGGAAACAGAAAATTTACTCCAGCATTGCCCCCTGTACTACTAATGAATACAGACAGCTCATAAATACCTTATTCCATGCATTTGCTCCTCAAATTATCTATGGTATGATCCCAGTTACCGTTATTAGGGGTAATGTAGAAGTATCAGCCATGGGATGGGTAAGGACAATCTCTAACCAAATGGGATAGCTTAAATTGAACACAAAAAGGGAATCTGGCTTGGCTTAAAATGTGCCTCAAGGGCAGCTAGCCTAGTAATTATCTATGAACCTATGGAGCTATAAAAGCTGTGAATCTCCTCAACGCAGTCAGAGTAACAAAATCTTCTCCTTCTCTTTCTCTGTGGCTATTCTATTCGATCTCATAGATTGTTTTTAATGGAAAACCACATTGGGGGAACCTCTTTTTGTTCAGCCTTACTGCGCTCAGCCTGTCTTCACTTCCTTATTGTACCTGCCAAATCTTATCCACCCCACTTCCTTTACATTCGCCTTAAACCTAGCACTCCCCAGCACTATAGAACCAATCATATGCACTTATCCTAGCATTACACACCAACACACAATTTATTGCTCCACCTCAATACTGACTCCTCACCAGCTAGCTTCTACCCACTGATTCCTCCATTAACCTGTCCACAATTTTTAATGTCCTCTCACTCACACATTGCACACCAACACTGAGCCAATTTATTGGTACATACCAATACTGATTCCTCACCAGCTACCTTCCACCCACAGACACCCCTCATAACCTCTAAAGTTTTCATTTTTCTTCCCACTTCTAATATCCTTCTTCAAACAATAATAGCTGCCTTAACACAGTATATAAGCTGCTCCAAATCAATCTCATTGAATCAAAACTTTTACTCAAAATAAATTCCTCACAACAATTATTGCAATACTCTACTCCCACAGCACAGCAACAACTACTTCCGTAATTACATATATATTACTAAACCAAACCACATTACAATGCTCAAAAACCTAATACTTATAATGCTTATAATAGCACTAATATTATTCTAATTTGTAATGTCTTATCACCCCTACTTGCACCTTGACCACAACTAACTATAACCTCTCATTCTTATATATTATCCTGTCACCCAAACAAGAAATTAGTAAAAAATTTCCCTTAGCTCTATAATTTGACATATCTCTACCTCTACAGATTAATATACCCAAACAAATCACATACGCATAATATATCTCTATAGCTCAACTGACCCAGGTATAAACAACTGCCCTGCAAACACACCTTAACATGCCCACTACTCAACTGCAGGGACATACACCCTTACCTAGGTCTTAACCAAAATTCAACCTGTTTATATATTAACTCCAGAACAGAAAAAAAAATGTCCAACACCTATATTAAAACAGCACAACTAAAACTTATTGATATCAATATAAGAAACGTCCAATAAAATAACAGACCTTCATTCAACACATTTTGACACCTGGCTAAAACCATCAGTAAAAATGAAGAATTACCCCACGCTGTGTTTGTTATACTGTGAAATGACAGAAAGTGCAAAAAGATGGAGGCCTGGCCATGCTTTTCTCCAAAGCACTACAACTATCCCTCTACTCTCAGCTTATCCCTCAATTTAATAATGCTGAACTGCTTATTGCATTTGCGTCATTACCATATGCATCCCCCAGGAAACAACATCTAAAATCCCTCAGGAACTATAATCTTAGGAGACTACAACACATACTGAAACTCAATAATTACATATGTGCTTTGGGACTCCATAAGCCTAGATGGCTTTATCCAACTTATAACCACTCCCACCAGACAATACAAAAGTAGTATTAAGACCACCACTTTAGAATGGATACTAACATCTGACCAACTAAAACTACATCAACTGTAACACTGACCAGCTCCATTAGTAATCATGTCCCAGCCTATGCCAACAGGCACCTCTTATCCACCCCAAAACACCACCACATCAATGTATGGACAACACAATTTGTAAAAATACTGTCACATCTGCCTTATAATCATGTAGTTGGAAACCTCTTTAACATCTTTCACTTGATGAAGCAACATTACAATTTAACCAAACATTTCTTAGCACTATAAAAGAAATGGGTCTTGTAAGAAGAAAATGCTGAAAGTAAATCCTGCCCCCATGGATTAAACATTCAACCAGAGATATGATGAGAAATAAAGATAAAGACTGGTCAACACAGTTAAAACATAGCAAAACCAGCAAACATTCAAACAACTTTGAAATCTCACAAAAAAGTAACAAAAGTTAAGAAAATCTCCATCTTTACAATTGCTTTGTGTAGCTAAGACCACATAGTCATTTCTCTCCTATAGCCACCCCCTTGAAACTATCATATCCAGCTGTAATATTTACTTTATCAAAATCATCACCAACATCAGCAATAATGACAATATCTATCTGACCAACAATCTGCACTGTATTCCTCCCAATACCACTTTCACCTAAAGCCAGTCTCTACACACACAATATGAAAGCTGCTCCAAAATTAAAGCCCACTTCTCTTTCTGCAGATAACCTTCCAGCTGAGTAGCTTAAAATTTCTGCAGAAGCCATAGCTGACCCAGCTTCCAGTCTACTCAACAGGACAATCTAAGAACAGTATGCTCTAGCCATCTTGAAAAAATCCTACATCCTAATACATAAAGGGGGTAATACTGAAGAGCTATCTAAGTATTGCCCTATTGCTATCCTTCCACACATCTTAAACAGAAATGTGCACACACCCAATTTCTGTTTATCTCATAGAAAATGAAACTATCCCCCCTAGATAAAATAGCTTCAGACCCGATCACAGCACTGCAACAGCACTTCTGGGCTCCATGAATATTCTTAACCTCATTAGAAACAATGGTGAAATAGTCTTTTCTCTATTGTTAGATTTCTCAAAACATTTTCCACAGTCTGCACAGCACACAGCTTCAAAAACTAAAACTCAAAAGCCTCTCCAACTCAATCCTACAATGGTTTAGTAGCTATCTTTCAACCAGACAGCAAGCTGCGAAGTAGGAGTCTAACCTCTTCTGTTTTCTCCCGTTTACAGAAGAGGTACTCCAGGGGATGATCTTAGAACCTTCACTTTCAACCTTTTCATAAATGACCTTCAAGCAGCCTCTTATCATGTCATGCTATTACATTATGCAGATGACTTGATGCTCATCTGTATAGCAGAAAATTTTAACTTGCTGTGAACAAAATCAATAATTTCCTGTGTTGAGTCCTGGCTTAATAACTCCCAACTCCTGCAAAAAAAACACAAATTATTCCTCTTCACTCCCAAACCACACAATGATACTAAACCAAACCTAACCATTACTTCTTTAAACAACACTCAAATTCAACGAGTTACTCACACCAAAATAATTTTAATGATGACCTAAAATTTTATTTACACATCCAAGTAGGAAAAAGAGACAACAGAAACTACATAAATAATTTTCTCACTAAATATTGCAGAAAAGCTACAGCCTCTGCCTACCTACTTCCAATATTACTTTAGGCCTCACCATTTCTCACTAGTCTGCACTCCAGCTCGACTTTTAAACTACAGCAATGCAATAAAGCTGCAAAATTTGGATACACCTTTCGCTATAGGTCTTATCATCATATGCCCCTCCAAAAACTCAAATAGCAGGAACTACCTCAACAACTCAGTGGCGATCAAATGCTTATGTCACACAATCTAGTCTATAAACCAAATAAATGTACCAATCTAAAAACTATCCTTATACCATATGTACCAGGAAGAAGTTTGTGAACCACATACAAATCCTTATGAAGCATACACAATGCTAACCAGTACTGTAGCTAGGGGTGGGTGAAGCGACATCTGCCATGAGTGGAAAGCATCCATCCCATCCATCATCCAGATTCCTAATCACTCTTTAGTGCAATACCAGCACTCCATGTGTGGTTTAAACTGTATTAACTATTTGTTACATTGTAGAAGTAAAAGACTGTTTTCTTTGTTTGTTTGGGGTTTTTTTTGTTTGTTTGTTTGTTTGTTTGTTTGTTTGTTTGTTTGTTTTTTTAAGTAAAACCAACGAGCTTTAACATAACATGTGGAAATAAACTCATTGTAGCAACTAAACCTAAGCACTGTAGCGCTCCATGTGAGGTAGGTATGATTGTGCAAGGAGTGAATTGTTTTCTTTTTTTTTATTTATTTATTTTTTTTGCTTTTCAGTGGAAGAGCTGGGGTGTATAAATTGGGTACAGTCTGCAAGAAGCAAGGTGAAATCCTGCAGTTTTGCAGACAAAAGAGTAGGGTGCTAGTTTGTGGGTCCAGCACAGGGTGATGATTGAGCCAGCTATGCCTCTGAAACAAACAATTTGACAGGTGAATCCTACAAAGCAATCAGATGTTAAGAATGTGGAACTCATTCTCTCTAAACTTAAATAAATGTCCTTGTTCAAAACACACATGAAAATTTACCAACGGCCCCGGTAACACATCAGGATGATCATAAATATCCCTCTCCTTTAGTTCTACCATGAAATGCCAACTTCTTGAAAGTTGACATTCCAATGAAAAATAAAAACTCCTTTTTTCTTGTTTTTTGAAAGGAGCAAGCCCCCTGCATTCCCTGATTGGTTACCAAGCGCCCCACACCCCCGAACTTATAAATACTAACTCAGTGGTCTCACCAACAGGTAGAAGGGAGAAATCTCCCTAAATAAGTGAATTATCACCAACACACAATACAAAATCTCACAGGCAATGATTTCCTATGGTAAAAAAACATTCAGCATTATGCCGTTCTTTTTTTTTCTGTGTTACTGATGCTTGAGCAATTTCAGTTTGAACACGTGTAGGGAAGCCCCCTTCATTTACTTCCCTCTCTGACCTCCTCCCCTATCCTGGAGATAGGTAAACTCTGTTAAGATAATCAAAATAGTCTCTTGGGTAAATAAATAGTACATAACATCTTTTGTAAATAATTCTGTCCAATATCAGATGTTCCTAAATTCACTATCTCTGATTCCACTGGTATTAACTATACTTAATTTAAATCTACTAACACATATTTACAGCATTACTAGCTTTCTTTAAGAAGCTGGTTGTTTCACCTTTATTTTTTGGTGTTCCCTGTTGTATTTTTTTTTTTTGGTGCAGTAGGTAAATATGATGAAAATGTACATGTCGCCATGAATGGGAGCCACAGATTTATATACTTGCTTTATGATTATGTCCATTAATTACTTTGTGTTTCTCTTTTTATGACTCTGTTTCATGTATTTTGTAAATCTGGAGCTTTTCTCCCCAGCCTTTACTAAAAAGAGGGTTCCATGCCCAGTCAGTCTTTCACTATAAACAAATGCAAATAAATAAATAAACAAATAAAGAAATTAACTAATAAATAAATAAATGTTTTGTGTAATGAAATTTGTACTGCAACTGTGCATCACTGGTCCAACTGGACCTTTTTCAGGTTAGTCTGATAGTTACAATTAAATAGAGTTAACATATTTTTCATTACATAATCTCCAGGAATTGACATCACATAGTAACAACCAGCATAGAAAAATTGTCTTACACAACAACTGAGTAGGATGAATGAAACTATATAGACTAAAAAAGCACATAGTAATCTGGTTAGGCTTAATGCAAGATAATATTGCTTTCATTTCGGGTTACATGTGAATTGCAAAGGGACTGTATATGCAGTATGTACAAAAGAAGGATGAATTTAGTTGTGGAAGAAAAGGTAGAATAAAGGAAAAGAACAAAGAGTTAGAGAAGCAAGAAGATAACTGATTCTGGAGAGAGGGAATGTGTTGAAAAGTGAAGTTGGATGAGAGGGAGTGAAGAGAAGAAGGATGAAAGAATGATTAAGGAGAGATGTAGGAGAGGAACGAAGCAGTGCAGGGAGGACAGGAGTAGCAGAGTATATACACACACCTGCACAGGCGAGCGCGCGCACACACACACACACACACACACACACACACACACACACACACACACACACACACACACACACACACACATACACACACACACACACACACACACACACACACACACACACACACACACACACACACACACACACACACACACACACACACACACACACACACACACACACACACACACACACACACACACACACACACACACACACACACACACACACACACACACACACACACACACACACACGCACACACACACACACACACACACACACACACACACACACACACACACACACACACACACACACACACACACACACACACACACACATAGTATGCATGTGTATATTAGAGGTCATTCAACAACACAAGCATAGATATGAACCTATATTCTGGACTGTCCTAACTACATGCTTTTTCCTCTCATTCGTTGTCAGAACACCCTTCCATATGAAGCAAACTACTATGTCAATATTGTTCAGGGAATGGGCAACCTGTGGATGACCATCCTAACTGAGGAATGAATGCTCAGCAGGGTGTTAATGTACAGGTAATGCCCAGTGAAAAAGTAGTCTGCAAATTCACAGCTCATATTGTTACCTTAAAGCTCAAACAGTAAAAAAAAAAAAAAATGCCCGACATTTTTACCCACACTAAACAGCATTTTGTTGTTTAGCAAGCATAAAGTTTAAATAAAAACAAAAGAAAGAAAGAAATCATGTGTATGAATGTGTGTGCATATGTGCATCTGCTTGCATGTGAGAGAGAGAGAGAGAGACGGAGAGAGAGAGATAGGAGAGCAGTCCCATTATGAACTTTTTTTAAATGAGATTAATGAAGTTCTGGCCTTTCCAACTAACGTGAACCAAGTGAAATATGCCAATAACCAGCGAAGCTTTGATACACCCTTTTATTTAACAAGAACAGCTTGAACGAAAAACCAAAAACGTGATAATGCACTCCGATAACCCTGTGCAATTCAATTAAAACCAAAAAACAAATATAAAATGCGATTAAGCGCTTTCATCCACTCAATCGTGGACTTCATCAGAATCGCATACTAACATAGTATGAAATATTTTATAGACTTTTTGGCGCCAACTTTTTACACTAAGATTTAAAGTAATATTCATTCTATTTTTTCAATACATCTCTTGACTGTCATTCAGTTCATATTTCAGGTAAAGACCAATGTACAGTATGTTCCAACATACAATACCAGTATTAACATATAAAATAAACATTTTACAGTATAAAACCCCCTTTTTTGGATGCTGTTAAAATGATATACTAGTAATGTTTAAATTGTAAATTGAAACTTACATATACAGTATGTATATTGTAATATGATTAAATCCAATTGTGTATGATTGCCTTTCCACATGCATAGACCAAAGTAATGAGCTAAATATCTAATTACACTCGTACCTTTTTTAAAAAAAGCATGTAAATGCGTATAATAAAAGCGTAAAAACAAATGAAAAAGTTACATATACCAAAGCTATTGAACCAATAAGTGCAAGTTAAAAAATGCATATGTATGAATAAATGCCCTAAATAAATAAAACATATATACTCTATTAAATAGTGTAATTGTAGTTTCTATAGTGTTTCAAGTCTTATCTATGATGTGGATGACTGAGGAATGAATGCTCAGCAGGGTGTTAATGTACAGGTAATGCCCAGTGAAAAAGTAGTCTGCAAATTCACAGCTCATATTGTTACCTTAAAGCTCAGACAGTAAAAAAAAAAAAGCCCAACATTTTTACCCACGCTAAACAGCACTTTGTTGTTTAGCAAGCATAAAGTTTAAATAAAAACAAAAGAAAGAAAGAAATCATGTGTATGAATGTGTGTGCATATGTGCATCTGCTTGCATGTGAGAGAGAGAGATAGGAGAGCAGTCCCATTATGAACTTTTTTTAAATGAGATTAATGAAGTTCTGGCCTTAGTGACTGAATTTAATTTACTAAGTTAAATTGATTTATCCAGGAAGCTATGCAGCAAAATCAGGAACAGTAAAGAGGCTGGGGGAAGTGTTGTTCTGCCTTGCATTTTTTTTGTGGGGGTGATGCTAAAAAAGATTTACTATGTCTTGTATTCATTTTTTTATCCATGTACCCTCAAAGAGGCATATGAGGATGTGTTTACTCAACAACCTTGATGTTAAGTGCAGTGTGTGTGTGTGTGTGTGTGTGTGTGTGTGTGCGTGCGTGTTTGTATGTGTTTCTCTCTGGTGATGTATATGTGTGTCTGTCTATGGTTTTGATTGCATGTGTGTTTTTTTGTAAATGTCTTTGTGTCTGGTATGTTTCTGAATGTGTGCGTGTGTGTGTGTTTGTCTGTCTGTAGACATTTAATATTTACATAATTTATATTTTTGATGTAAAATACTTCATCCAAGCAATAACAGTTACATATTCTATATCAAGATTGAAACCTGAGGGAGAAACGATTTTACATCAAAAGTATGAAAAATACATATTAATTAAAAAATATATATATTTGTATGTGTATATATATATATATATATATATATATATATATATATATATATATATATATATATATATATATATACATATATATTTATCTATGAACAATTTAACAAATGGCACATGCTCTAAACACAATAATGCCTTCCGGGGTATCTGCTATTGTGGAAATAATGCCCTTCCATGGATATTGAGGCTCTCTACAGGGCATGCATTATGTAAGCAATAATGCCCAAAAGGATGGGAGTTAATGTGTAATTAACGTCCGGCCTCTGCACCCTGGAAAGGCATTAATTACACATTAACACATACGCTGGAGGGCATTATTGCAGTTAGAGGATGGACTCTCTTTAAAATTATTGTGTTTTACTTACTTTTTTTAAGTACTATATATTTTTTTTTTTTTATATTTTTGATGTAAAATAGTTCCTCTGCCTAATGTTTCAGACTTTGTGTAGTATACGTTAATGGTGTTGGAGGAAGCATTTTACATCAAAAATTTATAAAAAATGATATAGTACTTAAAAAAGAAATAAGCAATACAACAATTTTACAGATAGCCCATTCTCTCTCTCTCTCTCATACACAGTCACGTCTGCTTTCATACACGCATTCACTCACACAAGTTCGCTCTCACCCTCTCACTCTAACACACAGTCACTTCTGCTTTCATACACGCATTCACTCACACAAGTTCGCTCTCACCCTCTCACTCTAACACACAGTCACGTCTGCTTTCATACACGCATTCACTCACACAAGTTCGCTCTCACCCTCTCACTCTAACACACAGTCACGTCTGCTTTCATACACGCATTCACTCACACAAGTTCGCTCTCACCCTCTCACTCTAACACACAGTCACGTCTGCTTTCATACACGCATTCACTCACACAAGTTCGCTCTCACCCTCTCACTCTAACACACAGTCACTTCTGCTTTCATACATGCATTCATTCACACATGATCGGTCTCAGTCTCCCTTGGTCTATCTCTCTCTCATGCACACAACAGTCACTCCTGCTTTCATACACGCATTCACTCGAACAAGACCGCTCCCTCTCTTGATTTCTGTCACACACAGACACACAGCCTCCCCTGCTTTCATACACACATTCACTCACAAATACAGACAGAAAAATAAACACACACACACACACACACACACACACACACACAAACACACACACACACACACACACACACACACATTCACTTCTTTCTGTTTTTTTTTTTTTTGTTTAATACACTTGCTAAACAGCAAAAGTGCTGCTTAGCGAGTGTAAATGTGATGTTGGCTGTTAGATTTTAGCAGTCCGAGCTCCACAGCAGCTTGATATGCTGTCGTGAGGCAGCGGACTTGTTTCTCAGTGGGCATTACTTGTACATTCATACCTGCTGGAGAACACTCTTTCTCTAGTCAGGATGCTGATATACAGTTTGCCCATTCCCTAATTCCACAATAACACACACCCTGTCAGGCATTATTGCTTGCATTGCATCTTGCAGCTTATAGGTGTGGAATGCAAGTGACATCTGGTGGGATGAAATCCGGTATTAAATCATAATTGTTGTAGCCCTACCCTTCATGTGTAAAGAGGATTTAGTTACTAAAAAAAATTCAAACGTAGTTTAATTTTAATGTTTCTGATGCTGTGATATAAATTTTAACTAGTGTAATTAGTATAGTGACAATATTTTTGGTTTCTTGACTTGAGAAAGAAATAGCAGGTCATCCTATCAACTATGAATCAAATACCTCATGATTCAGAGTCAATGTTACACATATTCCTACTAAAAATGGCCTTGTATCATGCAAGTGTATTTGTGTGTGTGTGTGTGTGTGTGTGTGTGTGTGTGTGTGTGTGTGTGTGTGTGTGTGTGTGTGTGTGTGTGTGCGACACTGGGAGAGAGTGCACGCCCATGTGTGTTTGGCTTTATAACTTGCAGTCTCACTATTTTACTATTTTTTTTTTCAAAAAAAAAAAAAGAAGGTGCCATTGTTTAACACATAAGGTGTTATTATATACCAGTTCATAAGATGGTGCTGTAGGCTTTTATCCCCTATTCCATGTTTGACTATACTTTTAAAATATATAAAAGCATAAGTAATCTGTATGCAAAGTTTTGCTTCCTCATTATAAGCTATAAATGAGAATATCAACACTGTACTTTTATTTTGAAATCTATTGTAACAGTTCATGAAATACTGCTATGCAAGATCAGTGTAAGAGTTCACACCCTGACAATGAAACAATCTAAGTAAACATTAGGCAACATAAAATGAAAACATCCCTTTCAGCACAGAGCATAAAGGTCATACATTATTGCTTCTGAAATGAAATATTCACTGAAACAAGTCTGTTTGAACAAAACACCAGTGTTAAGATTCCACACTGTGCTTTCCCTACACTGTTTATCAATACACACACTTCTTTCAATGCGCATTCCAAGTATTTCTGTATGAATCTGCCTAGAGAACAATTTTCATCTTACAGTGACCATTTTGGTGTTTTATATATAAGGGATAAGATTTTGAAAGAATTGTACAGTTTCTTGACTTTAGCTGGGGAGGGGGCATTATGGAGTAATGGGATTAGAGCAATAGTTTTCCATAAATGTCCTGATAAGTAGATACATCTGCAAAAAAAGGAAGAGATATCTAAAAAGTGTGAATGCTTTTATTGGTCCTACTCTCTTCTGTTGGGTTGGGAGGGTGGCCTAATGGTTAAGGTGTTTGCCTTACAAACACAAGGTGCACGGTTTGAGTCTCACAAGGGATAATTGGCTAAGCTTAAAAAATGGCTCGCAAGGGCAGTTAGCTTAGTGCTAATCTATGAACCTAATCTGTTCTGCTAAGGGAGGAAAGGATAACTAGGAAAAGTATCAAAGGGAGGAGAGAGAGAAATGGAATAACAGAAAAGAGAGCAGAGAGTTTGACAACTAAAAAAGAACAGCAATACAAAAGTGAATCTGCATGTAAATAAGCAGTGAAATGTGAATAGTTAGTTTTGTATGACTTCTACAATAGCTTTTCCTGGATGTGACATATGTATAACATACTGGATTTGTATCTGTGCATTGCACTGAGATAATATAAAACCTTAGCAGGCATGAGAGACGAGTCATAGACAGACAAGAGAATAGCAGGAATTATTTTGTGGTTGTTTTTTCTAGTAAAGGTACTATCCAAAACTTTAATGCTGTCAAGTAAAGTCGATTTAACTAATCAGTGCTGGCAAAGAAACAGCTCACAGGCGTAAAATAAGGCATTACATTATGTAGTTAATGTACACTGTAAATTCAAATTATTTTATTGGTTACATTTAAAACTGCACACAAGTGTATTCACCATATTTAATTGGTTCTCCTTCTTTTTCTACACCCTGCCCTTCAAATCATTCATCTAAAATCATGCAATATTAACAAAATCTGCCTAAGATGATCAAAATATAATTTATCTGAGGAAACCTCAGAAGCTTCAGCCTGGTACATTTCTGGAAAAAAATAATATTAGCATTTCCAGACCTGGCTCATTTCTTTGAATTGTTATACTTAAGATAAAATGTGTAAGACAAATGAAGTGTGTCTCCCAAAAGAGTAATGAGCGGAGAAGCCTACGTAGGACAGCCAGATTCTTTTATTGCCATAGGTGCTACAGTCCAGGAACTGTATACCTGCCAGAGACTTATCACTCTGCTTCAGAATGTGTTAAACTAGAAAAGGAAGCTTTCAGATATTTGTTATAACCTCAGACTCTTCAAACAAAAGGGTGAGGTCGGCATTTCTTAACAAGGATCTTTGGAAATGTTTGCCATAACATATACACAGGTTCCACAAATTCTGTCAATGCTTATTGGACAAAGAGTTGTAATGCTTGCATCTGGCCAAGGGAGCTAATGCAGGGAAGAAATTATTTCCGGCTTGTCAGGCTTTACCAAATTTCATATAGGGCTCTTAAAATTTCTCACACTAATACTTGCTGTTAACCAAGGTTTTCATCCACAGTTAACTTTATATTTTGATACAAGAAAGATAAAAAAAATTGTGGGTATGTGCCCCACCAGGCCTTTGACACTCCTAAATATATTTACTATTCAAAGTGACAAAACACAGTAATTTCTGTGACAAAATTGTTAACAGACTTTTTCTGGTTTGTTGTTTTGTTAACAGACTTGTCAATGGAAGTGTATTCCTTTATTTCGGTGCCTAGTATGATGTCAGCATACTTGTTACTCATTTCCGACCCTCTATCTAGTAAAACTACTTCCAAGCCCTGTTCATCATTTACACCAGTACACCATTACCCTGATTTTAAAACTATAGTTGGAGAAACCTCAAATCATTTTACCCCAACAAGTCAGACATCAAAGCCTCTTACAGGCATGAGTTTAGATGCCCATAAAGGTTTTCTGTGAGTCTTTATGGGCCAAAAGAGGCTGGTGCTCATGGTTAGAAAAGACACAAATAATGCAAGATTTTATTAAAATCATGAGAAGATTCAGTGAAATCAGTAAAGAGCCATCATTTAAGGTATAGCTAAATGATCTACAGATTCATTTTTAAAGTCTGCTAGATTAAATGTGAAGACTGCTTCGGAAGGAATTAAAATCTGTAATTCTGTCATGACTTAAGACCTACAGCCCTCTGGCTCAGGAATTAGGTAGCAGACAGGCCTGACAGTAACTATATTTGTTATTAGGTACATAACCACAAGACAGCTACAGTAAGGGTGCCAATAGATATCATGGCTCTTCAAAAGGTATTATTATCACCTCACTAATCTCATAGTGTCTTACTGTTAGGATTTTAGGCCATTTCCATAAATCAAGTGTCCCTCCATTGATAACTATTTGAAATGTCAGGACCTAGTAGAACGAGTCCCAAGATATGGAGACTAAATGGCTGAAAGAACAAACTTACATATAATAAATTTAAGATCCCATTTCTCTGAATAGTCCCTTTTTTCTGAGGTATGGTGATCTTGAAGTTGGTATATATAAGTCTGGAGTGCAGAGGGGCCTGCTTCCCCCTGCAAAAAGAAGTTTAAGGAGAAGAGTGATTTTCAATATTTGCTGTTCTCCTATATTTTTGGTCTTTTTTTTCAACTTTTCTGCACTTGGCATTTTGAGTTGTTGTGTCTTTCGGCTTTTCCCGGTTAGGGGTCGCCACAACGAAACTCCGGTCTGCTAATGATTGGCAGTAGATTTTTACGTGACGAGTTGCCGGCTCTGATGCACAACCTTCAACGAAAGTTCGCCCATTCACACATGTCTCCACACAGAAGACGCTCTAGCTGAGAATCGAACAGAATTAAGTCTTACTGTGAGGTGACAACACTACCGCAGCACCACCACCGCAGTTTGAGTGCTGACATTTAAATAGGCACCCCTCTCCATTAACAGAAGAACAGCTCAAGTTAATAAATATACCCAAAACAAAAGAAATGTACAGGATATTTTCAGGCCAAAAACCCTTTAACTTCCCAGGAACATGCACTCTTCTGGATTTTCTGTTTATATGTCAATGCCCACAGCTAAGAGCTTTATTATACAGCTTTTATCAAAGTATATGAGGACTCATTCTTCCACCCTCATGGAGGCAGTCATATTTGACTCCAGTTACAAAGGCTGGCAAGGATCCACACAGGCCAATCCTTCTTCTTTACTGTGTTTATAAATGCCGCGGTGGTATGGCAGTAGCATTGTTACCTCACAGCAAGAGGTTCTCCCGTTCGATTCTTGGCATGGCTTGGGAGTGCCTTCTGTGTGGAGTCTGCATGTCCTCCCATGGTTGGGTAGCGTTCGAAAGACATGCGTGTGTAAATGGGCATGCCTTCGTTGAAGGTTGGGTGTCGAGCTGGCACCTCGGCGTTTTGTAAAAATCTACTGCCAATCATTAGCAGACTGGAGTTCCGCTGTAACGACCCCTTACCCGTAAAAAGCCGAAAGACAAACAACATTACTATTTTTGGCTAAAAGGATGCATTGCATTCTTTTAAATCTAATTAATAAAGACCTGTTAGGGTCTGTCAGCTGCAGGCAAACTTTTCCTAATGTCTAAAAAAAACTTGGGTAACATGCATTTCATAAAAGACACATAGAATTCCAGTTTAACAATTCCACCCAGATACAGAAAGAGCATTTGACAAACCTCAGTAGAGCTATCTGTTTGTTTTAGAATATTGTTACGCTAGTTGGTAATATAAAATACTTATATTACAGGGAAACAACAAAGGGGAAAATCAAGAACAAGAGCTCAGAAACAGTAGTATTGTGTGCAGGTACTAGAGGGCTATTTGAAATCTACAGCCTTGTCTGGCTTGCCATTAGAATTCCTTGCCCAGTTCCTGTGATAGTACACTTCTTCTTAACCAAGAATCAGTATTTGCAGGCAGTTTATATATACTTGTGTGAATGTGATATGTTAGTTAACAGCACCTGTATGCACAACATTCTGGACAAGTCTGGAAATGCTTGAATCCTTATCAATATATTCAATCAGCCAGTCTAAATCCGTGTTTTAACATGATAAGTATGACATTACCCTACTCCAATGAATTCAGTCAGCCAGTCTAAATCAGTGTTTTAACACAATAAGTATGACCATACCCTAGTCCAATGAAAATCTCATTAAAACTGGTAAAACAGTACATTTACATACTTAAAAATAAAGCTTCATAAAGTCTGTGCTGAAGTAAATAGCTCAAATACAACTGCAAATATTGTTCAAAACATAAGATTCTTATTAAAGGAAAGCAAACATATATTTCTACCAATGGGACAGGAAATATCTTTAGTCAAAGTGTACCTAAATATATAAACAATATGCACTCTCTATACTGGACTAGTAGCATCTTCTTATGTATTGTTATGGAAATAGTATAACCAAACTTGAAGCCATATATGGTTTCTAAGCTGCCTCAGAAAGTCTGTTCCTTGCTACTTCTCAAAACATGAAAGCAGCCTTGCACTTGCAGTCCTTCAGGTTACTGTTAAAACCACTTTAGTTAAACTACATTATATCATAGATTAGCCTACACTGTTCCTTACCTTGGATGGACAAGCCTGAACTTTAGTGAGTTTGGAGTAAATTATGATAGACAGAGCAAATTTGGTATCCATTTTAGATGTCAGTATTCTGTTTTTGGCAGAATAAGAAAATTGTTCCTACTCCATAATTAATCAGGTATAATGCTTCTTTAGGGAAGTTGCGAATATCTTGCCAAGATTATCAGAATGCCCCTAGTGACACAAAGTCATTGTTGGCATTAATATTAATGTAATTGCATCATAGGAACATACATTTCATATATGTCCTGTACTCATACAGGAATTTTCAACAAACGTGGAATACATCCTTAATAGTTCCAGACTAAACAGATAGCTTCAAATTACAGTGACAATAGCAACCATCAAACAGATTACAAGAAGATGGAAATCTACAAGCCCCAAAATAACAGACCTGTGCTAGAAAATAGAACAGTTTATAAAGCAGCAAACATTTAGTCCACTGACCTTCAGATCTAGCCTTTAATCTATAGAACTAAAGAACCCCAAATATAAACTATACATGAAAAGTAAACCTATTATTCAACAAGCAGTTGTAAATATCCAACTGGTCATTTCTATTAAGTTGTATTGACTAACAGGAGGATGATTGAGAATCCCAAACATTTCCACCAAAATCATCCTCCCTTTCTTTTCCTTTATTATTAACTATCAAGATATCCCAAATAATTACCAAGACAAATAATACATAGCTTAATGATCTGTTTGAAGTCTATACAAATTACTTAATTATAATAGAAATAAATTTAATGTATGAATTCACTAGATATAACCATGATATATTCTTAAAATGTTAAAGCATTTTTAGTAAGGGTAAAACTGTTTATACTCTACAACAATTAAGAACCAATACCAAAAACAGTAAAACTGGAATGGAACAACTCTGAGGTGCTAGTTAAAATATTTTATTCAACCAAAACTTGATAAAGCGCTTTCATCTGTGTATATCAAGGACTTCCTCAGAATCACTCAAGTAATATGTCTTATTGCAATGAATGAAACATTTCCTAGTGATACATTTACTTTAAATCATGTTATAACTTGGACTGATTCCTCAGATCTAGCTCTGTTGAAACTGTCTTCCCCACTCCCCCTCCCTGTTCTTGGTAGTAGTTTAAATTTGGTGGCTTTTGCAGTGCCCGCCCCACTGTAGATTTGATCTAGGACACTCCCCCAGTCCCATCTCTTTACCGCATTCTATCTAATAAACCCTTTCTGCACTTGCTTTTAGTCCTTTTTAATTTAATTACATTTTTTTCATACTGTGTGTGGACTAATATTGCTACATACTCAAGTGTGCCAGCTTGCACTGCATGTGAATTGTTTTTATAGCATTTACTGTCTGTTTTTTTCCTTGTCTCTGTAAAAAAAAAAAAAAAAAAAAAAAATCTCTTGTTTTCCTGCCTTACTGAACTAGAGTAGTCCAGTTTCAGAGTTGCTGATCCTGGGCTTTGTTTTTAGTTCCTGTTACTGATCCATTGCCTTATTAGGGAGGAGGGAAGTTTCTTTGCTTACCAGTGGGAGTGGGAAGCACTAAGTGGCCTTTCTGTCCGATTTGGTGAAGTTTCAGCCAGAAACTAGTAGTCCATTGGTCGTTTTGGGCCAATTCCTAGCTCCTTTCAGCCCCCTGCTATAAAACACGCTAAACACGTGTTTTCCAGCTTGTACCAACGCAGCACAGATCCTCGTGGTGGCCTGCAGAGTGATCCAAGCAGCAGAGAGCTAAAAGAGTGACTTTCTACCAGATATAAGTATTTTTTGTGGCTTTCCCACTGTTATTTAAGCTAGCGACTGCATTTCGCCTGTTTTACTGCTACTTTAAGTGATTTCTGCATTTTACACTGTTTATTGCACTTTAAGTTACTAATTGTTGCAAATTGTTTCTGTAGGCTACACACTAAAGTGTGCTAGCCGATTTACAGCATTTATAGCATTTACTGTCTGTTTTTTTCCTTGTCTCTGTAATAAAACAAAAAAATCTCTTGTTTTCCGACCTTACTGAACTAGAGTAGTCCAGTTTCAGAGTTGCTGATCCCTGGGCTTTGTTTTTAGTTCCTGTTACTGATCCATTGCCTTATTAGGAAGGAGGGAAGTTTCTTTGCTTACCAGTGGGAGTGGGAAGCACTGAGCGGCCTTTTTGTCCGATTTGGTGAAGTTTCAGCCAGAAACTGGTAGTCCATTGGTCGCTTTGGGCCAATTCCTAGCTCCCTTCAGCCCCTGCTATAAAACACGCTAAACGTAAGCTGATTTAGCGGAGTTACCACTGTTGCACACAAGAGCAGGCGGTTAAACAAGGTTAAACTATTTGGGCCATCTAAATTCCACTCTTCCAGTTTTCCCTTAGAACTACCTTCCTCGAGCTGTACTGCTGATCTAACCAGCATATCCTATAACTGAAAAGTTCATCTCTACTTGATTCCCAAGTAGACTATTCTCTATCTGTAAAGCCTAGCACTTACTCCTACAGTACTTGCACCTTGATAAAGCACTCTTATTATAGATAGTACCCCACCAGCCTAAAACCCACTTCCCCGGAGTCCTTTGAAAGTCTCTTTATCTACTACTTCTAGTATGTCGAGGGATCAGTTGCTAGTGTCCTCCAGCTCAACTGGTGAACCTGGGAATATTGAGGCAATGTTACAATTGCCTCATGTACACAGACAATCCTCTCCTTCTCCCACAAAACACAAATACATGCGAGAGATGCAACTATACGCCGAAACTGGAGGCTGAGCTCTTTCAACATAGGACTGGCAAGACCAGACAGGAGGAGAAGGTAACCACACACAATACATACCCAGTCACACAAGGTACCATCACAACTTCAAATCATACACATACTCACACAAAGACATACCGGAGGCTCTGATCAAAAATTTACCAAAACAGCAGAGGCCACCAAAGCAGACACCCAAACAACTACCACCTCACGACCCAACACATGCAACACATAGACCACACAGTCAGAGTGTCAAACAGTCTCAGCCCTTAAGGCCAAACAAAATGCCAGACACACTTGTCATTGGTGATGCCATAGTCAGACACACTGACGCCCCGCTCACCAGACTGAGTAAAGAGAAGGGCACAGTAAGCTGCCTGTCAGGCGCTAGAATCCGCCACATAACGCAAAACACTCAGGTCTCTCAACAGCAGGTAGTACGACTCAGTCATTGTCCACGCTGGTGTCAATGACCTGAGACGTACCTCCTGACTACATGAAAAGGGACATCGAGGAGCTCTCTGATTATGTAGCCCAGGCAGGTATGACCCTGACCTTGAGCAGTATCCTACCTTCATCTAGAATGATGCCACAATACAGTGATAAGATGATCAGCTTTAATAATTGGCTTAAATTCTGGTGTCATTCAAAGGGGATCCAATGTCTGTCTGCCTGGGATGACATGCTGGACAAGCCACGCTGCTTCGCAAGGGACGGCTTGCACCTGTCACCCTGGGCTTCGGATATTGGCAAAGGCTCTTGCCACCCCATAGTGCCTTTTTTAGGCAAGGCTCAAATTCTAAACCTACCACCCTAGAACACAAAAAAGGAAAAACTAAGGGTAATGCTGCTCAATGCCAGAAGTCTCAATCTCAAGATGCACGCACTCGAGGCCCTTCTCAATATGGAGATCATCGATGTCTGTGCTGTGACAGAAACCTGGTTCAAGGCTCCTGAGAGTACCCCAGCACTAACAGGTTTCACCTCATATCATGCTATGCCCCAAAATCCGGACAACACCAAGAAGGAGGGGGTGTCCATATTCATAAAGGACACCCACACCTCAAGGTTGGTGGCAACGCACGATGCATCGGAGACCATCCAGGTGCAATTAACCATAGGCAAGACTGCTCTGCAATTTGTAGCATGTTACAGGCCACCCTCTCAAACTCAGGAACCTCACATGGCCTTCCTGAAAACATTGGAGGGGATAAATGTATCTCCAAACACCATCATACTAGGTGACTTCAACTACCCTAATATAGACTGGGAACACTACTCAAGCCCGAACACTCTAACCCAAAAAATGCCATGGAACAACTAGTCACCATCCCCACAAGAGGAGAAAACATACTTGATCTCATCATCACGAACATGGGATCAAAATGTTCAACACCGGAAGTATACCTCACTGGTGAGATCAGATCATAAACTAATCTCGCTGGAGGTCCCTCATCCGCCCCCACCTGAAACAAAAAGACCACAGTGAAAAACTTCTCAAAAGCCGATTTCACACTTCTAAAAACCCTTTTGGTGGGGGGTTTTTCCCCTTTTAAAAAAAGGCCCCCCTGGAAGGCCCCTGGCAGTAGATTTTTACGTGACGAGTTGCCGGCTCTGATGCACAACCTTCAACGAAGGTACGCCCATTCACACATGTCTCCACACAGAAGACGCTCTAGCTGAGAATCGAACAGAATTAAGTCTTACTGTGAGGTGACAACACTACCGCAGCACCACCACCGCAGTTTGAGTGCTGACATTTAAATAGGCACCCCTCTCCATTAACAGAAGAACAGCTCAAGTTAATAAATATACCCAAAACAAAAGAAATGTACAGGATATTTTCAGGCCAAAAACCCTTTAACTTCCCAGGACCATGCACTCTTCTGGATTTTCTGTTTATATGTCAATGCCCACAGCCAAGAGCTTTATTATACAGCTTTTATCAAAGTATATGAGGACTCATTCTTCCACCCTCATGGAGGCAGTCATATTTGACTCCAGTTACAAAGGCTGGCAAGGATCCACACAGGCCAATCCTTCTTCTTTACTGTGTTTATAAATGCCGCGGTGGTATGGCAGTAGCATTGTTACCTCACAGCAAGAGGTTCTCCCGTTCGATTCTTGGCATGGCTTGGGAGTGCCTTCTGTGTGGAGTCTGCATGTCCTCCCATGGTTGGGTAGCATTCGAAAGACATGCGTGTGTAAATGGGCATGCCTTCGTTGAAGGTTGGGCGTCGAGCTGGCACCTCGGCGTTTTGTAAAAATCTACTGCCAATCATTAGCAGACTGGAGTTCCGCTGTAGCGACCCCTTACCCTGAAAAAGCCGAAAGACAAACAACATTACTATTTTTGGCTAAAAGGATGCATTGCATTCTTTTAAATCTAATTAATAAAGACCTGTTAGGGTCTGTCAGCTGCAGGCAAACTTTTCCTAATGTCTAAAAAAAACTTGGGTAACATGCATTTCATAAAAGACACATAGAATTCCAGTTTAACAATTCCACCCAGATACAGAAAGAGCATTTGACAAACCTCAGTAGAGCTATCTGTTTGTTTTAGAATATTGTTACGCTAGTTGGTAATATAAAATACTTATATTACAGGGAAACAACAAAGGGGAAAATCAAGAACAAGAGCTCAGAAACAGTAGTATTGTGTGCAGGTACTAGAGGGCTATTTGAAATCTACAGCCTTGTCTGGCTTGCCATTAGAATTCCTTGCCCAGTTCCTGTGATAGTACGCTTCTTCTTAACCAAGAATCAGTATTTGCAGGCAGTTTATATATACTTGTGTGAATGTGATATGTTAGTTAACAGCACCCGTATGCACAACATTCTGAACAAGTCTGGAAATGTTTGAATCCTTATCAATATATTCAATCAGCCAGTCTAAATCCGTGTTTTAACATGATAAGTATGACATTACCCTACTCCAATGAATTCAGTCAGCCAGTCTAAATCAGTGTTTTAACACAATAAGTATGACCATACCCTAGTCCAATGAAAATCTCATTAAAACTGGTAAAACAGTACATTTACATACTTAAAAATAAAGCTTCATAAAGTCTGTGCTGAAGTAAATAGCTCAAATACAACTGCAAATATTGTTCAAAACATAAGATTCTTATTAAAGGAAAGCAAACATATATTTCTACCAATGGGACAGGAAATATCTTTAGTCAAAGTGTACCTAAATATATAAACAATATGCACTCTCTATACTGGACTAGTAGCATCTTCTTATGTATTGTTATGGAAATAGTATAAACAAACTTGAAGCCATATATGGTTTCTAAGCTGCCTCAGAAAGTCTGTTCCTTGCTACTTCTCAAAACATGAAAGCAGCCTTGCACTTGCAGTCCTTCAGGTTACTGTTAAAACCACTTTAGTTAAACTACATTATATCATAGATTAGCCTACACTGTTCCTTACCTTGGATGGACAAGCCTGAACTTTAGTGAGTTTGGAGTAAATTATGATAGACAGAGCAAATCTGGTATCCATTTTAGATGTCAGTATTCTGTTTTTGGCAGAATAAGAAAATTGTTCCTACTCCATAATTAATCAGGTATAATGCTTCTTTAGGGAAGTTGCGAATATCTTGCCAAGATTATCAGAATGCCCCTAGTGACACAAAGTCATTGTTGGCATTAATATTAATGTAATTGCATCATAGGAACATACATTTCATATATGTCCTGTACTCATACAGGAATTTTCAACAAACGTGGAATACATCCTTAATAGTTCCAGACTAAACAGATAGCTTCAAATTACAGTGACAATAGCAACCATCAAACAGATTACAAGAAGATGGAAATCTACAAGCCCCAAAATAACAGACCTGTGCTAGAAAATAGAACAGTTTATAAAGCAGCAAACATTTAGTCCACTGACCTTCAGATCTAGCCTTTAATCTATAGAACTAAAGAACCCCAAATATAAACTATACATGAAAAGTAAACCTATTATTCAACAAGCAGTTATAAATATCCAACTGGTCATTTCTATTAAGTTGTATTGACTAACAGGGAGGATGATTGAGAATCCCAAACATTTCCACCAAAATCATCCTCCCCTTTCTTTTCCTTTATTATTAACTATCAAGATATCCCAAATAATTACCAAGACAAATAATACATAGCTTAATGATCTGTTTGAAGTCTATACAAATTACTTAATTATAATAGAAATAAATTTAATGTATGAATTCACTAGATATAACCATGATATATTCTTAAAATGTTAAAGCATTTTTAGTAAGGGTAAAACTGTTTATACTCTACAACAATTAAGAACCAATACCAAAAACAGTAAAACTGGAATGGAACAACTCTGAGGTGCTAGTTAAAATATTTTATTCAACCAAAACTTGATAAAGCGCTTTCATCTGTGTATATCAAGGACTTCCTCAGAATCACTCAAGTAATATGTCTTATTGCAATGAATGAAACATTTCCTAGTGATACATTTACTTTAAATCAATATAACATAGTAAAGCATGTCTGTGTCACAAAAATATATAAAATAATGATAAATGATAAAAATAAAAGACATAAAATATGATACATTCAACTTTGGGCAAAATAATCTTCAAATAATTCATACTACATAAGACATTAACCATAAAACACTACCTGTGGAACTATTTTCATTAAGACCAGGTGGGGCCAAGGAATTAAGTGTAATCCGCCACCTTAATTCACAAGCTTCAATTAAATCCTCCCAAGGCCCCCTTTGAATATCCGTGTAAATAGTATCCAGACCAAAAAAATCTAAAATGTTATGGAAAAGCTGAAATATGCTTGTATAAAACATTACAATCCCTTTTGTTTTTAATATCAAGTATATGTTTATATATATATATATATATATATATATATATATATATATATATATATATATATACACTCTCTAGATCTACTCTGGGTTTTCCCCACATAGAATGCAACACATTGTTGGCATATTGCTATGTAAATAACACCGGCTGAGTTACAAGTGCAATGAAACTTTCTTTGAATCAGGGTACTGTTCACCCTTAATTCCTTATTTTCAGAAATAAACTTACACTGTGAACAAGTACTACACTTGTAACAACCATATTGTTGTTACTGAGGAAGTGGGTATCTCCTCATCTGTTTTTTCTATACCACCTGGTCAGGGGGATCGGCATTCATATTCCATACCACAGGACAATGGGTTGGAATTGACACAAGAACAAACTGGCAACCAGGTGTGGCACATTCAAGATTTTAATTTTGTTGGATGGCTTAACCAGGCAGAGGGTTAGCTGAAAGCTGCTTCAACTAAGGATGCACTGTTTCACACTCACTAGATAAGCTGGAAAATGTGTTACTGAAATGCCATAAGCTGTCGATCGAAAATGGTTATTTTGTGGAATGTATTCGATCAAAGGTGGTGCCTAAGGGACTCAGAAATTGGAAATTTCCCAATGGGTTGGTGGTGGATTCTCCATTGTACTGTGAACTGGTGGAATTATTTGACTGCCAGGGCTTTGAATTGTTGGAGGTGGTAATTAAGCACAATTAGAGTAAACACAGTAGAATGGTGTGTAGGTGCATAAGCAAGCAAAACGATTAGAGTAAATCTGAGTCCATGATGAAAGAGGCTGTTGAGTTAGACACCTGTATTACACAAGATCTGGCATTTCAGTTTAATGCCAAGTACCATCACATAATTGAAAACATTAATAAAATTGTTGCAAACATAAAACTCATAAAGAAAAAAAGCTAAGAAGAGACTGTGCTGACTATTCCAAGGGATATGCCTACCCTAAACCTAGGGGATATCAAGGAGCATCTGTAAGCTCCCAGGGATCAAATTGCCCTAGTATGCAGCAAGTTACACACCAGGATCACTCTCACCCTTTGGAAGCAGTCCCTTTAAGGAGATCGAAGAGACTACAGAACCACAGAAATCAACCAAGGAGTTCCACCAATTATCATCAGAGGGAGGGGAAAGATATCCTGTTCATCACTATTCAGTATGGCAAGGTCAGAAGAGGAACTAGACCTCTCTTTAAGCCTTTTTTCATTGGACATGATTCATGAACATGATGAATGACTGTTAATTACCTTGAACAGTACAGGCGACTTTACTCTATATAATTTTACTAACAGAAGTTATGACAATGATACCGTGGAACTTTTAAGTAAAGGACAGTCATTTGTACCGACCGCTAGGTCAAAGATTGAAAACTTGATAACTGATTTAAAAATGTTTTGAGGAAACTAAACTTGAAGTTGATTTTTAAGAATGAGAAGGTAGAGTTTGTTCCACAGTCACTCATTAGAAAAAGTATTTTTAATCCTCAGCTACCACTCCCATTAATTATTTTTGAAAAGTTGTGTGAATTGGATTTCACAGCTCTTCTTAAGGAATGATTACAAGTCACACAACATGATCTCACCCCGATAGAGTTGACCCTTTTAAAACAACTAAGTCAGGACAGGAAAATTCGAGTTATGAAGATCGACAAGGGTGGGGGTGGTTATTATGAATTGAAATGACTATTTGGATCATATGCATAAACATCTTTTTGATACAGATTTTTGTGAAGAAACTTCATTAAATTTAGTGCATATAGCTTACAAAAACAATAGATGTTATGTTATATGACATGTTAACACAAGGACAGATTAGAACCTGAGATTTATGCATTTTTAGAAGTGAAGTTTCTGGTAGTACCATCTATATTTGGGATCCCTAAGATCCACAGAAGTATGTATAATCCACCTATGAGAGCCACTGTAAATGCAGGTAAATCTAAAACTTACTTTATGGTCAAATTTATTGACATAAAGTTGAAACCTTTTAAGCAAGCCTTTAAACATCTTTGTGTGGATTCTTGAGATTTTTTTGAAAAACGTAGACATGCTGATTGTTCTGCTGACACGGTTTTTCTGACTGTAGATGTGAATAATTTATTTAATGTGATTCTTCACAATATTATTCTACAATGGTTTCATGAATTTACAGTCGAGTTTACTGATTTGAGCCACGCTGACATTGAGATGATGTGCACCCTTATGGACATCATATTAAAAAAATGTTGTATATTTAGATGGACAATACATTCTGCAGAAGAAGGGAGTTGTGATGGGGGCAGCTTGTGCCCCCATTTTTGCAAACATAGTCATGTTGAAGTGGGAGAGGTTATGTATATTCCAGGTGTTTGATCCTCCACCCTGGACACTGTATGTATGTTTTTTGGATGATACTTTTATTTCATGGAAGGGTTCCCAGTAGGATATTGGTCCATTTATTGACTTTATAAATACATCTTCATCTTTTTTAAGATTTAGTTACTCTGTGTGTTCCCATAAAATTATTTTTTTAGATGTGGAGATCAGTTGGGACCCAACTGAGAAAATACTGGTGAGTAACATTTATTGTAAACCTATATATTCTAGTAGTTTTTTACATTCATAGGGGCAGCACAGTGGTGCAGCGGTTAACGTTGTCGCCTCACAGCAAGAGGTTCTCTGGTTCGATTCTCGGCTGGGGTGCCTTCTGTGTGGAGTTTGCATGTTCTCCCTGTGTTCACGTGGGTTTCCTCCGGGTACTCCGGTTTCCTCCCACATTCCAAAGACATGCATCTGGAGCATTTCTCCCCGGGCCTCCGCTGAAAACAGGCTCTGTGGAACCTAGTCGGACATTCCCGGTCAACAAATGTTAAATAAATAAATAAAAAATAATAAAAATAAAATAAAAAAAAATTTTCAAGTTGTCACCCTGAGCACCAGAAAAAAGGCATCATGAAGTGGCAATATGTATGTCTCACTAGACTGGTATCTGAGGATGTAACTTTCATCAATGAGGGACATAAGCTGTTGCAGATGTTTCTTACCCCTGGTTATCCATTTGAATTGGTACAGGATGTTTTTGACAAAGTTAGAGAAAAAAGAGGGAAAGGGATATTAGTACCCCTTCTTAGATTAGATGGTTATTGGGGGGGGTAGAACATCTAAAACAGTAGAAAAGGCATATACTAACTCTTTTGTTACCATATATATTGCGGATTTCTGTAATATTAATAAACGCTTAGAGATAATTGGAGAATTTTTGCTTGCTTTGAGTGTACACATTGTTTGATGAGGGAATCCCTATGTATTACTTATAGAAAAAAGAAAAAGTTTAAAACAATATCTGGAGTCATTTCAGATGACTACGATACAATATACTCAAAAAACATGTGGTACTTTTTCACAGTGTTTTATTTTTGAAAATAAGGAATTAAGGGTGAATGGTACCCTGATTAAAAATAAGTTTCATTGCACTTGTAACTCAGTGGGTGTTATTTATGTAGCGATATGCCACCAATGTGGTGTATTCTATGTGGGGAAAACACAGAGATGCTTTCGAGAGCGTATATATATATATATATATATATATATATATATATATATATATATATGAACATAAACTTGATATTAAAAACAAAGGGGATTGGAATGCTTTATGCAAGCATATTTCGGCTTTCCCATCACATAGTTTTAGATTTTATGGTCTGGATACTGTTTATAAGGCTATTTAAGCCTCTGGGAGGATTTAATAGAAGCTTGTGAATTAAGGTGGCAGATTAGACTTAATTCCTTGGCCCCACCTGGTCTTAATGAAAATAGTTACACAGCTAGTGTTTTAAGGTTAAGGTCTTATGTAGTATGAATTATTTGGACATTATTTTGCGTAAAGGTGAATGAATCACATTTTATGTCTTTTATTTTTATCATTTATCATCATTTTAGATTTTTTTTGTGACGCAGACATTTCTATGTTATATCGATTTAAAGTAAATGTATCACTTTGAAATGTTTTATTGGTTGCAGTAAGACATGTGACTTGAGAGAGGGTTTTTTAAATGCACTACAATTAATGTTTACATGATTCTGAAGAAGTCCTTGATATACACGGACGAAAGCACTTAATCAAGTTTTGGTTGAATAAAGTATTTAACTGGTACCTCGGAGTTGTTCCATTCCAGTTTTATTGTTTATACTTTGTAGTGTAGTCCAGTGAAAAAGAAATGTAGTCACCGTTGCCACGTGTATCTTTTTCTCACACTTATGTTTATTGCCTAAATATTTACTTTCTTCTGAAATGAAAATTAATACCTTTGTGTATCACTACATAGATCATTTTGCACTTTCATGTGGCATCTATTGTTACTTCCCTGATGTATTGTAGAAAGCCTGTTCTACTAACTTGGTTTGAGTACTTCTTTGTCTTACATTCATCAATACCTTAGGAAAATTCCTTTTTGAATTTAAACTTAAATCAGCATTTTTATGGCTTAGATTTAGGATGTGCTTAAACGTCACATTTATACCTGTTATCTAATTTTGGAAAACAGGGTGTGAGTCATTGGATTCGTAGAATTCATAGGCATTACAAGGCTATTTAGTCTAATGACAATATACTGCTTGCCAATGCACTCCCTCATGCTTTACTTCCTTTCTCAAAGAGTCCCAAAACAAATTTGAGAAAACTAATCATTCAGGTTTAGTTTGAAGGAAGATATTGAATTATATTGCTTAACCTACAGAAAAAGTTTATTCCATAGATTGGGAGGTGATGCCTCTGTGTCTCCATTGCATTCTGTTTATCTGTGATGAAGGGTCTCTACTTCTACTGTCAGTGCTATTTTACTTAATGAGATAAGGGTTGTCAGGGATTACCAGATCTCTAATGGAGCAGTAAGTGAGGCACAGATTTTGCCTCAGGAGTCTATAAGAGGCAGAGTACAGGGATGGGACTTCCACACTCTTCTGGTAATTAATGTTCTTAGCAATAGATGTCATTTTGGTTAGAAACCTCTGAGGCTTTTTGACTCTGTTGATATGTTGAGGGAGGTACATCCCAAAGGGATAGTTCTGATCAATGCTGGAAATGAGAGAACAATAACATCATTGCATCTAGGTAAAATACCTCTGTTTATTAAGTGCGCTAAGTAGAAGGATCCCCTGACTGCAGTTGCCATGTGATGCTCAAAGGAGAGGGAAGTAACAGCCCAAGTGTCTAGGCTCCTCTCTACTTTTTATTTCATTAGAGAGCATTATCTATACTGTATGCTATTTGCAAAAGAAACAATGCCACTATTTTTAGCATTCAGTTTTAGCCCATTAACTATACACCAGGTATTAATTAAGGTAAGCTATTTCTGAAGGGTATAGATTTCTGAAGATGTTTTGACAATTACATCCCTTTCCAGTCATTTGCAGATTTGGTTAACAACAGGTCCTGATCCTGGTTATCTGTTTTTAATCAGTGAAGTACATGCCAAATAGAAGAGGACCCAGTACAGTCCCCTGCATGACTCCACTGGTTACCTTAGCACTGCTTGAAGAGGCACCTGACACATAAACTTCTTTGTATTAGAGGTATAAGAGCTCCAGTCTATGGCAAGGTAATTGAAGTCACCTAGGATTAGCGTTGTTGCTTACAGGAATTTCTTCTAAAACTTTCAGTCATCTGTCTTGATCATTTGGGGACATGAAGGAGGTTCTGTATCATGCTATAAGTTAGAATTATGACTTGTCTATGGTAAATTGAAGTTCTAGGAGCTCAATTTGTGGTCTCTGGGTAACAGATGAGATGTGGTCCCTAACAAAAATTGAGATACCACTGCAGCTTCCATCAAGCCTGAAAGCATGGTAGCAATAAAGCTGATGTAAGGAGGGAGTGCTTTCTTTACTTTTAAAATATGTCTCTGTAAATGCACAAACATGGGCATGTTCAAAAAATACAGGAGCAACTCAAGACAAGGCAATTTGTTATTGAGAATACTGACATTGAGAAGAACCTCCTTAATATGATTTCATTTAAGGTTAGATGGATTTGCTATGTTCAGATGTTCTTTAGACGGACACTGCCTAGAAAGGACACTATGGGGGCAGCAAAGGCTTTTGCAAATATGTGGAAACACTTAAATGAGAAATGCAGGTCTTCTGTTGCAAAACAAATAGGATTATCACCTCATCCTAGGCTGATACATACTGAAGCCCATAGAATGATGCCATCAGTTAAGCCAACTAACAAACTAATTTTCTTTTCTTTATGCCTAGGCATCACTCTTGGCGAAATAAGGATTCTGCACAGGACCAAATCTTACCTGCATCATCGCATACATAGAAAGTTCCTCCATGCATGTCCATCAAGATTTTTGATCCAGGTCATTCTGTCTCACAAAGCCTCCTCAGACTATGACAGCAATTAACCTTCCCTCACAAGAATAACTACTTCAAAGATGGCTTCCAACACCCAGCTAAACAAGGGTCCATATTAGATCACCGAATGCTTAGGTAAGCGAATGGTGATTAATCGACCCCATATAAGCGAAAGCTTACAAAACCGAACTGTCAGAACAGCGATTATTTCCAGGGGAAAAAAATCGCTGTTCCAAAAAAAAAAAAGAAAGCACACTAAAACATGAGATTAAGTGGGGGGCTGGGCCCCCCACACCCCCCCTACTTAAATATACCAACTCCGAGACTGCACTACAGTGTCAAAAACGGCATAGTACTGAAGCAGCCAAGCGAATTCTTTCCCAGGGAAAGAATTTGCTTACATGCAACTTTGATATTTTGCAGTTTCGGTTTTGTCAGTTCGACCAAGATGCATTTGGAAACCTGCGTCTTCGGTCTGCTGATAGGAACCCCTAAACAAGCTGTTCTTTATATAAAAACTGCAGATTCAGTTTAAATACTCCAAAAACAGTTACAGTAAGTTAAAATTGCTTAACTAAATTAACTGCATGAAAGTTGCACTTTCCTAATGTAGAAGGGACTCAGGAAAATGATCGCACATGGTAAAAATGTCTTAGGCTGTAACATAGAGGTGCACCTCAGAGCAGTCTAGTAAAAAGGACAACTAACAAATAGCAATTAAGCAAAACAAATGAAATAAAAGAACCAACCAGGAAACAGCTCTGGGTGAGCCAGTCATGTTCAGACAATCACAAAATGGCAGCAATTAACCTTCTCACACAAGAATAACTCTACAAATACAGTAGCCTAAAATTGCTAAACTAAATGAAGTGCATTCAGGTTTACTTTTCTGGTGTACATTTCTTGCTAAATGAAATCAAGCGCAATAAAGTTTTACTTTCATGGTATAGAAGGAACTTAGGAAAATCATCAAATCAGTTGGAA
Organism: Protopterus annectens; assembly: GCF_019279795.1. Classification (NCBI taxonomy): domain Eukaryota; kingdom Metazoa; phylum Chordata; order Ceratodontiformes; family Protopteridae; genus Protopterus; species Protopterus annectens. The sequence goes on along the minus strand of NC_056744.1, from coordinate 646,751,175 downwards.
AATATCTTAATCCTATGCACATACAGTAGGTGTAGGTCAGAGCAGTGTAGCCCAAGGACAACAATAAATAGCCAAGTATCTCACCCCAGATGGGACTCAAACCCACAGTTCTTGATGTAGGAGGTGAATGTCTTCACCATTAGGCCACTGAATTTATTTACATATATGCCATGCATAGATAATTTCAAACGTACTGTAAATATATATATATATATATATATATATATATATATATATATATATATATATATATGTATGGGTTCATATGAAAAGATCGACAACTTGAAATTTCGAAACTGACTTCACAGACAACTGAAATCACCGACAACGCAAATCACGGACGTTTCCGAGGTAAGGGATGTAAATTCGCTACCCATGCCTACCATGGTTTAGTAAGTGTGGCAGTGTTATGCTACCATGGTAGGCATGGGTAGCGAATTTACATCCCTTACCTCGGAAACGTCCGTGATTTGCGTTGTCGGTGATTTCAGTTGTCGGTGAAGTCAGTTTCGAAATTTCAAGTTGTCGATCTTTTCATATGAACCCATATATATATATATATATATATATATATATATATATATATATATCTGTCTGTGACTATCTTTCTTCACATCTTTCGTTGCAGAGACGTCCCTGTAACCACTGTCTGAATGCCGCCTTTTCCTCAACACTGCAGCCCTGCTGTGGAGCACAAATTGAGATACTGAAGACTGTTCTATCTTTGGTGCATAGGTCAATACTGGACTCTTGATCCAGAGGACCATTAGAAGACTAGCCATAATATCCCAAATCATAGGTACCTATTGACATGAGTAATTTATAGTTAGTGTTGATATCTTTCAATGAGGGCTTGAGGGAACAGACCCAAAGTATATTTATGATTGACCATTCATTTGTTCAGGTTACACTGTAAGAAGGTCAGGGAGATACTTTGCTTTGCATCCAAGGGAAGTATATTCCATAAAAGAAAATTCTCTTGGACATATTTATAGTCTATTTTGGCAGCATGTTCTATTTATATTTCAGTAAAAGTGTAGGTCTCCTGAGTGAGTGTTTAGGGTGTTAATAGTTTTGCAGTTATAGCAGTTCACAGTTTTGCCTAAAGCCACAATGATGCATTTCTTGGCATTTAGTTTTAAGCCATGATCATGGACATGGTAGTATTCTTTAGGTTTGAGGTCTTCAATCGAATTTTATAAGTCATATTAAACACAGTAACTATTACATTTGTAATATTTTGTAAACAACTTACAATATTTCAGCAACCATTCAAGTTACACACATACTGTCAGCAGCATTTTATTCATCTAGCTAAGAGGTTTCATATGAGGCTAAGGAGTTCTGTCTGTGCCACTTGATTGCTGAGATATTTAGAAAAGCATAAAAATTATATCTATCTAAATTAATATCATAAAAACAACAGTTAATATATATTTACCTGCACTGAAATTATATCTAAGTTAATATCATAAAAACAACACTTAATATCTATTTACCTGCACTAGATAGAGGTCAAATATTAATGCAGTTGAGTTTGCCATTGTGCAAGGTTTAAGATGAAATCTTTTAAAACCTTGTACATAGCATGATTTGAAATTATTGATGCAAATAGGAACAAGTAATATTTAATGCCTAGAGCCATCAGTAGGAGTTATAAACGCACCTGGAGGTGTCACTCGGATGTAATGAGTTAACCTGGACCCTCCCACTCACTCTCATATGTTCCCCCATCTCCCTCCCCTCAACTTCTCTTACCTCATGCTCTGACTACTTTTTTCCCCAATCTACTTTCTCAACTTACTTCCACCCATTTTCCCCACCTGCTAAAATACTTTAGCCTCCTGGACTATAATATAAATTTTGTAAATGCCTTTGCATATAATTTGACACTGAAGTTGTTAAATGTTCAGTACTTCCATTTTGTGTTACATATTTGTTTTCTTCTTTTATAAACGTCATGTGTTATGCTTGAAATTCTAATGTGCTCTATTCCTTATGCTTCTGTTTTGTATAGTGTTACTTTATAGTCTGTATGCTGCAGGTTTGAGCCTGAAAGCAGTCCATACTCTACCATGATTAACAAATGGCAAAAAAAAATATATATATATATATATATATACATAACAATAGTAGACCCCCTGAAGTAATGCAGGCATTTACATCAGCCACAGAGGACTGTGTTATTCCCTAAAAGAAACAATATTATTGCTTGCATTATTTGAAGTAAGTGTGAGCAAAAGCAATTTCCAAGGTTGCCTGGATGATGCCCCCCAATTCAACTTTCACCTGTATCTGGAGGACTCCCTAAGCGACAGAGGGGAATGAATGGCCTTAATGCCAGTAGAAGAATGTCTAATAGTCAGCAGAGAAAACAGCAGATAAGCAGCATAAACTGTCTGGTCTTCATCAGGCTTTGTTCTTACCTCTTTAAAGAACACCACAAGCTACTCCTCTTAACAAGCACTTACTGTTTCATATGTAACAGAAATTGGTGTCCCATGTCATTGCGGATAAATAAGCACCATTAATTCTAACACCATACTTTTACTGACAGGTCTTAAATTGCCTAGGATCAATGTGAATCTCACCTTTCTTAATTGATACCATTACAGATTATCACCACAATAAGCAATATGCTCACATATTAACATTTTACTTAATACTGTCTGTAATGACATACTAAAGATTTAGGTGTTCCTTCATTCTGTTATAAAAAATATATACTTCCTAATCCTAGAAACTGAGCTTACACTTGTATATAAGGCATGTCTCCCCTTGTATCTATAACACTTTGCTTTTTAAAAAGTCTGCACAATTATTTTTTTCTGCATGTTGTTCGGTATATGTTAACTGATCAAGTCATTGTCTACTGCTACTCTGCTACATTCACAATTTTTCCTTTTATTTTTCTGATATAATTAAAGAACACCATATTACTGTTTTCTACATTTGTGATCAACTTGAGTTCATAATTAAATCTGAAACATTTGATATGTGGTTACTATATTTAATCTAGACTTGTTTTATGACCAGTTTTATTGTTAAAAAATAACTGGTACGTCTTTTTTCTGTGGTATGTTTTATTAGCTCTTTGATTCCCCCAAAGGGTTTTAAATTGCATTTGTCTGTATATTTATGGTTTAGTAATATATGCTCATGAACAAAGACGTTAATAATGACTATTCTAGTTTGTTTTCATACACACATAATTTAGTTTATCATGGCAAAACTTAGGAAGGATGATATATTTATGAGAGTTTGATTTTATTCATAGGTTAAAGTTGAGGATATTATAATCTATGTTAACTGCAGAGGACATAGCCATGGGTGGAGACCAGAAACAACTTTGAGTTGGCAGTATGATATTCTAGATATTTTTACTTCTAGTTGGATTTTATCCTGTTGTTTCCAATTATTTGGAATATACAGTCAATTAAAGTTTGGGCCTGTTTATGTTATGTCAAATACATTACCCACTTAGTGTTTGGGTACTTAAAATCTCCTGCAAGTATTGAATTTTCATTGTTCGTTGCATCCTGGAGTATAGTCAGGAAATCCTCTTGCTCTGCAGAGGAAATATGGGGTACACAATAGATTCCCATAATATTACATTTTAATCAATGCTATTGATATGTATAATTGTGAGAGTGTTCCAAATCCAGAGCTGTTTTCTTGACCTTTGGCTTTTATGTGTTCTTTTACTAACATACTGTGAAACTGCCTGCTTTTCTAGTGAGATCTACAGCAATGACAGGAGCGTTATCTTGGAATTGTGTCAGAGAAGTTGACATCTGAAGGATACTAATGTGCATATCTTGTGTGAAACTATTTTATTCCAATCTATTTTAATGAGGTAATCCAAACTACATGCAGCTACTGCCCACTGAGGGGAAATAATCAGTGCCACATGAAGAAGCTCATTGTGAAAAAGTTCAGTGACCAAATGTTCCCATTTGTAAAATATGCTCTAGGATTCAGAAATATTCTTCACATTGTGGTAAGCTACTCAAAGTATATGCTATTTGCTGGTATAATAAGATGGTAATGAGCAAAAGTATTAAAATTAAGGGCTCAGTGTATGCAAATGAGCCAAAAAAATGGCAGAGTAATTCAGAAATGTATAAAGGCTGTCACATGATTGACAATCACCAGTTTTAATGACCACAGTGAAAACCAAGTGAACATGCAGAGGAATTGTGGAAGTATGTCAGGGGTTGTCACACCTTAGTGAATGAGTATCAGCAAACGGCTATTATTGCCACTGCAAGCCATATTGGTGCACATCATTGCCCTTGGAAGAACTATGTCATCTGTCAGCACTTAACATTTCGTTGTCTTCACAACTACAATATTGTAGACCAGTACAGTGTGAATAGGGACACCATACAGGAGCTGACAAACATTGGTCTTAATCTGCAGGCTTATGAGACCTGGAGATTACCTATCCCAATAAATGCTAAAGTATATGTGGGTTTACATATACTAACTGCAAAGACCTTTCAGCAACCAGCAGGGAACAAAGTTGGGCTATCCCAGGTATCTGCCTCGAGAATACTGCATCAGTTTCTCAATGCCATGCTACAGCATGCGGGGGTACATATGTGGTTCACACAAAGCATCGAGGAAACAGACAACACCATGTAGAAGTTCTCTGAAATAACCTGCTTCCCAGTGGGGTTGGGCCCATAGACTCCACCCACATAGAAATAAAGGCCCCACCTAGTGATTTGGGAAGAAGATATCTGAATCATAAAGGGTATCATTCCATCAACTGACAGCTGTGCTCTAATGCACAGGCTATGAGGTACAATGTCTCTGGAGGCCCCCAGTGAGTTATGATGACTCCCATGTCTGACCTTTATCAACATTTTGTGAGGGGTGACTTTCTCCAGGGGATCTTGTTGGCAATGTCAGCTATGTCATTAAACCCTAGTTGATGACACACATCCAAAATCCCTGGACTGTGACAGGCAATTAATACAGTTATGCTCTATCACTAACCTGGGTCATTGTGGTGCATGTGTTTATATAGCTACTTGGATGTATCTGAGGGGGGTGCCCTGTTGTATCCCCCTGGTGTTTGCGCTAAGATATTTTCACTCTGTGCAATTTTACACAACATGATAATAAGGAAGGAGCTGCAGCAATGAGGCCATGAGATGGAAGAACAACCTCCACCACATCAGGCAATTGTGGATGAGCCAGATAAGGAGTCAGTGGAGGACCCAGTAGTAGTTCATGAACATACATGCTCGATGGAGGAGGGCACATTATGCAATAGCACTGGCAAAAAGTCAGTGGCTGGAACATAGCTTTGGCCCTTGGTAAACCATATAAAATACAGTAAAAGTGATGCTTGCAACCCTACATCAAAACTCTGCTTTTCCATGCATATTATGGCCACCTTTTGCTTCAGATATAGACAGCACAAATGATAAAGTACAAAGGACAGGTCACCATTATCATAATTTGCACAGGTGGGGGAGGGAATATGAGTGTCCAATATCTTCCACTAGGAACAGTTTGAGTGCAGTTACTGCAGTACAAACTGGAAATTTATCAGTACACTGTGTGTAGAATGTGTATCTGGAGGGTTTACTGCAAAAAAATTTGTAAGGGGCCACTATCACTAACTGTCTATCCATGTGAGGAAAAGGGGGCTGTACTGGTGTGTATGTGTGCATGCTGGCAGCCTCAGCAGCAGGTTCTGCACTGCAGCATGATCTAAAGGACATGTTCAGGGCATGCATGGAAGATATGCTGGTATCCCATGTGTATCCCCACCCATGACAGCTGCCTCCTCTAGGAGTATCACTGGTAGTAACATGGCCACGGCTAGCTGTAGGTCTTTTGCATAATTGTGAGTGATGTTCATTCACAGACATGGCAGTGGTAGGTGCACCATGACCTCAGGGATATCCCCTCCTGCCCATATGAGCCTCAATACTCAATGTCACTGTGGAAATGGTGGCACTACAGGACTATCACCTTGGCCTACTCCATCCATGATAGCTACCCTCAGGAGATAAAGAAGTGGAGCAGCTGTAGAAACCATGCCAGGCAGAAAGTATGGCAGCATTTGAGGACCTGCTATGCACCTGTAGATGATTGCTCCATTAAAATATGTTACACATATGGGCCGTGCACTTCCATAGGTCATCACTTACACATTGTAATAAATGTATCACTTCTGTAAGTGCTAGGGTTTGCTAGCCTGTGTCTCCACAATGACCTTTTACATATGCTGAGTTTCACCCATTGGCACAGCTAATTCTGGTAGGGAGTGGTACCCATGATGTCTATGTGCTCCAATACATACACCTACATCCTCATCTCAATGCCCATGGCAGCTTGTGACAGACATTGATGGCTGGGACACAGAGGGTGAAGCAATTCCCAGAATGCACGTGTCCCCTCTAATCTGTCTTATGCATGTGGTGTGCATGCCTTGAATGGTGTCCACAGTCACAGAGGCTGTCAGTGGCCTAGGCAGCAGATCTAGGCCATACACTTCTGTGTTCACCACAAGCACTACAGTCCCTGAGAATGCCAGCTGTCTACCACAATCATTGTCAGAGTAAGATCTTTCTTTAACATCAGGTGGTGAAAATTTCACAGTGGTGGAGCCAGATAGTTGACAACAAAGCATAAGACCCAGTATAAGTATAACCCAAGACTTCTATTTCACACACAGTGTATAATGAATACACAAGGGAAAAGTGCTAATCATGGGTAATATAACCTTACTTTGTTCAGGTGCACTTGTTGCTTGTATCTAGGAAACACGTAACATCAGTGTTGAGTTTACTATTAAAAGTATCAAACCAAAGCTTTCATATTTTAATATTGGGAGTGTACTACACACCTGGGGTATAACCAATTGATACACAAGGGTCATCTGCAGCTTTGCTGCAACATATAATACCCCATCATGAGGTCCAAATGGAGAGATGATGAAATCAGCAAACAAAGGAGAGTAGTATTGCTGGAACTGAATTTATCCTCAAGTCTTGTTGAGTACCTTCATGAGGTGGACTCTGTTTCTACAAAATCTCTTCAAGATGACACTTGATACATAAACTGTATTTTATATAGCATATATCATAGACAGAAGCAGGTTGAAAAATAAAAAAGACAGCTGGGTGCACAAGTCCCAGGATAAAAAAGTGCCCAGTCCTGGTAGGTGCATTGGTGCCAGTACTGTAAAAAATGAATCCTCAACACATGGAAATATTCCTACAGTGGAGTTGGGCCTGGCTCAGGGGAAAATGCCCCATGTTGTAGAATGAAGTTGTCTGTTTGTGTCTTTCGGCTTTTCCTGGTTAGGGGTTGCCACAGCGGAACTCCGGTCCGCTAATGATTGGCAGTTGATTTTTACATACCGGCTTGCCAGGCCTGACGCACAACCTTCAACAAAGGTACACCCATTCACGCATGTCTCCATGCAGAAGACGCTCTAACTGAGAATCGAACCGGACAGCGTCTTACTGTGAGGCGACAACGCTACCACAGCACCACCACCACGGGTAAATCAAAAAAACTGAAAGGCCATATAACAGGCATAAAGGTGATAGAGTGGATTGCTGAGGTTAAGAATGAAATTATATTTTGTTACTATTATACAAAAAGCCCAGACTTTCTGGACAGAATATATACAAAAAGATTAAGAGAGAAATTAGAGGAAAGATAAATACTTGCACAAGAAAAACTGTGAAAAGCTTCAAATGCAAATTTGTGTTCATTAATACAGCAGATTCAGGAAAAATATTATATAGACCAAGAAACCTTGGGCCATTTGGAAAAAGAAGTGACTGAAGAAGTACAAAAATATAAAGAACAGAATCTAGAGATTTTTGAAAAGTTTAAGAGAGATCTGATGTGGTACAATATTTATGCAAAGAAGAAACCCTAATTAATTAATACAAAAAGCAGCTCCAAATATATTTAAAGAGAAACAACACAGGCAAAGGCACCCAGAAAACTTCACGATACAAAAAAATAAGATCACAAAGCTGGAACATAGAACAGAAGATTAGTAAAGTAGAAGTTAAAAAAATAGAAGCTGAAGTTATGAAATACCTGCAAAGTGAAAGATTTCGTGTAGAAAGTCTTACCTAAGTTAAGTCAGAGCTTGATGGAACAATCAGTACCCCAGGTAAGGAGAAACAGGAGGTGCAGGTGACATCTGAAGAAGAAATATGGGTATGAAATGTAATATGGTACAACACATATACAAAAAAGAAAGCAAAACTAATCAATACAAAATAGCTGTACCAAAGATATTTGAAGAGAAATACAGGCAAAAGCATCCAGATATCGAAAATTTTACAAAACAAAAAACAAGAAAACAAAGGGGGAAAGTAGAAAAGAGGATTAGTAATGGAGAAGTTAAAGAAATAGAAACAGAAGTTATGGATTACCTGTGAAGCGAAGGATTTAGTGTGGAAAATCTTACTCTGATAACATCACAGCATGATAGAATAATGACTCCCCAAATTAAGGAGAAACCAGTGGAGCAGAAAGCATCTGATCAGTTGCCATATACTTTGGAGTCTTCAGTAGGAAACCAGTACAAAAGTTCAGTTGGAGTTGCACAACAAGGGAAGGGAGAGGGAAACTGTGGCAACTCGGACACAGTCAATTTTCTGGAGTGATAAGCCAGAGAATTCCCATATGAAAAAACAATGGATGACACAGGGTGAAGCTGACGAGAATATGGCACAGAAAGATTTTCTGGAGCTTTCTGTAGAATGTCTGTATGAAATAAAGAACAATGAATGTGCCCTTAGTTTAGAAGACACTAATCTAAGAGAAGAATTGCTTGGTTTAATAGACAGATACACATATTAAGATCAATGAAAGAAATACACTACAGAAAGTCAATAAGACCCAAAACATTAGAAGTCTGATAAAACAAATGAACACAATAATCAAGGCTGTTCATAGAAATGCATGCAATATAACAGAAATAAATAGGATATATTACTGTGCTGCTAAATTAATAACAGATAAAGTCTTACCACAAAAGCTGTGTAGTAAGGGAAGAGAACGGGAAAATCAAATGTCATCATGGAAGTAACAAATAGAGAAAACTATAAAGCAGTTATGACAAGAAGTGTCACTGTTAGAAGAGTATAGAAGAGGGAACAGATCAACAAAAATACTCAGAAAGATAGATGTGATAAAAGCAACCAGAAGCATCAGAACAGACCAGGATCTACCATACACTGAGAAATGGTCTCATTCCTTATTGTCACCTAATATAGAAGTCTATATTCAGTTTACTATGAACTATTACAATAATGAATTTATTGTTCTTATGTTTGATTCAGATATAGACATATATATTTTCCTTCACTTTTTGAGACTTGCTTCTAAAAGGTTCTTATGGTATTTTTTTGGAATTAATATATCGTTTTTGGTAGCTAAAAGCACATATCTTGATTTACTGGTTTAAATGAATATTTATATTATATATATACTCTTTTAACATTTTTTATCATATACCATATATTTATGCTTTCTGCAGTTTTAAATAAACTACATAGGTTTATTTATTTATATATTTTTGCGAGTCCTTTATACATATTTTTACATATTGATCCTGATTTAACTTGATTTATATATTATAACAGGATCAAGTAAATAATTTCTTGCTGAACACGCAGTTTATGCTCACAGAGCTATACACCTTTTAGTTGTCTTTAGCCATTTTAATTGAATTATTGACTTATTTAGTTAATTGACACTTGTTAAGCTTGATGTCTTTTGTATAAAAGAAGTGCTTTTTCAATGTAAAAATTGATCTGAAGAAGCGTACTGGGTTGGTACGCGAAAGCGCTTATCCATCTTGTTCTGTTCTAATAAAGGAAGATTTTACAGCATCGTGGTGGTCTTCTATCTGGTGTTTTTATCTATCTACATTGCTACTATTTTCGACAGAGGAGACCTTTGGAAGTTCAGCTGACTTGGTGTTTTTTTGGACTTACAGTTTCCTTTTTCATGTCCCAGCTGTCTTCACATTATGGATGCTGCTAATGTCGAGTTGGACTATATGCCAGATAAACATATTCTGGTGAGAAACTGGTATGGTTTAACAGAGTCAAAAAATAATCCGCTTCTAGAAATGGATTTGTTGTTACCTGCTGTTATTAATGAAAATGTTAAAATAGACACTCAAAGAGACTTTAATATAGCTTTTAAGGAACTTGAGAATGCACTTTACAGGCTCTATAAATTAAGTTGGCAAAGGCGTCATCTTGAAGCCTGTTTGCATTTCAAAGTAATCCCTAGAGGTATGAGAGTGCTGTGTATGCCGACATATGGCGAGAATCACCCAGAACTTCTAAGGAAATGGCAACAACTGAACTTAGACCTGGGATTTAATTATATAAGACTGCTTATAGATTATTTCTTACCTATTGAGAAAGAACTCTCTCAGAAATCAGATACATTGCTTAAAGACATTATATCAAAATTTAAAGGGGAAATGTTCTCTCAAAGGTTAGATATTTTGCACACTCAGATATCTTCCTATAGTGAAAAACTCCAACAAGTTAAAATGAGAAAGCTACAAAGAGACAATATGGACTTTCATAACGGTCAAGTGTTCTCCTGGCCCAGATACCGTAATAACAGAATGGAATCTGTGGGCCATAATAACACTACTGAAACGAATGTTTCCTTGACAAATGAAAGTAATGCTGTTCATCCTTCATCTAACATTTCCCTTTTAAGAACTGCTACTCTAGTTAATGATACTCCGGTTCCTTGTTCCACGCCTATGAATGAAACCACTCAAGGCACTACAGACACTCCCCCTCCCAACCAGCAAGCTTTGAAGAAATCATACAGTAGCACGCTTGGTGCTAAACCTAAAGTGAAACAAGGGAACTTGGAAAGTTTTTTACCACTTCCCTCCAAGTTCCGAAAGCTACCACAAGACAGATCCAGCAGTCGAGGGAGATCGAAGCGAAAGTTCTCAGGGGATTATCCAAGCAACAGGAGTCAACAGAGAGATTAAATGATCTGGTCTTTAATTTATCTAGACGTGCCCTTACAGCATCCGATACAGCTCTGCTTAATAAGGGATTGACTTACAAACTGGCTCAGGTCAGTAATGTTAGCGAACCTTTAGTGGATTTAAGACTGTTTTCACGTTCTATTGCTCTGAAAACAAGCTTTAATAAAACTAAATATCCTGAGAAATTGAAAGTTAATAACATTCAGTTCAAAAGAAAAAGTACATTTACGCCTACGCTACCTCCTGCTGTTGACTGTTTTCTAAAAGCGTGCGAGAATGATGTTTATAGCTCTTCTAATGATTTTGCAAAGAAAGACTTATATTATAATGTTTCACACGCAGAATGGGACACCATTTATTCTTTACAAAGAGATATGAATGTGATTGTGAAACCAGCTGATAAAGGGGGAGGGATTGTCTTGCTGGATTATGATATGTATCATACTAGTATGGTGAATATGTTAAAAGATGAAGCCACATACACTAAAATTGAACATTCTGACCTAAATAGAATTATATATGAAGTTCATCAAGAGCTTTATGATTTTCTGATGTGTTGCCAAATTAATCATGATTTATATTCTTATTTTTTAGTTGAGCAACCTAGGATACCTTACATAAAAGGGTTACCCAAGGTCCATAAGAATATGATACCACCTCCTTTACGCCCCATTGTTGTAAGTAACTGTTGGATCACTGAAACTATGTCCGTGTTTATTGAAAAGAAACTTAGACCTATAGTTAATAACATTCCATCCATTCTTAAGGACTCATATCAGTTATTAGAAATTTTAACACACTTTGATGGAGGTCTCCCAGGAGATTGTTTATTAATTACCATGGACATGAAAAGTCTTTTTACTTCTATCCCGAACAACTATGGATGTGAAGCAATTAGATATCTTATTAATGATAGTGGATCCTTTAATAATGATGACCAAATTCTTCTCAATGCTGTTTTACAGCTTGTACTTAGTAATAATGTCTTTCTATATGGTAAGGAACTTTTCTTACAACAGTGGGGAGTGGCCATGGGCACTCCTTGTGCAAACACCTATGCGAATTTTGTTGTTCACTATTGGGAAAATACATACCTGTTTAACAACCCCCTTTTTAAAAAAATGTTACTCTATAAGCGTTTTGTAGACGATGTCCTTATCTTCTGGAAGGGGTCCATAGAAGAATTCAAACTCTTTGTTACATATTTAGAATCTACTACCTCCTTTTTTAGATTCACGATGGAGTATTCTGACACTAAGATAGACTTTCTAGACATTACGATTACAAAAGATGCATTCAGTTTCCTACATACTTCTATATATAGGAAACCGTGTTGGAAAAACACGCTTTTAGAGTTTAACAGCATGCACCCGAGACATGTCTTTAGAAATATTATAAAAAGTCAGTTTATGAGGGTGCAGAAAATATGTAGCGACCCCGAAGATTTGTCTACACAACTAATGGACTTAGAACATTTATTTATAAACAGAGGTTATGATCAAATATTAATTGATTCTGTTAAACAATCCTTAAAGATAACTGAGACACCATATGAAGGCACTATGCGACGACATATGTCACACTATAATGGAAAATTTAATAAATATGAAATAACTTTTCAGACTAGGTATACTAGCGATAATAAATACATTATTAATATTATTAAAAAGAATTGGCATATTCTACAAACTGACACAGACATTAAAAAATGTATAGGAGAAAGACCTGCGTTTGTGTATAAAAATAGCAAGAATTTGAAAAGGCTATTATGCATTGAGAAGTTTAGAGAAGTTGATTCACCAGTTATCCCTAGGTCTCTAGTTCATATAACAGGAACTTATCCATGCAATGCTTGCAATATGTGTCCATATATTTCTAAGGAACAAGAATTCAAACATCCTTTTATGAACCTTCATTTTAGACCTAGATTTAAAGGTACCTGTAATAGCTCTAACCTGATATATCTCGCAGACTGTTGTCATTGCAATGTGTTTTATATAGGCATGACAACAAGAATGCTAAAAGAGAGAATTTATAATCATTTACACGACATAAAAAAGAATGATGTAAAGAATGCATTATTTAAACATATAAAGGACAATATTGGACACACTTTTAGGTTTAGGATACTACAGGTCACCAAATCCAATATACGCAAAGGTGATATATTTAATGAAGTGGAAAATGTAGAACTATCTTGGATACTACGCTTTAAAGCACAACACCCACCTGGCCTCAATCAATACATTAGTATAAGATCTACACTTAAGAAACGTAGTTTGAAATAAATACCTAACATATATATTTTTAATATATGGGATTTTATAGTGTCCCCTGATTTATAATCTGTAGGTATTGTACAATGTGATATATACATATACATATGCTTTAGATAAGAATTTTTAACTCATATTTCTTATTTAATAATTTATATACATTATATTTCTATATTATATAATTTATCACATGATATATTTCATGACTTCATTTTTTGATATTGTACATAATGTTTTAATAGTGAGTTAATACTTTACAGAATGGTTCTTCTGAAATGCATATCATTTAAATGTTTAATCTATCAATTGATGTATTAGCTATTGTTATTTCAATATTTTATTAGCTTATCAAATATATATATCTTATATTAGTGATCTAATATTTTAACCTTTAATTTTTCATTATTCATATTTCTTATTGTTTTTATACATATGTATTCACATTTTTTATTTTATATGAAAATGGTCTCATTCCTTATTGTCACCTAATATAGAAGTCTATATTCAGTTTACTATGAACTATTACAATAATGAATTTATTGTTCTTATGTTTGATTCAGATATAGACATATATATTTTCCTTCACTTTTTGAGACTTGCTTCTAAAAGGTTCTTATGGTATTTTTTTGGAATTAATATATCGTTTTTGGTAGCTAAAAGCACATATCTTGATTTACTGGTTTACGTGAATATTTATATTATATATATACTCTTTTAACATTTTTTATCATATACCATATATTTATGCTTTCTGCAGTTTTAAATAAACTACATAGGTTTATTTATTTATATATTTTTGCGAGTCCTTTATACATATTTTTACATATTGATCCTGATTTAACTTGATTTATATATTATAACAGGATCAAGTAAATCATTTCTTGCTGAACACGCAGTTTATGCTCACGGAGCTATACACCTTTTAGTTGTCTTTAGCCATTTTAATTGAATTATTGACTTATTTAGTTAACTGACACTTGTTAAGCTTGATGTCTTTTGTATAAAAGAAGTGCTTTTTCAATGTAAAAATTGATCTGAAGAAGCGTACTGGGTTGGTACGCGAAAGCGCTTATCCATCTTGTTCTGTTCTAATAAAGGAAGATTTTACAGCATCGTGGTGGTCTTCTATCTGGTGTTTTTATCTATCTACATTGCTACTATTTTCGACAGAAGAGACCTTTGGAAGTTCAGCTGACTTGGTGTTTTTTTGGACTCCCCAAATTAAGGAGAAACCAGTGGAGCAGAAAGCATCTGATCAGTTGCCATATACTTTGGAGTCTTCAGTAGGAAACCAGTACAAAAGCTCAGTTGGAGTTGCACAACAAGGGAAGGGAGAGGGAAACTGTGGCAACTCTGACACAGTCAATTTTCTGGAGTGATAAGCCAGAGAATTCCCATATGAAAAAACAATGGATGACACAGGGTGAAGCTGACGAGAATATGGCACAGAAAGATTTTCTGGAGCTTTCTGTAGAATGTCTGTATGAAATAAAGAACAATGAATGTGACCTTAGTTTAGAAGACACTAATCTAAGAGAAGAATTGCTTGGTTTAATAGACAGATACACATATTAAGATCAATGAAAGAAATACACTACAGAAAGTCAATAAGACCCAAAACATTAGAAGTCTGATAAAACAAATGAACACAATAATCAAGACTGTTCATAGAAATGCATGCAATATAACAGAAATAAATAGGATATATTACTGTGCTGCTAAATTAATAACAGATAAAGTCTTACCACAAAAGCTGTGTAGTAAGGGAAAAGAACGGGAAAATCAAATGTCATCATGGAAGTAACATATAGAGAAAACTATAAAGCAGTTATGACAAGAAGTGTCACTGTTAGAAGAGTATAGAAGAGGGAACAGATCAACAAAAATACTCAGAAAGATAGATGTGATAAAAGCAACCTGAAGCATCAGAACAGACCAGGATCTACCATACACTACTGTAAATAATAAAGTAAAGATATCAGCACAGGCAGAAAAATTTAGATATGCAGATAAATATTATGGAAAAGTACAAAGTAAGCAATTTATTGATGACCCAAAAAAGTTTTATAGAGAATTGGGAAGCAAGGTAAAAGGAATAGAAACACCTCCAAAAAAGAAGAAATAGACACATTTTAGAGAAATATCTATAAAGATCCTGTAGAACATAACAAAGATACTGAATAGATAGAGGAAGTAAAAGAAAGAATAAGAAGTTTAAATGTACAGGATATGAAATGGGATAAAGTAACAGCCAGAAAAATTGAAACAAAATTAAGGAAAGCTACTAACTGGAAAAAAAATACAGTACCTAACTTCTGGCTAAAAATATTAACATCTTTACATGAAGATTTAGCCATGAGTAAGAACTATTTATACATGAACTTTGAACAGATGCCAACGTGGTTTAACAACAGGAAAAACAATACTCCCCTTAAGAGTGAACCTGCAATATATCCTAAAAAGTACCAACAGAGTTTATAGTCATTTAGAAGAAAACTCAATCATGGCAATAAAACAAAAGGATAACAAAAGAAAGTCATATGGAACAAAGAATTATCTATTGTTAAATAAAGTCATAATGGAGAATTGCAAAAAGGGGAAGAATCTAAGTATGGCATTGCTAAACTACAAAAAAGCATTTGATAGAGTCCCACATTCATGGATAAAAGAGTGCTTACAAGTGGATAATATATACCCTGCATTGATCTATTACATTACAGTGACACTGAAAGAGTGATAAACCACTTTGCAGCTAAGCTATGATAAAGGGCAAATTATTATACTCATGGCTAACTCTTTCTCTAGATTTTGTATAGATGTTATGTGTATGGATTGTCTTGATATTCTTTTGTAAATATACTATTACTGTCTAAATGTTTCTTCACCAAATATACCATTACGCTGTTCGAGATATGTGACATGTAATGAAGTTTTTGAGATATGTAATGATTTTTTTTTTTACTTTGGGAGCTTTTCTCCCCGGGCCTCCGCTGAAAATGGACATATATCCAGTCGGACTATCCCGGTTAACAAATGTAAAATAAAATAAATAAAATAAAATTATCACATGGATAAAAATTAAAAGGGGGGCTTTCCAGGGTAACCCTTTGTCACCACTCCTCTTTTGTCTTGCCCTTTACACATTAAAAAAAAAATAAATAAATAAATAAAAACTGTCTACTTAATAGATTAGTTCATGGCTACAGTTTGGCTCCAAGAAACAACAAAGTGTAAGGACTTCTCAACTTTTTTGTGGATGATTTAAAACAGTATAGTTTATCAGATGAGGAACTGAAAGCACAACTTCAAGGGGTCAAAACTTTCTCAGATGATATAAGAATGTCATTTAGTCTTGATAAATATGCAAAAGCAACATTTAAAGCAGGAAAACTGCAGCACCAAGAAAATATCAGTCTGGGACAGGAATGTGATATAAAGGAACTTGAGCAGGAGGGAGTGTATAAATATTTGGGAATTGATGAAGGATCAGCAATAAAACACAAACAAATGTGAATAAAACTTAGTAAGGAATATTTTAGAAGACTAAAATTAATACTGAAAACAGCTCTGGCATTTAGGAACAAAGTCTAAGCTATAAACCAATTTGCTCTTCCTGTTTTGGAGTGATTGACTGGCCACAAAAAGTATTGAATCATTTGGACAGGAAAACAAGAAAAATACTTCATGCTTATCAAATGATTTATAGAAATCAGTGTATACCAAGATTATGTATTCTCCATTCTGAAGGAGGTATGCCTCCTTAAAACTGATTTCATGTATAGATCTGCAATCATAGGACTGCATACATATCGCTGACCTCACAAGATCCAAACATAGAGAAAGTTTTAAAACATGAGGAGGACAACTCTAAGATGACTTCCCTGCTTAGGTTAGCAGAAGCATATCTGTGTTAAGCGGGAATGGAAATCAAACCACAAATAGATAAAAATCAGGCAGCAACTGAATGTGCCAAAAAACAAAAGAAAGAACATAAGGTGAAGGATCAGATGAGAAGGCAAGAAATGTGGAAAACGCATAAATATAGTTGCAAGTACAGAAAACTCCTGGAACAACCTCATGTCGATCAGGATCTAACATCGGAATGGTTAGGGAAAGGTAAATTTAAACCAAAAGGTGAAAGGTTAATGTTGGCTGCCCAGGATAGTAGACTGCATACAACATTGGTTTACGAAGTCCATTGAACACGTCAGAGAAGCACGCAAATGCAGGTTTTGTAGAACGGAATTGAAAACCGTTGCATATCTTGTTGCTGGGTGTGATACACTAATGGCAGAAGGCCTGTATACTGAAAGCATAATAATGTGGCAAGACTGCTGCATTGGGGGTCGTGCAAACATTTTAATATTGAAGTAGCTGAGAAGTATTGGAAACATGAGTCACAAAGCATTATAGAAAATGATGAAGTTTATATCACATGGGATCATCCATTATCAGCAGTTCAAAAAATCGATGCGAGAAAACCAGATATAGTAGTCCAGAAAAAGAAGACAAAAGTAGCGTTGATCATTGAAATTGCTATACCCAATGATTACAGTGTCTTACATGCAGAGAGACACAAAGTCATAAAATATGAGGATTTGCAGGGAGAAACAAGGGCAATGTGGAAGATGAATTCCAATAGTAGTTGGAGCAATTGGTCTCATAAAAGAGAATTTACAGTCATATTTAGATATGTTACTGATACATGTACTGTAATTCTGTATGAACTGCAGAAAGAGTCAATTCTAGGTACATTGCGGGTGCTGCAAAGAGCACTTTTGCCTAACATCAGAGACTGAAATTATACTAATTTCATGACCTTTAGTCATATTTTGACTTATGAATGGAGTCCATTCCTGTCATGGTATTAGAAACTCAAAAGTCTTTTAGAAATTAAAAAATGGAATAAAATTACTCTAATCCCCATGCAGAGATGCCAGAACCTTCTCCTTCTGTGTTGATTCAATGGCCCACTTCCCATTTCCCTACCCTCCTGTGCAAGCTGGATAGCCCAATTTTTGACATTAGGCATAATGTTGATGGCCTTGCTTATGACCTCTCATAGTTGTGTGGTCACAATAAAAAAAGTCAGTAGTGTCTTTTCTGAGCAGGCTGTGTCCATGGAGATGCAGAACCTAGGTCAATACTTCATTCTCCATGTGGAAGAAGTTATCATTCCTTCCTTTTCTGTTATCAGGCATATTGTAGTGTGGTGAAAAAATACACCACATGAGTATGCCAATAAGGACTGCTTGTGAGCTAGACTATTTAGAGTGCCACCCATCCTGTGCACTCAGTTGGGAATGCCACTTTGTAGATGTAAGAGTCAGCTGTGCATCCCTACCCTCCTACCTACCACTGAAACTCCCCCTTAACACACACACACACACACACACACACACACACACACACACACAAACACGCATATCAATCCACAGACGTACCCACATCACCACAGTCAAGAGTACGACATCATCCCCCCAAACATGC
>NC_056744.1:646629883-646727383 GCF_019279795.1 Protopterus annectens | reverse complement strand
ATTGCAAAGCACCTTGTAAGGTAAGGGAAAACAGCTCTTGTACTTTACAAAAAAAGCATCAAACCAGGCATGTCCAAGGGTCAGCTTCCGGTGATTTCTCCTGTCCACCTGGGGAATCTGGGCATACTGGGACAATGCAGCAATTGCCTCATGTACACAGACAACCATCTCCTCCTACCACCCAACACTACAACCTGTGAGAGATGCACTTACATAGCCAAATGGGAAGCAAAGCTCTCTCCACCCAAAATTGTGCTAGACAGTCAAAAGGAGAAGGTTAACACCCGCACTACAGCTCAAGAAACACATAGACCTTCTAAACCCACACCACCAACACCCTCACATAGCAACACTAAACCCTCATATGCGGAGGCCCTTAACAGTAACCTGCCCAAGCAACAAGGACCTCTGAAGCTGAAACGCAAACAAACACCAATTACAACCAAAGTATCACATAGCTCACAACACCAGTCTGCCACCCAACAACAGCCCCTAAGGCAAGACAATGTACCAAACACTTTAGTCATTGGTGACTCTATAGTCAGGTATACTGATGTCCCACACGCAAGGCTGAACAAGGAGAAAATTAGAGTCAGCTGCTTGTTGGGTGCCAGGATCCGCCACATAATGCATGCACTCAAGTCACTCAACAAGTACAAATATGACTGTCATTGTCCATGTTGGAGTGAATGACTTGAGACGTACCTCCCTGGACTACATAAAAAGAGACATGGAAAAGCTCTCAGATCATGTGGCCCAAGAAGGTATGACCCTAGCCCTGAGCAGCATCCTGCCTTCACCCATAATGATACCACAGTATAAGGACAAAATGACTGACTTCAACAATTGGCTAAGCTTCTGGTGTCATTCAAAGGGGATCCAGTATCTGTCTGCCTAGGATGACATGATTGACAGACCACGATGCTTTGCCAGAGATGGTCTGTACCTGTCACCCCTGGGATTCAGGTTACTGGCTAAGTCCCTTGCCACCCCTATAGTGCCTTTCTTAAGCAAAGTTCAAAGGACAAAACCACCACCGTAACAGGTACAAGCATGCAAAATCTGAAGGTAATTCTACTCAATGGTAGAAGTTTAAACCTCAACATGCACTCTCTTGAGACACTCCTAAAAATGGAGAACATCGATATCTGTTCAGTAACTGAGACCTGGTTCAAGGCTCCAGGGAGCACCCCTGCAATACCAGGCTATAACTCTTACCACACTTTTCGGCCACCAAACCAGGACCGAAACACTAAAGGTGGAGGAGTGTCCATATCCACTAAGGATATTCACACCACAAGGCTAGTTGCCCAACACAATGCGTCTGAAATTCTCCAGGTGCAACTACCACTAGGTAAGACTGCAATCCAAATTGTAGCTTGCTACAGATCCCCCACCATGCCCCAAGATTCTCACTACACCTTTCTAAACATACTAGAAAATATTAAGATACAACCAAACACCCTAATACTGGGTGATTTCAACTACCCTGCCATTAACTGGGAAAACTACTCATGTACAAACACCTTTGCCCAATGGTCCTTGGAATTCATAAATTCCGATGCCCTGGATTAGCTAATCCATAGTCCCACCAGGGGCTGCAATATCCTAGACCTGGTCATTACCAACATGGGAAATCGATGCTCCACACCTATGGTCACCCCCTCATTAGTCAGGTCTGACCATAAGCTAATTACCCTTGACATCCACACACCCCCACCCCCCCAGTAAAGAAACCTCCGTAAAAAACTTCTCCAAAGCCAACTTCCTGCTACTCAAGTCAGAAGTGACAAACTTCATGAAATCCATGTAGATGGGAACTGAAAGTTTGACTGCTGAATCCTACACTAAGGCACTGTACGAGCACATCCACTTATGCATGAATCGTGCCATCCCAAATAGAACCAAGATGCCCTCCTCCAAAAAAAGGAAGTCAATCTGGTGATCCCCTGCCATAAACAAACTTTACAACAAAATGAAGAAACTGTTGCAGAAAAGAGGAAAATCCCAGGATGCAAAAAAACTCCCTTATCCCTCATAAAATCTTCCAAAGCTAGTTACGAAAATAAAATTGCCAAAGATTCCAAAAACAACCACAAGCCATTGTATAGCTATGTCAAGAATCTAAATGGCAATGCTCAGATCTGCTCTGAGTGACAACAGAATGGCATTAAATATACTGATCCCAAGGATATTGCCAATATCCTGGCAGATCAATTCAGTGCCAACTTCACCCCCCTCTCAACCCCTAAAGGGCCCATCTCAATACCGAAAGATTGCCAAATTCCAGTAATAATGGCCACACAAGTAAAAACCACACTCTCCAAAGCTACGAATACAGCATCCATGGGACCAGATGACATCCTGGGCTGTGTATTACATGAACTACAAAATGAACTGGCACCTCACCTAAGTGTCATGTTTAATCATACCCTCACCTCAGGCTTCATGCCCACTGTGTGGTGCACAGCTACAGTTATCCCACTGCTCAAGGAGGATCCGCCTTGGATCCTGGGAACCACCACCCCATCAGTCTGATGAGCCTCATCTGTAAGGCCATGGAATGTATTGTCATAGAACTTATAAACAAAGATATTGGCAACCTTCAAACACTGGACCCCACCCAGTTTGAGTTCATGAAGGGCCGAGCTTGTCTCCTGAACCTGATTGACTTCTTTGAATCAGTCTCCAGAGCTGTGGATGAGGGTAAGGTGGTCCACACAGCCCATCTGGACATTACAAAGGCCTTCAACACCCCACTCTGGAATCATAGATAAACTTACTAAGCTGGGCATTAATCCCTATGTCACTTGATGGGTTGCCAACTGGCTTACTGACAGAACCCACACTGTAAATGTAGCTGACTCCAAATCCAGCTCCAGACAAGTGACAAGTGGAGTACCTCAGGGTTCAGTCCTGGGACCGCTCTTGTTTGGCATCTACTTCTCTGAAGTACAAGCCAACACTAAGGGACTCTGGCTAACAAAGTTCGCAGATGACTGCAAACTTGGAGCCATTATTGAATCCCCAAATGATGTGGATATTCTACAAAAGGGCCTTACAGAAACAGATGCTTGGTGCCAGAGCAATGGGCTCAAACTCAATGCCAAGAAATGTATAGTCATCCCCTTTGGGAAAAAACATGTACCCGTGAATTACCACATAGGTGGCAGTACACTAAACACCAAAAGTGTGATAAGAGACTTAGGGACACAGGTGGACAGTAGTCTCACCTTTGATAACCACATTGCCACAACAGTCAGGAAATCTTCTATGTGGCACACCTCATCACTAAGGGCTTTTCATCCAGAAAAAAAGGAGGTCATTGTCCCACTCTACTCATCCCTCATTAGACTCATTATAGAATACAACACCCCATTTGGTATGTACCTCTCAAGACATCTGCAATACCTGGAAAGGCCACAGAAATACCTCACTAAAAGAATCACAGGCCTAAAGCAGATGCCCTATGCTGGACCGTCTAAAAAAACTCCAGCTATACTCTGTCGCATATCGTCTACTCAGAGGCAATATCTGCTTAACATACAAGGCCATGTTAAACCCAGAGCTGTTGGATGGTACACTTAAAAAAATCCCAATCCCTCAGAGCCATACACTCCAGGGATCTAAACCTTGTCATCACAATGAACAAAACATGCTGGAGGGATAGGTTCCTGACCCAGAGACTCCCCAGACTCTGGAATAGACTGCCCATACATGTCAAGCAGAGTGCCTCTTTGGCCCTCTTCAAAAGGAACCTTGACGACTGGATGGGAGATAGGAAACTCACCCCGGGGATCATGTCAGTTTCCCTGCTAGACAGGGGTCCAGGGAAGTAAATATTGTAGGAAGAAATAGCCAGAGAATTGTTATGCTAAGCTTGTATAGGCCCTAGGGCCAATAGCCAAGTATTAACCTATGAACCTATGAACCTATAAATAGCATAATTGGAAAGTCACAGGTTGATAATGCTGTAAATGAATGTTTTGATAAAGATTTTCTGCCTTTGGTTTATGATAACAACAAACAAGGTCCTAGTGTGTCTGGTTACACTAGCAAAGCTAATAATGCTTTGAACATTATTTCCCCTCCTCCTCCCCCTGTTTAGAAAAAGTACACAGAATACACCAGGAAAAAATTACAATTATATGAAAAGGAAAAGAAAGGGGAGAAATTGAGACAGGGGGGAGAAATAATTAACCAAAAATATGTCATGTTCAGTTAAGAATTACAGTAACTTTGTATTGAATTCTAGTCAATTAGCTGTTCTAAACAAAGTTTTTTTATCCCTTCAAATAGAACAAAAGTATTTAGCAATATAAAAGCTTTAAGTTGTCTGTGCGTAAACACAATTTGCATTATATATTACATGATATTGAGCATTTCACATCACACTCAACAAAAATTATAAGTAAATGTAGTACATATAACCTTTTTTCCATCATACCCTAAAAATATTTTCTCATACATGTGAAGAAGAAATTCAATCTGTCATTAAGAATCCCCTTCTATTACATTTTTCAACATGTCCTTTGATGAAAGTAAAGCTTTATTTGAACTTAGAAACCATAGGGATATAAGAATTATAGGGATATAAGAATTATGAAGGCAGATAAAGGGAATGAGATTGTTCTTACAAATTTAAGTGATTACATTAAACAACTTTTGGAATTATTAGCTAATGACAGTTATAATGAGAAAGTATCAGTTAATAATGTTAACCAACATTTTAGTCAAATTGATAACATATTGTTAGACTTATTTCATCAAAGTCAAATAGAATGCAAATTATGTGAATTTTTGAAAATTGACCATCCCAAAATGGCACTTTTTTGGGATCCCAAAAATTCCCAAAGATTTCTACCTTGACAAATTACCATCTTTTCAGGCCTATCATAGCAGCCAATTATAGAAAAAAGGAAAGTATCTCAGTTTTTAGGATTTCATCTTGAATCCCTTGGTACAGAGTTATAAGTTTTTTTCTGAAATATTCCTGGGAATTACTATATTTGTTATGTAAATATAATTTTAATGAAAGAAAAGGGCTATAGTTACCCTATATTTAGTTTCCCTGTACACTTGTATTATACAAGATATAGGAATTGAATTCCTTGGAAAATATTTAACTATACACACTTCAGTAATAGTTTCATTAATATTGTTTGTATACTTACTGAATTAGTGTTGATTTTTTTTTTACTTTAAATGGTCAGTATTTAAAAAGGAGTAGCTATGGGGGCAAGAATGGTGCCGTCATTTGCTAACCCAGTAATAAGGTGGTAGGAAACAGAAGTGTTAAGTGTACATTAGAGTTTTAGAAAAGTAGCATTTTACAAAAGATATATAGATGATTTGTTTTTTTTTTTTATCTGGGAAGGTGATAATAATGAATTTGATATTTTTTACATGAGTTAAATGTCAGTACTAATTGACTTCCACCAGGGAAACACTGCTACTTTTTAAATGTGGAAATTACTCTTGATATGATTTTTTCAAAAAGTTCCAAAGTAACATGTATTTAAAACCCTCTGCTTCCAACAATTGTGTTAGAAATGATAATCAACATCTTAAATTCATGAAAGAGAATGTCATCAGATGACAATGTATTAGATTAAGTTATCTGGTTAGTGATAATTGTAATTTTTTGGAAGAAACTGGTCATCTCATGAATTTATTCATAGAGAGAGCGTATAATAAAATTATGTTAGAGAAAATCATTAATGAAGTTAAGAATTTTATGGAGAGTAAATCTTCACCTATATTATGTCATGGATTGAAGAAAGAAAATTAAAAAAGAAGATTGTTCCAGAACAAGGGTGTTTCCACTTCCCATTTCCTTAGATTCTCAAAACATCAGAAAAGTAATAAAGAATTCAAAACAAATTCAATGAATAAATCCACAAAAATTAGTGTAGAGGAGGCAGACCACTTCTTAAAACCACCAAGCACGTTGTTTTATTTAATAAACAATAAAATATAAAAGCGCTTTCATCTCAATATTCCAAAATTACAGAGACTTCATCAGATACAAATTTTAAAACAGCCCAGTTTGTTTTAAACCCTGTAAGGATGACATCATATCCTGAAACAGACTTTAAAAGTTTAAAGCAGCAGTATGTCCTAAAACAAAGTCAGATAGCAGTAGTATTCAAGTTCAAAAATATATTATATATCATGGATATTTTTAAAAAATTAAAAAATATAATAAAACCAATCCATTTAATATAATATAAATAACTATAGCATTCTATTACCCCAGTAAATATGCTAATAAAAGATAAATAAATAAAATTGTAAAACAGTAAAAATAATGAAAGGTAAATGAACAGCTTCCACTAGGAATTGAACCCAGAACCTTTTACGTAATAACCACTACACTATTACCTTCACATACCCTATTACTACAAGTTCAATGTCTTATAAGGGCTTTTAATTTTAAAAGGCTACTAATAGACAGGCTGTCATTCAGTCCTGGCCAGTACATGGAATTCAGTCTCAACTGCCACGCGAGTTCCAATTTTTCTAATATGTAGGGCCATGCCCCCCCCTATGAATTTTAGGTACCACACAATCCAATATAATGAACTTAAATTCATGTTGTGGAAACCCTGTAATATGTCTCGCTAAGGCATTACCTTCCCAGCCATCTCATATGTGTCTAAGATGTTCACTAATTCTGGTTTTAAATTTTCTTTCAGTCTTGCCCACATAAAAACATGGGTAAGAAACACAAATAGAACAATAAATGACCCTCTCTGTAGAATATGTAAATTTGCCTTTAACCCAGATATTTGTTCCGTTAATCTCCACACCTTTGTCTGTTTCAATAATGTTGTTACAAAATTTACACCTACCACATCTGTGCATAAACCCTTTACACTGCTCACCTTTCTGTGTCTCGAATATGTTTTTTAAACAATGTCCTTTCTTGTATACACAAATGGGAGCCTCTCCTAAAATGTCCCTTATAACTTTGTCATTCCTAATAAACTCCCAGTTTTTAGTCAAAATATTCTTTATGTAATTTGCTTAAAAAACTATTCTCGTAGGACTTCGGTGTAGCTGATACACATATTGTAGTTTTGCTGTTATTATTATTAATAGTGTTGAATCCTGTAGTTGTTAAACAGAAATGTTCTAATGTTTGTACTACATTAGTGTTTTTCATGTTTAAAATAGGGGCAAAATGCCCAGACCTTCTCTTACTGTTCACTTCATTAGCAATTTGGTCTATTAATGAACTTGGGTAACCTCTCTTGAGAAACATTTGTTTCAGCAAATTACACTCCTCAGTATATGTCTCCCATACAGTTGTCATACGGGCAGCACGGACAAACTGCCCCTTTACAACTGCCCATTTTTGTTTGAATGGGTGACAACTACTACAGTGTCTTTCGGCTTTTCCCGGTTAGGGGTCACCACAGTGTAACTCTGGTCCGCTTATGATTGGCAGTTGATTTATTTTTACATACCGGCTTGCCAGGCCTGACGCACAACCTTCAATGAAGGTACACCCATTCACGCATGTCTCCACGCAGAAGACGCTTTAGCTGAGAATTGAACCATACAGCGTCTTACTGTGAGGCGACAACGCTACCGCAGCACCACCACTGTGGGATGTGACAACTACTAAAATGTAAAAAACTATTGGAGTATGTATTTTTACGGAAAATCTTTGCTAGAAACCTGTTTGCAACATCATCCATCATTAAAATGACATCCAAGTATGCTATACTCGTGTCGTTTATTGACTGCATGAATTTTAGAAAACTAGTTGTGGTGTTAATATATTCCAGGAAAGCATTCAATGTATCTCTAGGTCCTTTCCACAATATAAACATGTCATCCAAATAACGCATGTATGTCTTACAAAATTGAAAATATTCAGATGTCTTTAAATATTGTTTTTCCCACTCAAGCATGACAATATTGGCATATAGGACCCCATAAGTGGAGCCCATTGCCACTCCCTCTTTCTGAAGAAAATATTGTCCTTCAAATAATATGAAGTTGTTCCTTAATATTAAATCCAGCATCTGTTCAAAAAGGTTAACCCTGTCCTGTGCTAGATTTTTAGAATGGAGATATTCACAAAACCACTGTAAACCAATGTCATGTGGTATCACATTGTACAGGTTAACCACATCAATAGTGACCAACAGGTATTCTTTACTATATCTGATGTCATTAATTTTCCTTAGAAAGTCCCATGAATCTTTACAGACACTAGGCTCATCCCAAACAAGTTTACTTAATTCCTTGTCCAAATACTTTGCCAAGGGGTAGATAATAGACCCTCTGGCATCAACAATAGGCTGCATAGGTGGTTGGTACATATCCTTATGTATTTTTGGAATACCAAAAATACATGGGATAGTGGGAAAATCTATTGTGAGGTAGTGCAACTCATTAATAGTAATTAAACCATCAATAAACATGTCTTGGATGAAACTTTTAATTCTCCTATAAGCTACATTCTTTTCATTCAAGGAGCTCATAGAGTATGTGTTAGTGTTCAAGATCGCATGCATCTTATTATTATAATCCACTTTATTCATAATTACTACCCCCCACTCTTGTCTGGTTTCATTATTCTCACTCTATTGTTATGGAGCAGGAATTCAAGCTCAAAATTCTCTTCCAAATTCAGGTTCATATGTATCCTGTTCCCATTCCAGACTTTTTTGTGTAACTCTCTTAGATCGAGTTCACATACCCTTTCATAAAAAATTAAGGTGAGGTGTAGTGGTGGATTATATGTGCTTGGAATCCTGAAAGGGTCACTAACTGATTCAATTTTATTAAACAGAACATTCAAATTTAATTTCCTGATATAAAGCTTTAAGTCCATTAATGTATGGACTAAATCAAAAGATCTATCAGGAACAAAAGTAAATCCTTTTGCAAAAATGTCACATAGTTTCATTCAAAATCAAGTCTGAAAAACTGTACACTTTGAAATCATTCTCTGAGTTGTTACATAATTTTAATGGTGGTAAGGCATAATAATTGAAAAATAACCCTTGAAAATCATGATCTAACAGCTGTTATAGAGTCTACACCAAACTTTACTTATAAGAAAAACTTTAATCTGAAGGGGTTATTTGAACAGGCAGCTGCTAAGTTTACAGGGAAATGTGGAATGTTTCATTGTCAAAGCTGCAAATACTATAAATACATTAATGAAAGCTCAAAAAATAGTTTTAAAACATTAAAAAAAAACAGATTTGAGCCAAATACTGATTCACATTTTTATTATTCATTTTTATTTAACATTTGTTTACCACAATATTCTGTCAGGACAGCTGGTGTCAAATTTCAGTGGAGTCCTGGGGAGAAAAGCTCCATACAGTTACTAAGTAATGAGCAATTAATAACAACAATCAAGGTGACAAACTTTAAGAATCATAGGTTCATAGGTTCATACTAGGCTATCTGCCCGAGGGCATTTACAAGCCTAGCCCATAGTTTTGTGGCTTACGCCACCCCTTTAGTATGGGGAACTATACCCATTATTTTGTTATATTATCATGTAGAAAGGTTAACAGGCTATTAATACAGAGATGAAGTACAGACATATGATCATTCACTTTATAGACAAGTGTATGTACAGTGTTATTACATTACAGAGCATTAGTAAAGTATAGGCTTATAGACAATATTTACAATATGTACAGTGATAATGAGTGGAACTCAGTATTATTTGTTTATCTAAAGCATCAATAGGAAACTTCCTTCAGCAGGGTGGGAATTCAGGGGAGTCCATTGCAGTTACATAAATGGCTGGTGTATAGACAGAATTTTAGAAGGTTTTTGAAGGTGGATGAACATTTTTGTAGTCTGAGGTCAGGAGGCAAGGTATTACATATTTTATCAAATTTGTGAGGGAAGAAAGATTCCTCAGAGCTGTATTTACACTGGATATTTTCTATCAGAGCTTTGTTACTGGAGTGTAACTGTCTATTTGAATTGTAGAAGTTTAGGGAGCTGGTCAGGGCAGGGTTTTTTCAGGATAATATAAGATCTGGTGTGCTAGGTTGAGTTAGTGGTATTGTAGTAAATTTGGGAATTCTAACCAGTATAGTGTATATAGGGATTGGCAGTGGTGGGAGCATGATCTGACATTGATAGTGAACCTGGCTATTTTGTTATAGCATGTGGAGAGTTTATTAAGGTAAGTTTTATTTAGGTTTGCTAACACTGGGCAAGCACACAGTAGTGTCACTAACAGATGGGTTCTGGCAATGGTAATTCTAGCTTTGTATGTTAGGTCATTTTTACAATGATATAGGGTCCCTTGCTTCTTGTGAACTTTGGAGACAGTGAGGGATATATGTTTGTTGTATTTTAGTTGTTGGTCTATTATAAATTCTAGCAATTTTACTTCTGGGACTGGGGTGATGAGGGTCTTATTAGCTAAGGCTATGGAGATGGTAGTATCACAGGTCTTTGTTGGGTGGAACAGCATAAGTTGTGTTTTCTTTGTGTTTAATATTAATTGGGACTTGTTTAGCCAGTTTTCTATTTCAGTGAAGGATTGCTGGGTTTTATGTTGGAGACGTTGTATGTTGGATGCAGAGCAGATCAGGGTTGTATCATCTGCGTATTGGACTATTTTGGCTTTTGTAGTTGTTTTGTGTAGTTGGTTTGTAAAGATGTTGAACAGGAGGGGGCCATGGATGGAACCTTGGGGTATGCCAACTGTGACTAGAAGTGAGGGGAAAAGAGAGTTAAGCCATTTGACAGATTGATGGTGGTTTTTAAAAAAGTTATTAAACCAGAGCAGGGTGGGGCTGTCAAGGCTGAGATCTGAGAGGCAGGCTAGGAGGTTATTGTGGGAAACTGTATCGATTGCTTTGGATAGGTCTAGAAAGGTGGCAGAGACAAGTTTACCTTGGTTCCTGTATGTGTTTATGATGTTGGTGAAGTTAATTAGGGCTGTGGTGGTGCTGTGGGATGGGCAGAAGCTGTGTTGTGAATTGGATAGAAGGTTGTTAAAGAGAAGGTGGGTGAGGAGTCGATGGTGGATGGACCTTTCTAGAATTCTGGATAGGGGTGAGAGGATTGCGATAGGTTGGTAGTTGGAGAGATCAGTAGAGGGACTGGCCTTGTGAAGGGGAATGATGAAAGAGATTTTCCACAAGGTTGGAACAGAGTATTCAATAATAGATTTATTTATTAGTAATGTGATGGGGTAGGCTATGGCTCTGGATGTGAGTTGGAGGTATTTGGCAGGAAGATTGTCAACAGCGAGGGTGGTTGGTTTAAGTTTTGCTAAGAATTTTTGGATGGTAGATACTGGCTCTGCTTTTATACTTTATTTGGCTACATGTGAATATTGTGACTTTTTTATGTAAGAAAGACAAGCACTTTATCCAAACATGCAACATCTGTGTTGATTTTTAAAAAAAAATACATTTTTTGTAATTGTTTATGTTTTAGAAAAAACTTTTAGTGGAGATATTAATAACAGTTTGGAAGAGAAGGAGTTAAACCTGGCAAATTATTTTGCAAGCAGATAAATTGCCAAGTTTGAATTAGAATATTAGTATTAAATGCTTGTTAAAATCTCAAAGATTATAAATTATTATAAATTATTTTAAATTATGTATTTATCTTTTAAAAAAAATTAAGTTTATGAAGAAGTTGTTTATAGATATATGTGTGTGTGTGTGTGTGTGTGTGTGTGTGTGTGTGTGTGTGTGTGTGTGTGTGTGTGTATTTAAAAGTTTTTGAATTTCAGTCTTTAAATGTTTAGATTTTTTCACTATTTGTGTAATTTTTAATGAATTAGTCATGTGATTTGTTACATAAGTGGATTAAATGTGTTTAGTATCAGTTCTGAAGAAGTTTTAATAAAGAATGAAAGCACTTAGCTGTATAATGTTGTCAAAAGAATTCTTATTAAAAACATTCAGTCTGCTAGCCTGTATTAAACTTTCCACAAACGTTGAGTGAGTTCTAATAAATGCATTTGTTTTATAAAATTCAGCATTCTGATATAAATTCTCTACATTTTCATAACGTTTATTAATACTTTTAAGAAATGTTAAATGCTTTCAACATTTTGGGGAGAGGGTTCTTCAAGGACTTACTTAGCGTCTCAGTTTTTAGTTAAAAAATTCTTTCATTTTCATTTTCTCCATGTGAAGTTTATCCGTTGTTTAAGTAATGTTTATTTGATTCCAGTTGTCAAAGGAAAAACAACTTCAAAATGATCAACACATGACAGGTTCAGGTTAAGGCACTTTAATCTTGCAGCAAGGAGACAAAAATGTGCTAATACAGAGTTTGTCTAACTAGAACCAGGAAGTGAAGCTATTCTTACACATTTCTTACAAGGTATTGCCTACTAAGCTGATGTAATAAATCACAAGTTCTTTCAATATTATTTCACACCAGCTGTTTGTCCATGATTTTCTGCTGGCATATCAAGTTTACAAAAAAACTTCTTAAGAAAAACAACGTGGCCTTGATGAACATCTGTCCATTAGCTGCTTTCACTAATATGTAATCAAGTGATTCTGAATTTTCTGGTAGTTTGGAAGGATGTATCAAGGTTCGTGAAGCCCCTGAGTCACACAGGAATTTAACTTCCCTCCCCTCTACCAGAAGTGTAACTTTCAGTTTTGTGTCTGCTAAATAGAGCTCTAGGCTCAATAATGCTAAGTCCAAAATTTCACTTTCTTCACCATCGGTGATTTCTTGTACTTCCTCTATTTCTTCTATCACATCCTCTATTCCCTCTATCACATTTGCATTTGTTTTTTCTTGGTTATTCCCTTCTAGTGATTCTTGACTATCATATAGTCAGTCCTCCCCCTCCTTATCTTTCATGGCTACCTTCTTGTTTTGCTTGCAATCCCTTGCTAAATGCCCCTTTTTTCCGCATTTAAAACATTCACCCCTTTTCTTTCTCTCTTCAAACTCTTCTGATCGTTTATCAGATTGTTTGTTTCCCTGGGCATTTTTCTTGCCCTTTTTCTGGACTGTACTACATAAACTTCTGCTCCGTCGTCTACAGCAAACACTTGGGCTTTCTTTTTCTTTTTACTGTTAAAATGCCTTTCAGCATGCCTAGCATATTCAAGTAGTGACTGTAATCTACTTCTACGATGGTCTACCATGTGCTTTGTAATAAAGCTGCTTATAGGCAAAATACTGCCTTTCAAAAATGCATTCTTTAATTGCTGCTTATATGGAGAATCGTGTTTGATCTTCAGGTACCTGCATTCCACAATGGTTATTAAAACACTCTAATAATCTAGCATATCTGTCAACAGTTTCACCTTCCTGTTGAATGCATTGATTAATGCAAGTCCAGTCTGCCCTAGGCTTCCACTTCTCAGAGATTCGGTCTGTTAGACCTTTCACTCTGTTATCCAGTTCTGCATTACTATGTGGGAGTGGCTTATGTTCTGCGTCACGGGGATTCCAGTTGCCACTGATCATGTGCCAATCTAGACCTACGATCTGTCTGACTACTTTTTCTACTTCTTCTCCATTTAAATGATAACTTAATCTCATGCCCTGTAAGTCTTCTAAGAATTTTCTAAAATTAACTTTTGGTTGGGGAATTCCCTCTGTGGCTTTCCAGATGTCTTCCGGTGTCCACGGTCTATACACTAGGAGAGTCAGGTCCTGTCCTGCCTGAGGATTTGGTACTTCTATGAGTGGACATATCTCTTCTTCACTCATAGCTCGTGAATTTTTGTTTATTTCATATAACTCAGTATCTCCTCTTAAGTTACGTGTTCGAGACCTAGTCTCGATGGGATCTCTAACATACGGTCTAGGCTTTGCGGTAACAGCCGGGTATAGCGGATGTGGACCAGCTTGTCCATTCGCTTCATATTTTTGTGCAGGAAGCGGAGGGGGTGGAGGGGCTGATGCTATTACCAAATTATTGTCTTCTTTATCTAAAAACATAGCTTTTGAATTATTACTTTTTGTTCCCTACGGTTTGCTTCCTCAATCCACCTGTGTGCCTGAGGAATACCCAATTGATGTTGCTTTTTTACCTGACCTTTTGCATCAGTTTTAAGCTGTTTGACAAGTTTAATAAGTGAGGATTTTTCTAATTTGCCATTAAATTCATATTTACTAACCCATTTTATATAGTATCTAACATTGTTGGCACACTGTAATTGCATATATTTTGCATCTTTGGTTAGCGGTGGGTCTTGGGAACTTTTTATACACTTATTACCCATTTTGTTATAACTGTTAAAAAATGTTACGTAACCCTTCTTCGTGGTACCACGATTTTCTGTTTCACAGTTTATCTAGAATAACTGTCTTACCTATTCTGTTTCCCTGATCTATGACAAGACTGCAATCTTTCTGTCCCTGACTTGTACAAAACAAATCTCCTGACAGATGATTCAAATCAAGTCCCTGATCTAAAACAGAAAAAAGGTAAATCTCACCTTACCTGAGCCTCCGTGATTGACTGTCTCTGGTTCGTATACTAACACGTCCTCCAGTCGCAGATCAGTAAAGTGGCTGGCCTCTTTTGAACGACAATTCAGTCGGAGGTCTTTCAAAGCAGAAGAACCAATGTGGTTTCTTCCCCGTACGGTTTCATGCCACCTGGCCCATCTGACCTGAGGCGAAGTGAGAGTTTCCGGTCCGAAGGATCAATCTGTCAAAGGAAAAACAACTTCTAAATGATCAACACACGGCAGGTTCAGGTTAAGGCACTTTAATCTTGCAGCAAGGAGACAAAAATGTGCTAATACAGAGTTTGTCTAACTAGAATCAGGAAGTGAAGCTATTCTTATACATTTCTTACAAGGTATTGCCTACTAAGCTAACGTAATAAATCACAAGTTCTTTCAATATTATTTCACACCAGCTGTTTGTCCATGATTTTCTGCTGGCATATCAAGTTTACAAAAAAACTTCCTAAGAAAAACAACGTGGCCTTGTTGACCACCGGTCAGATACAACTTCTCACTATGCAATGTTACCATTCAAGGTACTATGGCTAATTTGAGCACAAAGCAAGTACAGATTACAGTTCATTTCTTCAAGCAGTCTTTGTTTGATGTATCTCTTCTTTTCCACAGCTGTGCATGTTCTCATAACACGAACAGGGCTGATTGTTCATATTCAATCACATTATAGAAAACAGTATTGTTCTATTCATTCACTATTTATTCATTTTCCTGACCTAGCAGATAATCACCTGCTTCTCAGTATATTTCCAAAAAGCATAAACATGAATTTTGCTGTGCTAGCAAATACTAGGTCAGAGAGCATCTTGCAATTTCAGAAAGCATACTGCAGTTTGAAAAAGCATCTTATAATTTCATACAGAATTAAGCTGTACATAAAATAGAATGAAATGTGTTAACCCTTTTATCTTCTAATAAGCACTAAACATATACATTAATACTTATTTTTCTAATACCAGTTCATCATTATGGCTTTGACTTTTGGTAATTAATATACATGTTCTATGTACAAAATCAGTCAATTTTTCTTCTTAGGAGTCTTTTATTATTTATTCAGTTTCTCATAATCAGCTTGTCGTTATTTCAGGTAACTGGAGAACACTGAGTGATTCTACTAAACACAGGAAGGTCAGCAGAAATACCCAGTCTTCATTAGAAATCAATGTTGTACTAGATTTTATTTAATCATTGGACTTGTTAGATTCTGAAAGTCTGTTAGACATTAATACCCTTGCAAGACAGATTTTTTTCATTCTCTTTAATCCTGGTCATGAAGCAGCATCTTTCTAATTTCCCAAACATTAAGCAATGCTGTCTCAAAAAAAATTCATGATGTGATGAAGTTTCATATAGTCTTCTAGATTAACAGTTGTGTTTCATTTTCATGGAGGTTAGTTACTACTCTTCCTAGATAATACAGAGATGAATAGCTTTAAAAATGGTCAGTTTGTATTTCAAGAGCTTGGTTATCTTTCTATCAAGCTCTGTATTAGGTAGGTTTCTTTGATGCACAGTTCCATGGTAATTTATTTATTAGAGACACCTCTTCGAGATATCTGGAATAACTGAACAACATTCTTTGAGAGAGCAAATAAAAGATTTTCATGGTTTCAACTCAGTAAATTTTGATGATGAAGAACATGAAAAGATTCTAACTTTATAAAGTAAAGTTAATTTTTTCAATTATCTTGTATTAACCCCTAACTTATTTATTGATCAATGGATGGGAAATCAGAAATTTACTCTGGGTCTGATCCCTACATCTCGGATAGACAGAGGCTGACAGTAACTATGCCCAAACTAACATAATACCTCACATAACCTTTAGTAACTTCCTAACATACCTCCACCTAATAAACGTGCATGATAGAAAGGGACAGAATTGGGTTGGGTTACACAGCTAGGCTTACGAAGGCCTTGGTATTCATTAGCCTAGTATATACCTATGAACCTATGAACTCAATGTCCCTGGCATAATACTGCAGGTGGGGCTAACTATATCATTTTATTTTGCAAGAATTATAAAAACTTGAGATGCCAAAACATTTATTTAATTCAGACATATAGTAAAACTTATATTAAAACTTCTGAAATTTTACAAATTTTGGATTTATTTTCAGAGATATATTCTTTGTCATTAACTGACACATATAAGGATAAGAGTTTCTGAAACTGTAAGGTAGTAATCTATTAATGAAACTAATAAAAAAATGTAAGAGAAAAATATATATGTTGATGAGATTTTACTGGCAAAAAAAAACTAATAAAGAAGTGTAAGAGAAAAAACATATATTTTGATGGGGTTTTACTGGCAATGAAAGATAAATAAATCTCCATGACCATATGACGTACCCAAATGGTTTTTGAATTTTTCTTCTAAAATTTCTCAAGTTTTCTTTGAAGTTTATTCTGTTATTCAAGGCTGGGATATAAAAGGCATGCATATCAAACAGTCTAATTTTTTTTTTTCCAAAGAATGATCTAGAAATACAACTTAAAATATATAGACCAATTACCTTACTTAACTATGGTATTAACATTTTTGCTGTAATCCTTTCTAATCAGCTTAAACTTATGGTTCCTACTATTGTTTCTCTTGTCTAGTCAGTACTCATACAAGACTGTAAACCCCAAGATCAGTCAATAACCTTAGATTGTTTACTAAATTACTCTGTGCTTGTATTATCTCCCTTGCACTATCTTTCTATGCATATAATATGTTTGTTGGAATTGTGAATATTTTTAATTATTTATTAAATTTGGCTTTCCTAAACCATTCTTTAGCAATGTTAACCTCTTTATAGCAATTATTCTACTCATCTTTATGGTAATAAAACCCTATTATTGTGTATACAGAAAACAGATGGAAGTTGTCAGGATTGCCTTCACTATAATTACCTTTTTAGACTTTATTGGATTCATAAGTATTAGGCTAGATTCCCCTGTGTGCTATTTTAAGTCTAGCCATTGTAGTCCTTGTTTAGATCTTAATAAAATTGTATTTAAACTCTCCAAGAGTATTTGATTTTTCTATTAGATTGCTGTATTTATAAATGCTATAGCTATTTATGCTACTTTTAGCAAAAGCAAAATTTAGTTAAAAGGCAATTTATACATTTATCTAGGATGATTTGAGAAGATGATACATTGTTGGTGAAGTTAAGGAAGTTGAGGGCCATGTTTATTGATAGAGCTAACCCTGAACCCTATTAGATGAGATTATGGGTCAAGTTCTTTGTGAAAGAAAGGGGTATTTTAAATCTGTTTTGAATGGTAGTGTGTGCAGAAATGAAAATAGTAACAGAATAAAAAATGATTTCAGTTTGTCCAAGGTGTTATAATGGAATGAGTTCACAAGTATGTAATATTATAGCCAAGAACTGGGATGGAATATTTTGATGCACTTGACTTGGTGAACAAGCTTGGTGATCAACCGAGGTTTGTTTTTAAAAAAGGGAGAAATTTGAAAATATTTTTGAGACAAAAGTTATCCATAGCAAAAGTGAAGTTAGGATGTCAAAATGTGGAGCTTGTTCACAGTGCTGATATATTTATGAAGGTGTAAACATTGCGGTGGCCTCTTTTCCAAGGGTGTTAAATTTTTATGACAGGTTTAACTGTGGTATCAAAAGGGTGGTTTATTTGGCCCAGTGTTTATCCTGTGATGCATTCTATATTGGAAAGACTGAGAGGGCATTAAGACAAAGGATTTATGAACATTGTTATGCTATGAGGAAGAATGATGGAGGAATGCATTGTATGCATTGTATAGGCACAGTTTTATTTGTAAGGATTTTTAAAAAATTCATTTTTTTATTTTGGAGAAGACTCATCATAATGTCCTGCGTGGGGACTAGGAATCTTTCCCAGAAAAGAGGGAACTTGTCTGACAATTAAGGTTAGACATTGCCCAACCCCCTGGAATTATTGAATTAAATTATTTTTAACACTAATTTATTGTAAATTGATTTGTAACAATGTTTTTATTCATTAATTCTGTTGATAAACATGGCTTCGACTTCCTTAATTCCACCAACAATTTAGCATCATCTGAAACCATCCTAGATAAATGTACAGAACTTAAAAACTATATTTTTCACTCCGTCTTTGTTTTCTGAGCTATTTTAACACTTCAAAATCAATCTGACTGTATCTTACAGAATTTTAATATGTTTTCTGCAAAATGGTTGCTAATAGGGATCCTGTTTTTCTTCGGACCTTTCTCTTTCCCATAATCCATTTCAAGTCTGCTTTATATGAGTCATGTCAGACATAAGAAAGTAGTGGTGTATTCCCATGCCATTGACAAATAATGGGATTAGTGCCAGTCACTGTCATCTTGTATACCTTCTGTAACAGGACTGCTTCTTTTTTCCTTGAACAAACTTTATTTGTGTTTGTCTCAGAGCCTGTTTTACAGTATACTAAGGAGTGATACAGCTGTAACTAAATTGCAAGCCTTTGTTCAAAGTATCTTTTTTTGTAGTCCAAGATGAGTTGACAGTCCCCTCCTCCCACACTTTGGTAAATGTGCTGCTACTTTACAAGAATTACAAGAACAAAGATTTTCTGACTTTTCTTTAAATGTCACAGACATATTTGATACTGCATTTAAGTCATCTTTAAATGTGAAGTAGTATAAACAAACATTTAAAGTTTAAAGCTTAGTATTTCAATATACTCATGCTCCTTATGTAAATATGTCAAAAGAGGTGACGACTACCTTTGAAAATATTGACTAATCTGATTGGTCTATTTTGCCATAAAAGGCATGGCTACCTTGGAAGCAACTGGGAATCAATGTAAGTTCTCTTTCTCTCTGCAATAAAGACAATGGAAAACAGTTTCACACCTCTTTGTTTTTTTTTATAGTAGCTACTGCCTGACATCAGCAGGACTAATTACCTCAAAAAGATTGTCAACAGTACCTGACTACAAATTTCTCTGTGTCTGTGGTATGTCATGCAGTTGTAAATAAATTCCTATGCAAATTATGTGTGAAGTTAAGCTTTAGAACATGGGTGGTCTTTCCCTTCCTTTGATTTTAAGGCAAGGAAATGAAAGCTTTATAAAGTGCAAACAGGTTTACAGTACCTACACAATACTGAAATCAAATTCTAGGGAGAAAAGCAACCTAAGAGTTGTGTGAAACTGAAGGAGAAGGTGGAGTTTTCCTTTAACTGAATTTCGCTTTTGCCAAAAGGGGCAGGTACTCTGAAAGTGCAGATAATGATTACACCATGTGTCCTTCCTGAAAATATTAGACACAAATTTTTTATTACTCAAATCTTTAGATAGGATAAAAATAAAAATAAAATATTTTGTCCTTATCAAAATTGATTGTAAATTTCAAGATGTCCGCAGTTATATTTAAATAATTTTAAAAAATTCCTGTAATTTATCAACAGACACCTTCCAAATGAGCAGAACATCATCCATATACTTATAATTATAGGTCAGCACTAGGCTTACTACCCTTGTGGGTCATTTTAAGCCTAGACACCATTTGAGAATCAAACCCTGTGCCTTGTGTCTGTAAGGTATGTATGTTAACCATTATACCAACCTCTCAACCAGGTAATAGGCTTCTTATTATTGTAATAATCAGAATTAAACACATACTTTTTCTCCCAATACCACAGAACAATATTCGCAAAAACATGTGTGGCTGCCACTCCTCTAGTCTGTCTGTAGTATTCACCCCTCAAAAGATTATGTTAATATCTATTGCTTATTCTTGTGCATTATGAATTATTAATAGCAAAGAGAGGTCATTCCACTACTTGTTTATGTTTGGAAGTGGCATACATCCCCTGAGTAGCAAATGTCTTTGTGCTGAAGGTAAAACAAAGAAAAGTTCACTAAAATAAATTATATTTAGTATCCACTGCTCTGAACTGAAAACATATGGATGGTTATTGCCTATCGTAAGATTTACTTAGAAGTATTACTTGATAGATGTATTGTGATTTTATAATAGTTTAAATCGGTTATTGAGTGCTGCTTATAGCTTGACATGCTATTGGATGGATATGTGAATTTATTGGCACACCCGTATGAAAAATCTATCTAAATGATGGTAGATGCTGCCATTTTTCCATA
This sequence comes from Protopterus annectens, assembly GCF_019279795.1. Classification (NCBI taxonomy): domain Eukaryota; kingdom Metazoa; phylum Chordata; order Ceratodontiformes; family Protopteridae; genus Protopterus; species Protopterus annectens. The sequence continues at coordinate 646,706,822 of NC_056744.1, read as the reverse complement.
ACTGTTAGATTATTGTAATTCTGGTATTCAAATATTTACTGGCTGCCAATCTGTGAGAGGGATGCATCTTATAAGAAAAGCTAAAGATTGTGGGTAGATTATGTTTTTTATATCCTAATAACATTAAATTTAATGATACGTCTAGTAAAGTATATTAGCAGTATAGGATGATTATGTTATGCTAAGTTATATTTATGTCATATATTTAGTGAAATAAACTGCCTCCAACTTGCAGGAACAACATTTCCAGGACTTTATTAACACAAATACCCTTGACTAGATGGTGCACACTCACCAGAGGTTCAATCATACTTGACCTAGTATTCACCGATATGGGAAAGCAATGCACCCCCTCTCCCCTTGTCACATTCTCACTGGTAAAGTCAGATCACAAAGCTGTCTCAGACAGCAAAATCTGTAACAGTCAGGAACTATTTTAAAGCAAACTACTTCATATTTAGTGCCACTGTCAAAATTCATTCCCTCTCCAAACCCCAAGTTCACAGCAACTTATGTGGAATTTTTCACAGAAACCCTGTACTACCATGTACATGACTGCATATAGGTCATAGTACTTACAAGACATTTGCCCAAAACAAACCATACTGGTAGAATCCTAACCTGAACATGGTTTATCACAAAAGGAAACATTCTTGGCCAAAATCAGAAAAAGCAACCTTCAGAATGACAAGAGCTCACTAATTAAACTAAACAGGAAAATAAGAGTACTATCTAAATGCAGCAAGGCTAATTATGGGGTGAAGATAGCCTCTCAGGCTAAAGACATCTACAAGGCCTTCTACAGCTATGTCTAAAACCTTAAAGGTAACAGACACCAGTGTGCTGAACTGGTGGTAAATAGTGCCACGTTCACTGATCAGAGTGACATAGTGAATGTGATGGCTGACAAATTCAGCTCTAACTTCACACCCCACTCTCCCCTTGCCTCCCCCCATTAAATCCCTTCTAGTTTAACCTCTTCCCCAACTACCAGCAGGGAGAAAGTCATGGCAGCACTCACTAAAGCCAAAAACACAGCCCCAGTGGGCCTAGACAATATCGGCTCCCTATTATGCTGTCGCAGATGCAGGTTGTCGAATGTGTCTTTGTCTTACTGAAAAGCATGAAAAAGCAAACTAGCGAAGCTGCTTTTCAGTGAATTCTTTCCCTGGGACAGAATTTGTTTGGCCGCTTTCGCTACTTTGCCTTTTCGGCACTGTAGTGCGATCTTGGAGTTGGTATATTTAAGTAGGGGGATGTGGGGGGCTATTATGTAATGTTTTACAGTTTTTTGGGGGAGGTTGTTTCGGAACAGCAATTTTTTTCCAAGGGAAAAAAATCGCTGTTCTCAAGTTTCAATGTAAGCTTTCACTTACATGGGGTCGATTATGTGTCGGTCGCTCTTCTGAGTGTGCGATATCATACTATAGACCCGACAATATCTGGGGTTACTTCCTAAATAGTTTGAGGCATGACCAATTAGGACCACTTGAGTCACTTTTCAACTACAGTCTCAAAATAGTCAATGTATCACAAGTATAGAGGACTGCAATGGTTATCCTCTACAAAAAGGTAGACCATCAACTGACCCCCAGAAACTACAGACCCATAAGTCTGACTAGTCTATTATGTAAAGCAATGGAATGAATTATCATGGAAATGATCAACAAAGACATTGGCAACCTACGGTCACTGGACCCATCCCAGTCTGGTTTTGTCAAAGGAAGGTCATGCCTACCTTCTGGTAGCCTGGTAGACTTCTTTGAGAGGGTCACCAAGGCAATGAATGAGGGGAAAACAGTACATACCACCTACCTAGACATGACTAAGATATTCCGATACTGTTGACAAACATAATGAACTAGGCATAAATTCCTACATAACTCACTGAATTGCCAGCTGGCTCACAGGCAGAATCCAAAAAGTCAGGATAGCTGAGATCACTCCACCAAGAGACTGGTCACCAGTGGACACCTCAGGGCTCAGTGCTGGGCCCACTCCTGTTTGTCCTTTACTTCTTGGAGGTCAAGACTAATGTTAAGGGCCTCTGGCTCAACAAGTTTGCAAACAACTGCAAATTGGGAGTTATCATAGTTTGCCTCCATGACACTAAAATCCTGCAAGAGGATCTAACGCAGACTAATGACTGATGCCTAAGTCATAGATTAAAACTCAATGCCAAGAAGTAGATGAAAGTACCTTTTGGGAAAAAGTCCATCCAGGTTAATTACTCCATCGATAAGAGACCCCTTAGAGCTGACCCAGTAGTTAAAGATCTGGGAAAAAATGTAGACAGTAATCTGGCCTTTGACCAACACATAGCCAGGGTAGTAAGAAAATCCTTCTAGGTCACCCAATTTATAAGTAAGGGTATGGCATCCAGGTCCAAGGAAGTTACAGTATCAGTATCAAAAATAGGTGAGGAAAAGCAAAAAGCAGACAAACCAACAATGTATTCGATAGTAAGCACTTTCACAGTAATCACTACTGCTTCATCAGACATTTTCAACCATAAGAATTCACTTGTTTTATATACTAAAAACCCTGTTATGTGATTAATTAATTACCATGCTTAATTAATTAGACAAAACTTAAAGTTATATAGCTTACTTTAATCTAGATATGCATACAAAAATACAAGGTATAAAATAGTACATTCAAATATATACAAGCCTCTACCATGTACAACTAAAAAATGTGTACACAAGAAACTGTTAAAACAGAAAACTACCTTTGAGAATGCAGATTAAGCTATACCCCTTTTTTACTTCCTAAGTCTTCTCATCTTAAGTAAAGGTTGAATAGGTCCAACATCATTCAAGCCCTTCCCCATATTAGTCCTCAGTTTAATGATCCCTTTTGTCTCCATAGCTTCTGTCCTGTTTCTGACATTTCCCATTCTCATTCCTGGAACATTTTTAGCAATAATGAGAAATTTAAAAACATGGGAGGATCCCATCTGAGAAGTATGTTTCGCTAATGCATTAGTCAATATATTATTATGTATGTCATATATATGCTCTCTTATCCTAAATCTGAACAATCTGTCCGTTTTACCTATATAAAATGCACTACATAGCTGACATATAGCCATGTATACTATATGTTCAGAATTACAATTACCATTGACCCTGAAGACAAATTCCTTCCCCAAATCTGGGTGTTTAAACCTACCTTCTGAATTAATGTACATACACTGGTTGCATTTACCACATGAGGTAGTACAAAACTTAACAACCTGTTCTTTCTCACTTTTGTCAGGATAGCATAACATCTTATTCATATTCTTCATATTCTTAAACTGAAATTTGGGGGTAGGACCTACGATCTCCCTCACTTCTGGATCCATCATTAAAATCGACCAATATTTCTTATATACCCCCAGAATGGGTTTCACATTATTAGTATATCGAACAGGTACTCAACCTATTTTCATATGAATTATTATTTTTTCTATGTCCCTCATTTCGAATACTCTGTTCAGAAAAATAAGGTTGGACTGAAGTAGTTCTCAAAGACCTATCATTTTCCATAACATTAGAGATATCAGTAGAATTATATCCCCTTTCAGTCGGTTTATTACCTAGCTCTTGTGACTCGACATCAAACGCTGTTGAACTGGTGTTTAACCTTGATTCCATCATACACTGTCCCGTAATGATGTTATTAAACATGCTGGGGATGCATACTGTTCTTGTGCAGCAACTTGTTTCTGTAACACTCCTTTCTATGTATACAAGTACTGACCTTATTTTCATTGTCAATAGTAATTAGCACATCAAGGAAATTTATTGACTCTCTTGCAAAGTTCAAAGTAAACCTTAGGAATGCAGTTAAAGTGTTCAAGTATTCATAAAAACAATACAATAAAAAGAAAAGGTCATCTACAAATCTACGGTATAACTTCACTTTCATTCTATATGGGCCTTCTAATATGTACTGCCTTTCCCATACTGCCATAACTAGGTTGGCGTAGCTATTGGCACATGACGTGCCCATAGCTACGCCATTCCTTTGCCAATACACATTCATCAGATACAAAAATATGCTCTAGAATCACCTCCATCAGAAGGTGTATAAGTCAACAGTACTCCCATCTAGTTGTGTCTTCTGTAGGAAGGCTCTTAACAGCTCAAAGCCCTTCAAATTTGGAATTTTGGTAAACAAGGATTGCACATCCATTGTAACCATTAAAACACCTGTAGATAGTTTCCCTTTACAATACTTATACAAACTATTGACAAAGTCTTTGGTGTCTTTAACTACAACTTCATATGAGTCTAAATAAGGTCTAAATTTTTTCTCTAAAAATATAGATAATGGTTCGGTGGACCAACCCCCTCCCGAAACGATGGGTCTCATTGGTGGATCTTCAGCGTTCTTATGGACTTTAGGTAGTCCTTGTATACATGGTAGTATTGGATTGTGAACAGTAAAATATTGTAACAACTTACAATCTATCAAGCCTAGTGTAAAACATTCAGGTAACACACAATTTATGCTATGCACCATTTTTTTACATCAATCATGTTAATTTTACCATATATCTCTATGTCATTCAAAAATTCTCTCATTGTATTAAAATAATAGATGCGGTCCATCACTACGATGGGTCTCCCTTTATCAGCTGGGCGAATGCATATAGATTTATCATTTTGTAGGTCAAATAAAGCTATCTCTTCAGTAGTCATATTAAAAAAGTGACTTCTATGAAAGTTAGCATCACTATAAAATAACTTATAAATATCATCTGTACATGCTTTCTCAAATGCAGTCAAAACAGTATTATTATTTGGAACAAATGAGCTAGGTTTAGAAAATACATCTATAAAATAAAAATAAAACAATAGCAACCAGTGAGCTAATGCTCCTATAACTTGAAAGAATGTGTAAAACCAGCAACAAAAAGTAAAGGAGCAACCCACAGCTGAACAAATAATCCCACAGACACAATCTCTCGTTGTAATTCCAACAATGAAGACGAGCTTAAGTAAAATAGATCCAAGATGTTATCATATCATAAAAACCCAAGTAGTTTTAGAAAATACATCATTACAAACTTTAGACTGATTATTTATAGTCTGACTATTGTCCATTTCAAAAATTATTTTTAAAGTCACTGACCTCAAGAATGTTTTCAAGTCCAGTATTACATCTGTAATGTTCTGAGAAGGTATAATTGTGAGTCCCTTGTTGAGAATCATTAACTCACCCTTCAATAGCTGCTTGCTGGAAATATTCCATATGATTAGGTCTGACTCTGCCACATCCTCTTTAGCATTTGATTCGTGCTCAAATGTTCTCTCTCTGACTTGCGTTTTAGGCGATTCCTGCTCCTGGACCTCCCTCTTTGATTCTCTGTGTGTAGTGAGATTGGAAAAGGATACATACGCACATTTCCTCTTTCGTCAGGCTTATTCTGTCTCCCTCTGCTGGCATCTTGTGTTAATTGCACTATCTGGCTACCTGATTCAACTGAATAGGTCATATTGGTCTTCCTTCTCACATCTTTGTCAATTGAATTGTCCAACACCCACCCTAGCATTGCCAGTGTCACTGTTAGTTGGCTGTTCACTTCACTGGACACTGTCTCCACTACTGGACTAACCTCTCCATGGGACACCATAACTTTCTCATGGGAGGTGTTGCCTCAAATCTTGCTCACGTTGTTCACATTATTGAAGTCGTTTACATTTTGATTTAAATCACTTACAGACACAACAATGAGGTATTTACCTGGATTTACTGGGCTTTTTTGTGCTTTGTGAAGTTACAGTATCACTTTGCTCAGCCCTTATTAGCGCCGTCATTGAGTACAATGCTCTCTTTGGCATGTACCTGACTAGGCGTATGCAGCAGATGGAAAACCCGTAGAGGTTCCTTACCAAAATAATCCAGGGTATTAAGACATTATCCTATTCATATTGCCTTAAAGCCCTATCGCTGTAGTACCTACAGGTTACCGAGAATTGATCAATGCCTGGCATATAAGTCATCTTCAGATCCAGCCATGGTGGACCTTTTGCACATCTGCAAAACAAACAGCACCAGAAACAGAGATCCAAGGATTTAAACTTTGCCTGCCAGTGAGACAGATGTGCATCGCTAAGGATCCCCACATTCATGTGAAGCAGAATCCATCTCTAGCCCTATTGAAACTAGTTAACCTTGATCATTGGAAGGGAAATTAATCCCCAGTCTAGCCCTCATGTTTCTGATAAACAGAGGCTGACAGTAAATATTCCTTAGCATACCCCAACACACAGACACGCGTGCACACACACACACACACACACACACACACACACACACACACACACACACACATACACACACGCACACACACGCACGCACACTAAACCTTTATCAACCTTCTAACTAACATACCCCTCCAAACAGATGTCCATGTTACATGGGGAACAATTGGGTTGAATTGCATGGGTAGGCTTATAAAGACGCTGGTGGTTGTTAGCTTGTATATGCTTATGAATATCTATGAATCTATGAACCAAACTTTGAAGGGTCTTGTTTTTTTTTTTTGATTAGGTCATCATCACATTTTGGGGGGAGCACTGTGCAGCTTCACGGATAAAGAAATTACATATGAGTGACAGATGGAAGTGAAAAAGTGGTCTGCTTGTTTGCGATACTCATGCTACATTTGCTTTATACTGCAAGAATGTGAAGGAGGATGCATTAAGTTTGAGCATTCAGTTTTTGGACATTGATGTAATAAGTCTTTCAAACAGCACAACTGAATTAGGGGTCTGGAATTATACCTTGTTTGTTTTTTCTAACTGATAAGACTGGGAATGTTTATGTTTGAAGCTTGGACTTGTAATTTTCTGGTGAACAGAGCATGTGTATCAGACAGTAAAATTAGATGAGTTTGTTACTATGTGAAAGTTTATGGATATTCTGTGTCCTTGCTGTTTCCACTGAATGGAGTGACATTTAAAGTGGATGAGGACTTTTTTTTTTTAATGTAGTTTACTAACTGAAGTGAGAAACTTTGAGGTGTGAGTTAAAAAATTTAAATCATACAACACAAAATTAAACAAGATAGATGGAGAAGTACTAGAAAATAAAAGTTCCTATAAGGGAGTGATAAGGAAGGTGAGACTGGCCTTCCCAATGTTACATTATCATAATGCAGTAGGTAAGCTTGTATTGTCTGTATACTGATAGAGGTGTTTCTATGAAGGCTGCAAAAAAGCATCAGATTTACAAGTTATTATTTAATTGCGCTTGTGTCAAGGAGGACAAATAAGGAAAATGGTTTAAAAGGAAGGAAGGAATCTAGACAGGACATGTACGAATTTATGAAAAGTTAGTATTAAGGTGGAATACATGGAGATGGTCTTGACCCAAATAACTGATGATAGGAAAGCCAGTCCCTGCATGCTAGCCACACATTCCACTGACCAGAAACCATGATGCTGATGGAAAAGAAATGTAGCTAAAACGAAGACTGGTATTTGTGATGGTTACACAGATGATGTGAAGCAATTGTCAGATGGCAGCAGGTGAGCACATGACTAATCAGCATAGGTCACTCCCCGAAATGCTTTATTATGATTTATGGTAGGCAGCAAAGACAATCCACTGCAGTGCTACACCACTTTGTGATACAGCACTACATTAGGACTGTCTGTGAATCAGAAATGGTTACTAGAAGATGTACACCAATTTTAGGGTCTATATTAGATCACCAAATGCTTGGGTTAGCGAACGGTGATTTATCAACCCCATGTAAGCGAAAGCTTACGAAACTGAACTGTCAGAACAGCGATTTTTTTTCCAAGGGAAAAAAATCGCTGTTCCAACAAAAAAAAAAAAAAAACACTTTAATACATGATATTAAGTGGGGGGCTTTGCCACCCCACACACTCCTACTTAAATATACCAACTCCAAGTCCGAACTACAGTGCCAAAAATGGCAAACTACCGAAGTGGCCAAGCAAATTCTTTCCCAGGGAAAGAATTTGCTTACATACTGCTTCGATATTTTGCCATTTCGGCGTTTACAGCTAGACCAAGTCACATTCGCTAACCTGCTTCTTCGGTCAGCTGATAGGAACCCCAATTTTACACTTCACAGTAACCTTTCTGACATCTGCCCTGCACTTTCTAACTTATAAACACATTACTTAATCAACATGGCTTGCAAACTGATTATATGTTTTCATATTCTCAAGATGATTCATTATAGGTACCACTTTAGGTAATTTTGTAGGTTAGATTCCAGAAATGTCATAATATCTGTATAGCCTGTACATTACAGTAATGTGCTTATAGTTTTTTTGTGTAATTAATTAAAATTTCATACTTAGATCTTGGTATGTTCCTGTTATATGGTTCTGACTGAAAAGAGGAATCTTAACAGTCCACGCATTCAGTTAACAAATGTGCAAATACATAAGTAAAATTAATTAAAACAATTCACTTTTAGTATTATTTTTTTCCCAAAAAACTAAATAATATGCATATTTCCTTTGCAGTTTAAACATTTTTATTGCCTTTCAATAAATTGTACCTACCATTAACCTAATAGGCGTTTTATTTCAATCCATTGCTCCTAATCAGAATGTTATTTTGAATAATTGTATGATTAGCTTGGATCTGTTTCCCCTGTTAGGATCTTTAAAAGGCTAGATTTCATAAAATTTCCAAGTCCTCCTATCCATTGTTTTGTTGGGAAGAGGAGGACTTTCGTTAGGGTATGCCTCCATTATAAGTAGAGTTCCTGTGCTGTATCCAAAGTATTGGATCACCGCCAACAAATATGGTCTATATCTACTGCATGTAAGTTTTATTCTAGCCATATGGCTATTGAAAATGTTATTCATGTAGCTATATGGGACCACTATGTAAGAAATATCACTCTCTTGTAAGGTGAGTTTTTTGGGGAAATGCTCCTCAAACTACCCTTCTTTATTTAAACTTTTTATACACACTTGATGGTAGACCATAACTCTCATTTCACTTATTCAGAATTAGTCTTCAGCTTCCCAGATATTAACAGATTTTGATTGATTTGTATATGTCCTAAAGCAGATGGTGCTATATATGTTTGGACTTGACAAACAGCTGCTTTATTACAGAATTACTTCAATCTTAAATAACAATTTCATCAGTGAAGCTCTTCGTTCTTGCTAGAATGGATTGAATACATCTCTTGATGGGAGACCTGAGTGGGTCAGGTAACTGATCAAAAGACCTGCATTCTAATTTTGAAGATTTTTTTTTTTTTTTTTTTGCTCTGGTGGAATATTATATCAACACTATGTGGTCTTCTCTGAAAAATATTACAGTTATTTGCATTTTGAAGTTGTTAAAAAGTTTGTGGGGGAAATTAAAATTTATCAAGAAGTTCAAAAAAGTTGTTTAATTTGAAAATGTATGTTATTACTTTTGGGAATTCTTGATTGTTTTATTAAAAAAAGCATGTTGGAAGATATCTAGTTTTTGTCTTTCTCATCTTATGAATGGGAAAATATCAACTTCAAAACACAATGCTAAGAAATGTATGATTCAAACATTTCTGATTTACTAAACTGTACATAATTTGACAAACTGGTTATATATAGCTTGACCAGAAGGGAGGTCTGATAATGCAGTTCCTGCAATCTGGAATGGAGGCAATGTGAGTGCTGCCAAGGAGTGTGTATGCACTTGAGATGCAAATTGAACAAGTATGGATGAGAGTACTTATTTTTAGACCTAGTGTACCAGGGTCTATGTTAAATATTCGAACATCCAAAATGTCGAACATTACATGGTTAAGACCAAATGTGCGACATTTGGATGTTCGAATATCAAAAAAAAAAAAAAAGAAAAACACACTTTAACAGTGTGAGCAGAGGGGCAAGCCACCCTGCATCCCCCACACCCCCCTACTTATATATACCAACTCTGAGACCACACTTCAGTGCAGAAAAGGGAAATTCTCCCTATCTGCACTGTATGGCACCATTGAAAGTCAATCTTCGAACACTTGCAATTTCGAACATTTGGTCTCAACCATGTAATGTTCTAAATTGTGAGCGTTTGAAGAATTGACATAGACCCGTGTACCATGTACTGGATTAAGCTTTCCTTTCAATGAGGAGGAGGGTTAAGAGAATACTTTAAAAAATCACCTAGCCCTTGTTGAATGATAGACATGACCCTTTGTTCTTGCCTCTATCTCCCAGTGTCTTGGGATGCCAGAGCTCAAGACAAATGAACAAATCGTTAAGGATAGGGCCTTAATGGCTGTTGTGAGGATGCACAGTGGCGAAAAATAATTAAGGAATTATACGCCAAGAACACCATAACTGTGTTATCCATGTTATTCTCTTTCTGGAGTTGTTAGTTTTACATGGGGGGAAGGTATTTGTAGTTTTGATTAGCTAATGCTTTGATTAGGATGAATTGATAACTTTTATGGGAAAAAACAGCATCACATTAGTGAAATTTCAAGCATTTGACCAGCAGAAGTTCAAACCTTAGAATAAGAAAAAGTGCCATTATGTTCTAAAAATTAATCTAGTACTACTGTGTTGCCATATCTTAACTCATAAAAGTGATGATAATCACCTCTGTGTCCTGATTATTTAATGACAGACCAACATAAAGGTGATGCACTTTTGCTTCATTAGTTTGCACCACTTCTTTTGATGAACCCCTTCTTTTAACACTGCCCGTTACGAATCTACTCCAGAGATCTAATAAGGATTTTCCTTGTCATACCATATGAAGACTAGAATTACAAAATTTTAGCTGTGGAAATAGTATGATTTTAAATTCTTGCATGCTATGGCAAACATTTAGTGAAGAAGATATTTATACTGAATGTGGAAAATTAGCAAGAGAGAAAACCATAATGGAAAAATAAGTCAGCACAATTAATATTTACTATATAAAGTTGGAAATCTGTTCAACTTGGTCAATAGAGTTCTCAAACTGCTCAAAGGCATTTTTGACATTTCTGAAACAAAATGTATTTATGAAATATATATATAGCATGCTGTTATGAAAGTTATCATCTCTTCAATGCAAGAAAGCAAACTGATGGGCTTTAGCTGTCTGAAAATGTTTCCATAAAGAAATAATGATAGCATTTATTAGCATGACAAGGTAAACAACTACTTTCTGTTTTAAAATATGTCCCAACACTCTTTTCAGTAATACTTATGCTTTGAAATAATTGACATGTCAGAATATAGACTAATTTACTGTTCCGGGTGAGACTAGAAGCATATTTCAATAAAATGCAAGCTTTTGTCATTTAAATGCTGTGTTATTATTGTCCATTACAGCTCATCTTAAGTGCCATTTTACGAGTATGTAAGAAATGTCTGGTATGGAACATTATGGATAAATGTTCAGACTGGTTAGATACACTGAATAACATGTAAAGCAAAGATGCACATGCCTCTATATCTGTAAAGCACACCCTAGCATGACTTTTTACAACACCTTTATGAGTTACATGCATGACCTCCATTGGTGAAAAATTGGGACCTAAGGTATATGCTGCATATGGATGCAAAACCTAAGATTGCTTACTTTACAACAGCATGATAAAAAAGTGAAAATCTTGAAGAATAATGCAGGGTGATTGTAATATGGTAAAAGATAATAGTACAATGTTTGCCAGTTCGGTTTTGAAAGGTAATGGCACAGTTTAAAAAAAAACAGGTTTTGTTGATAACATACAGTTCTGAGTGGAATTTGTGGTATGTTTGGTGTAAAATATAGAAGAATCAAAATTAATGATATTGCCTTCACATGTGCAAGTGCAAGCTTGTAATTTGACAAATTTATTTTCTGAACTCATGTCTATAATGTAGAAATTCTTTCAGAGCAACAATTAAGAAAGCTATAAGATTGAATTTTAAACCAAACTATTCTGTGAGTAAAGTGCTGGACCACGAACATATCACACCCCTAGGTGTTCTTTTCCAAAAGGAGGCTTATACACAGCACATGGAAATGATGGCAGGCACAAAACATTGTAGTTGTATGTAAACTCTACGTGTGATTCAAAGATATTGGCATGGTATTCCTACATATCGTTAGGCATAAGTAACAACTGATAGTGCATGCATGCATGAAACTCTCAGGTGCACTTGCCAAATGTCCCATCTGATTAACCACCAAACACAGCAGAGTATTACAACCTAGAGCCTCATATACAAATGCTTACACCACAACACATTTTGCCATTTGATACTTAGTAGCATTAGACATGTATGTCAAAGAAGAAAACATCTGTTACAATCCTTGAAGGTTTTTTCATTAAACAGTGCTGTCATTTTGTCTACATGGAGCTTTAGGCACCTTTCAGTGACTGATGGATTAAAGACTGATTCTCTTCTCACAATATGCTGCTTCATATTCTAGATGGTGTGGCAATTCATTCAGATGACTGGAAGTCTCACTTATTAACAGTGCAGGATACATTAGAATCCATAAACTATACAGGCTTACCCGTGGATGTTAAACAAAAGTAAATTGGATATGGTGAAAGCCAAATATTAAGGATATTTTAATAAAAAGAGGGGAGGTGAAACCACAACTGGGGAAAATCTCTAGAATATTAGTCAGTACCTTCCCTAAGAAACAGGTGAAGGCCGTCCTAGGATTGGCTGGGTACTGAAGAAAATTTGTACCTAATTTTACAAAGATTGCAGGTCTATTGAAAGATCTCCCAAAAGAAAAGCCCATATCAAAGCTAAATGGTTTCTTGAGGCAGTCTGGGCATTTAATGAAATGAAAAAATGAAAAGACTGTTCTAAACCAGAGTTAATGCCTCCTGATTTTACTGAAGAATTATTTTTTTTCTGCTCCCTGTATGTTTATAGAACAGATGTTTAAGATTTACTTAAGCATATTTTTTGTAAATACTTGTTTAATAGTTATGTGTTCAGCCTATGGTTATTTTGCTCAAAGTTACACTGTTCTTCTTCTTGTGGATGACTATTGTGCATATTACTGTTTTCTGCAATAAAAGGTAAGTTTGTAAGTTTTATTATCCTAAGATATTCAACATGAAAAATGCCCGAGTGCTATGATTGATGGAATTTAAACAATGCTGAAAAAATACTCAATAATCAAAATGTAAGTTTAGCCACAAAGTGGGCCTTTTATTCAGCAGTTACTTTACCTTAGTGATAGAGCATGCTATGTTACAATAGCTGAATAAACAGCGGGATGTTGAAAGTTCGAAAACTAGGCACTATCACTCCAGCCCTACCAGTATATTGTCATACATAGACCTATATATTGTCGCACATAGACCTATATATTGTCATACATAGACCTATACTGGCTAATATGAATGCTGATGGATTCCAGTGACTGACACCCTATCTGTGTGAGTCCAAATTTGATTGTTTTATGCTGCATTGGGGGTAGTGGTAACATCCTGTGAGTGAAGGGGGGGGGGATATGCCTTTAAACATACCTTTTTCATTACATTCTCATAAAAATTAGCCAGGTTATGAATTATATTGGATAGAATAATCATCATGGGATAGAGCTGAGATTCTGCTTGAAGATGAGTTTAGGCACGTAGGCTGCATGGCATTTCCCTGTGGAACATTTGGTTGGGGACACATAGCTAAAGTGACATTCAATTGCAGAGAAATATGACTGTTGCAAATTTCCTTTGGACAAAGAGAAGAATACAGTGCCATGCTCGCAACTTCAATAGCCAAATGCACAGAGGAAAAACAACGTCCATGGCCTGCAATGTAACATGAGACAGCATGCGGTATGGCAGGCATCAGCAGCAGGCTGGCCAGTGGGCAAGTCAGTGGCAGCAAAAATGCAATGCAGCAATGGACAGTATGTGTGTGGACCACTAACCCTGTTCACAGTGTCTAGGGAACATTACCTAGAATGAATCCTGGAACATAAATGTAACTACAGTAGCATATAAGATTGCCTCCATACTGTAGCACACTTCTACATGTTGTAGTTACATAAGCATGTACTATACATTGAACAAAACACTCATCACTTCTTCTGCCCCCATGTACTTGGTCATTACAGCTGTGGGCATGGCAATGTGTGCGTCACTTTGTCCACAGGGAATTCACAGCAGCCATATTTCTTTGCAGCCGAATGTCACTTCAGCTATAAGACACCAACCAAATGTACCACAAGGAAATTTCTCACTGTCTACGTACTTGAACCCAATCCAGCTTGACCATCCAATGCCAGAAACCATGAATCTTCAAGGGGTTCAGGTGCTTAGGCAGTGAGACATTTCCCTGTGGTACATTTGGTTGGGGACACATGGCTGAAATGCATTCAGCTGCAGAGAAATATGGCTGTTGTGAAATCCCTGAGGGCAAAGAGAAGCACACACTGCCATGCCCAAATGGGGGCAGAAGAAGTAATGAATGTTGTGCTCAGTGTACATTTCATGCTAATGTAACTACAGCATGTAGAAGTGTGGTGCAGCATGGAGGAAATCTTGCATGCTACTGTACACATTTATGCTCCAGTATGCATTTTAGGTAATGTTCCTTTCACAATGTGAAGGGGGTAGTGGTCTACACCCACCAATGGAAAGGCACTGCCCATTGTGCACTGCATGTTTACTGACATGCCCACTGTCCAGCCTGCTGCTGATGCCTGCCATACTGCCTGCTGCCTCATGTTACATTGCGGGCCATGGACATTGTTTTTCCTCTGTGCATTTGGTTATTGAAGTTGCAGGCATGGCACTGCATTCTTCTCTTTGCCAACAGAAAATTTGCAACAGCCATATTTATCTGTAGCTGAATGTCACTTTAGATTTGTGTCCCAACCAAATGTTCCACAGGGAAATATCATGCTGCCTGGGTGCCTGAACCCAATTGGAACATCTTATGGATGTGGCCTGAAAGAAAGTTCAGGCAGAAACTTTTTGTATTGTTAGAAAGAAGTTTAGACAAGGTCTGCTGTCATGCCCTTTATCTTACAGCTTGATTGCTAGAAGGGTGTGTGGGAGTGAGCCTCACTGAAATACTCTTGATGGAGTTACCCCTATAGACTCTGAACCTTGCATAAAAAGTACAGTGAATAGTGTAAGTATTTTTGACAGTGAAAAGCTGAGTAAACTATGTTTTCATTTCATCTTTCAATAAGTTTGGATTTATTTTTGTATATCTGTCTCCAGAGTGGGGTTTTAAGACTTGTAAATATATGTAATCGCCCACCCCTCGACACATGCACACATAGAGATGCATGCACATATAATCTACATATACACCTACTCCCTATATATAGCAACATGATACTGGTCTTTGTTTACTCTTCTACTAAATGCAGTTAGTCAAATTACTTATAGCCATATCACAATTTTGTATATACAAAATTCTTGCATTGTCTGGTTTTGTGTTTTTTATTAGTGTATTTCCAATTCTTGCACCTTTTCTGTCTTTATGTGTTTCAATTAACGTAGTACTGTAATCATCTTTTCTTTTTGTGTAATATGTAATACTGCAATCATTTAAACATCTTCTTCTTCTTCTTCTTTCGGCTTTTCCCAGTT
The DNA here is from genome assembly GCF_019279795.1 of Protopterus annectens. NCBI lineage: Eukaryota > Metazoa > Chordata > Ceratodontiformes > Protopteridae > Protopterus > Protopterus annectens. Next base: position 646,691,290 of record NC_056744.1, on the reverse strand, counting down.
AGGGGTCACCACAGCGGATCACCTGTCTGCTCATGATTGGCAGTGGAGTTTTACAGTGTTGAGTTGCCAGCTCGGTGCCCAACCTTCCACAGAAGGCACACACATGCACACACTCACACCTAGGGCCAATTTAGAGTATCCAATCCACCTACAGCATGTCTTTGGGATGTGGGAGGAAACCAGAGCAGCCGGAGGAAGCCCACGCGACCACAGGGAGGACATATTAAACACAATTCACATATACTACCGTATCAACAAAGCTCAGCCCTCCCAATTCTGCACCCTCTTCCTTGCTTCATTATGATACATTTTACCCGCAGAAAAATACACTCTGGCAAATAAACAATATAAAAAGTCTAAAAAAAGCAGCTTTACAATTGGACCTCACAAGATATATCTAAACTTAATTGCTAGCTTGTCTGACACACCATGTATCTAAATTAAGAGAAAAAAAATCCAAAACAGAACCTCAATACATATCTCTTTTTCTTGCCCAGCAGATACTTTCCTAGATATTATGTATGTATAACTTATCATTTTACTTTCTCACTGCACAGTGTTCATTAAGATGTGATCCAATAGATGATTTTAATAACTTTTGTACATAGCAAGTGTGTATGTGATGTCTGATACGTAGTTTGCCTTTAACAAGTAAAGTATGTTACAGGTTGTGTCCTGATACTGATGACTACAACTTGTGAAGAAGCAAGATGTCTGTGCCATGTCTCAGGTGTGCTTAAGGTCCCATGCCCATTCTAGTATCTAACTCAACAACATCTCTTTCAGAAATATAAGAACATGAATCTGGACGACTGAACATGGCATCATATGTATGGAATGATAGCTAAATATGGTGTCAAAATGATACTTGAAATGGCAGAATTAGTCACTTATTCAGTTTAAGTTACCAAGACACCAGTTGCACAGTTTGTTTTCTCTGCCTATAACTGCACCTGCTACATGGATATCCTTTACTTTTACTGTCCAGAACCCATTGAATCGTATCTTGTTGCGTAAATTCAGTTTTTACTCTACCTGTACGAAGTCCACCTTAATAACTTCACTTCAATCTGCACAAAGAAACTACCACTGGAAGGACCGAAATACCTAAAAACAATAAACCGAACAACCATTTCAATAATTATAAACCACTTTATCAGTCACTCCAATCTGACGACTAACCTCTTGCTCACAAAACATAAAATACAAAAAAACATGTTTTCTCAGAATTTTTATGCCTGTAACTCAAATGTCATTTTTTTGTGAATTACACTGTTGATTTCTGGTTCAATATGGCAATGTTTCCTCTATGAATATCTCTTACACTACAGGGAAACCTGTCAGGAAATTGGAAGCCCTGGATCCACAAATAAGCACTGTATCTTGCTCTGTGTGGCCTAAGTAACCATCCATCCACAGCTGCCTTTTTCCATTTTTGCACAAGGGGTCCGGCTGTCACTTCACCAGTGACAATCATCTACAGCCAAGGTTTACACCACCAGCTGGTTAGTCCTGCCATGGCAGTTCATTCGCACCACACACTCGCACACACACTCACATCTGTGGCCAATTTAGAGTGTCCTGTAATCATTTAAACATAATTGTGTTATTTGTTATTATTGCAGAAATGACTGAGGAACTTTTCACCCTTGCCCTTTATGAGTCTATATTACAATGTCAAACTCACAGGAGTCCGAACATAGTAATATTGAACCCAAATGTTCAAAATCCGAAAATAGCGAAGCCACAGCACACTGATTTTTTTCCCAGGGAAAAAAACTGGTGGGCCGTTTTCGCGGCTTTGCTATTTCCTCCACTGTGGTGCGATCTTGGAGTTGGTATATTTAAGTAGGGGGTGTGGGGGCACAGCCCCTCACATTGGGGTGTGTGGTAGACAAAGGCCCCACATTAGTTTAAGTTTAAAGTGTACGTGTTTTTTTTTTTTTGTACCGGAACAGCGATTTTTTTCCTGGGAAAAAAATCACTGTTCTGTGTTTTCGTAATTCTTGGGTTTCGAACTTCATGGTTCAATATTGCATCGTTCGAACTCCTGTGAGTTCAACAATGTAATATAAACCCGCCCTTTATTATAAATGGTCATCAACTCAACTGGATGTCCCTAATATCAAAACATTTATGCATGTATTGTGCATAAATTAATATAAAGCACCAGGTTTCATTTCTTTTTCTTTATATTATTGTAAATTTGTCTTCTGGTTTTTTTTATAAAATGCCTTTGGGTATCTGCTAATCAAAATGCAAGAGTGGGCTATGTTGCTTCAGACTTGAGTAAGGATTCACTTGATTTTTGCTATTTGTCTGTAGCACACTGTTGCTTCTGAGTCCAGGTACCATATGTCCTTAATAGTTTTACACCTTCAGGAGTTAGAAGTGAAACATTTAGCATCCTAAAGGTGCAAGATATGATGATAAGACAGCAGGCAGAAAGAAGGACCATGAATTATACTCATTAAGGGGCATACAAAGACTCACTATAACTCAACCAGCCCTGGTTCAATTACTAGCCCAGGAAGTTAATAAAGAGGCATTGCCTCTCTTGAAGGTGGGTGAGGGAGGCATGTCACAGGAGTGTATCTCCCATTAATGAATCCCTGATGGAGTCAGGCGACCTAATGAAAACCAACATTTCCTTTAGGTACTATGTCACCAGTGTGAGTCACATCCCATGTAACAGTACATACCTCTCAACTGTCCCTGATTTTACAGAGTATTTATGATTTTGCCTCATATGATTGCCATATGCCTTGCAGTATTTATTGTGCTGTTATTTTAAATATTAGGACTTTATTAAAAAAAGAAGGTGCATTTTGCGTTCTAAAGAGGATAATATTCATCAAGTGGCTTGAAAGTTATCACTCTCACTTTCTTTAAATTGCACAGATTTATCTTCACCACTAAGTAACGAAGTAAACACTAAAGTTCCAAATGTGAAAATAATTATGCCAGTATTCACAAACAGCACATAGTGCTGTTCAAATGAGTTTGAATAGTGGCAATGCACAGGGAGGAGGATATTCACATACACAAATAATAAGGTTGAGCTGGAGTAAAAAATGCATTGTATGCAGTATATGCAAATGACTGTAATGGTATAAAAATGAGGCTCTGATCCACATCAGGCACAGTGATTATGCAAATGATAGCACCAAATATGACAGAACAATTCAGAGATGTATAACGCAGGTGCACAGCTCCAAAGTATCAAACTATTCTTAACCACAAGGATTGACTGTGTGCAGGATTTAACAATGTTTGCCTAACATTAGCTATATCTGAGCAACACGTTAGTGGCCACTCTTTATGCCAGTGTCCATGATGTTGCACATTGTAGCCCTCTACATCAGTGCAGATGGGGGCATCACTGTCTAAAGTGCCAGCACCTGACTGGCCAGCAAATTGTGGACTGCTTCTGCATGGATATGGAGACCATAGTGGAGCTTATTGCATTGTGTTGCCACAAGCAGAATCAAGGTAGCATTTACTACCCCACCCAGTAGACACTAAAATATGCATAGCTTTAAGCACCCTAGCTATAGGCACCATATAGCAAACTACACTGATGATTTAGGAATAGCACAGATGTCAAGTTTGTGTGTCCTACATCAGTTCCTAGATATTTTGCTGCAGCATGTAAAGAAGCATATATGGTTCCTAAGGACTGCAGGGAAATAAGCACCATTATGTGGATGTTTTACACCATAGCCCATTTCCATAAGGCTCTGCAAGCCATTGATGGCACACATATTCCATAATGGTCCACCTGGTCCCAAGGGTGTCAGATACATCATCAGGAAGAGCTTCCACTCCCTCATCTGCCAAGTAGTGTGTAATGACTAGGGTATTGTCTATGATATTTCCATATGCCACCTAAGCATTTCTCATGAGTCACACATATGGCACATGTCTAGCGTGTATCAACAGTTTGTGTAAAGGGACTTTCTACAGGGTCATATAGTTCAAAGGTGCATACTCAGGTGGGTACAGAGGACAGGATATACAGTTGCCATACAAGCAGGTAGCAGGCCACTTTTAATGGTGTCACCTATGTGTTTTGCAGTGATGTCAGATAAGCATTGGAACCATAGACAATTATCCCATTTGCAACAGCCCATTATATAAGTGGCTTGCGATGTTGCATATGTAAAAACACAGAACATTGTGTATTGTATTTTTGGGAAGCTGAAGGGAAGCTTCCAGTGCATTGATTCATTCAGTGGAACACTGCAGCATTCACCAGCTACATGCTGTCAAATATTGTTGTGTGTGTTATGTTGCATAACATGGCTGTAAGGAAACAACTACAGCAGTAGGGAAATACCCCAGCAGGGTTCAACTTACCTGTATCAGCAGATGATGAACAGGAGTGTGGAAAGTCAGAGGATGAAGAGGTGCAATACTTTGCAGCACTGGCAAAGTGGTGATATCTGATCCACAACTCTGGGTCATGATACAAACACAGGAGAAAATGATGCATGCATTCGCATACCAGGCCTATGTAAGACAATGCATGGATTGGCCACATTGTGTATCAGGCATTACCTTAACCAGACAGGTTATGTGGTAATGGGGTACAGACATCATCATTTGTGGAAGACTGACAGAGAGAGAGAGAGACAGACAGAGACAGAGAGAGAGAGAGAGAGAGGGTAACTGCAGCACTATCATATGAGCAAGATTCTTGTTAGACAGTTATTGTAGCCAGACGTGTGGTAGCTAGTTGTGGGGAGTCAGGGATCACATCTTCCAATGGTATAGTGAGCAGCGGTCATGTATCAAACATTGGCAATGCCCACTGTGGTCTTTTGGTTTAATGTGGTCTGTGGCAGGAATAATACAGAGCTACTGGAACATGCAAGTGTAACCTGATGTGGTGCCTGTGTCAAGTTCCAGCAAATGTAAGGCATGCATGACCCAGATAGCACTTCATCTGTGCACAGTGGATATTGATGGTGTAGAACTATGGAAGTAAGAAGATTTGCCCTAGTGAGATATTCCAAAGTGAAGCATGAAGAACATCATTGTTCACAATGAAGGACCAGTCACACTAAGAAGTGGTGCCCTCTGTGGCTACAGACAACAATAATGCTGTGTCAGTAATAGTCTGCGTCATCTGGATAGGTTCTGTCTGTGACCATCCATCTCATATCCAGACCCGCCCATGGTCATAGACAACATGACTTGTAGAGGCAGATAAGAGGGCAGTTGCCATATGCCTCATGGAAGCATTAGTGGGTGCAATGTGATCTGAGCACCACTGCCTACTCACAGTCCATATACTCCATATCACTGTGCAGGTTCTGCATATTATCCCACAGACCAGGAAGGTGCCACATACTGTTATGCAGGCCATACAGCACGATCACCATCTCCACAATGTTATTGGTAGAAGCTGTCCATGCCTCAATCACTGGTCTACACATATGCTGATTAATGATGAGTATTGTAACCAGGTCAAGGACAGAACTGGAGACATGGTGCTACAGACCACTACACCTCTCCTTTATGGGTTGTATGCACCTCACAGATGCCATCTGGGATTGGATTATCCCTCCATAGGGACCTCATATGTAAGGAATATGTGTGAGCCCTCCCACACTATTATTGTTGAGAGTACCACCGTGTCATCAACCTATGCCATGTGTATATTGCTATCAGCAGCAGTTCCAGGTGACCTGCTGGCATCAGACATGTGTTGCTCCATTTCACTAGAACTCTATCAGTAGAACCTGTAAAAGCATAAAAACAAGAGACATTTAGCAGTGTTGAAGCATGTGCTTAATAGTACTTGCCCCCCCAGTGACAGGCATATTGGTACGTGACACAATATGTGAACAGTATATGGACACAAACAGCAGTTGTAGCCTAGAGGTGCCAGGAAAACAGATATGTAGAAGCATTTTGCTGAGTAAGTCCTGCAACACATGCAATGCACCGTACAATATGGAAATTAAATGTCTGTTACTAAATAGATACATTCCTCACAGAAACTCACACCACTGTATCCAGCCCAACTCCCACATCGAAGCTACCACTAGGCATAAGGATCTACTCCTCCTATGACAGGGGCACCAGAAACTTCTCCATCTTGTGAGCTATGTCTGTATTGGTGGTCCCCCTCCTGTGGTGGACATGATCTTGGCAATGGCAATGTTTTTTTTCTTGGCATGCAATGTTATTCACTGCACCTGTTGCAGAGTCTACTATGGCCATCCACAGCACTGATATCCTGTACTGCTCCCTGCCGCACATGGTCCCAATAAATTTGTGCTTGTGTTACCTTGGGCCAGTATGCACATGTCATGTGTGCAGAAGGCCTGTAGCAACATTTCATTTTCTTGGTGGCAAACTTTTACAGTTCTTGCTGCTGTCATGGGCCCATAGTAAGTCATATACACCTGTGGGTTACACCTTTTGGTAAGTGTGTGCACATGGATGTTTCATATGTATGTGCACTACCCATCATCCATTTGGTGATGATTTACTTATCCCCATAGTGCTGGAACCATCTCCCCAATTCTTGTACAAACTGTGGCAAAGGACATGTTATCTCAACATATCTTCCTGCATCAGCATATTAAACACCTGCACTGCTCTGTACACACTGTTTGCCCTCAGTACTCATTCTCAAGCCTCAGCCTATGCACAAGAGCCATTGCATTCTGTTTGACATGTCCTACTGTAGGTACACATAACCCAAGGGGTTTCCCCATTGTGTTGTGTTGTATTCCCACACCTAGAGTCACCACTTTCTTTATGTACTGTTGCTGCTATCCCCAATGTGAGTTGAATACAGTCCAGGTGTGCATTACCACATGTATTATCTTCTTTCTTTATTCCTGCCCTAAGTCCACAGTCTTAACCTGTAAAGACTTCACACCATAGTTGATTGTCTTATTGTGGACTCATGCAAAATCATATCCCAACTTTGTATCATACTAATAAGGACCTCTTAGTTTGGCAGTTATGCTAATGATATATACAGCAGAGCTGTCTTTGAAATGATGCATAATGCAGCAAGCTATTCACACTAACCAGGCTATGCTGCTCATCCTAGGGCTCATACACAGTAACTCTGTGATATTAGAAAGTCTGATTATGTGCACTTTGGAAGTGTGACTCTTCCAGTGCACCTGCCTGATGCTACCTTTCTTGTAAGATGGCACCACTGATTTACTGTGCAGTACTTTGCTCAGACTACTGCAGATGTGCAAGCTCTGCTACATATCTGAGGAACTATGAGCTATGTTCCACCATGGTCTGCTTGATATTTAGCACACAAAGGGATTGTGTATGAATCTCAGCCATAGAATTCCTCATCCTTCCAGGAATCTCCCCTAAACTAACAAATGTTATTCATCAATGTATGCTGATGCAGTTTTTATATAATTTAAATGAGTCAGAATTTTTTAAAAAGCCAGAACTTGTTATAATCATTACAAATTATGAAGGAGATATCAGACCATCAATGCAAAGGGTTACTTGACAGCGCCTTTTTGTACAATATACACTCCTGTAGGAGTGCTTGGAGAGAACAAATAGCTTCAACACTAGAAGGAGGGAAAGAGAAGTTAATTAAAAGGTGCTATGCTAACTATAAATCAGTCTTGGTTTACTCCCATGAATTTCATAAAATAATACTGCCCCCATGCTGTTTTGTACTAGTTGTCTTTTTCTGCCTCTCTCTGTTATTATCTGCTTAGATAGTGTGAAAAATCTTATTAGCTTAAGAAAATATTTTCTTAGAAAAACAGTTATGGAACTCTCTCTGTAAACATTCATGGCATATGACGATCAAGTTGGCTTAATTATCTAGCTGTTTAGTTGTTAATCTGTCTATCTATCTATCTATCTATCTATCTATCTATCTATCTATCTATCTATCTATCTAATCTATCTAGCTGTCTGCCTGCATGCGTCTGTCTATCTGTCTCTCCAGTTAGCTATCTGTCTGTCTATATATCTATGCATTTCTCTCTCTCTTAATTCCATTTTAAAAGATTTTGTCTTTTGTAAATGTTTTATCTGATGAAGTTCCGGTCTTGTAGTGGGACAAAATCCTATGTTTTGTCATTAAAAGGATAATCATTCATTTTTGCAGTTGCTTCTGATTTTAAAGTTATTTTATTGAACTACAAACTAGAATTCTGGTTATGGGGATTGTTGCGTGCCGGCACTTTGTTTGTTTTTCTGTTTTATATCGTTTTGCGGGTTCTCTCTCTCTGTATCTGCCATTTATTTGCACACACAAAAATTGTCGAGATGTAGACACATCAACAACAGTCATTTTTTAAGGACATTAATAGATGCAGTAAGTAAATGCACATATAATAATAAAATAATACCAGAATGTTACATTATATTCTAAAAATAATCCTGTATGCATATATAGACGGATTCTCTTAATAATCTCGAAATTCCAAAACATTGAATTTCATATGATCAAGACCATATGATCGATGTTTCGGAATATTGAAATTCCAAAACAAATAAAAAAAAAACAACATCAATTTAAATGTTTCTGCAGGGGGGCAAGCCCCTCCGCATGTGGGGGTCTGTGCCCCCCACACCCCTGCTACTTAAATATTCTAACTCCAAGATCACACTACAGTGAGGAAAAGGGAACTCTCCCATTCCGCACTATATGCAGATCTCAATTCACAATGTCGGGATTCCGAAAGTTTGATCATATGGTCTCGGCCATATGAAATTCGATCTTTCAGGATTTTGGCAATGTGAAGTGTTCCCATATAGATACACACACACACACACACACACACACACACACACACACACACACACACACACACACACACACACACAAACAAAACACAATTATATATGTATGAATTCAAAAACAGAACTTTTTACTGTTTAATCCAATCCAATAAATGAAAATGAATTATGTCAACTAAATCTGGAACACAATTTTTATGACACTCATTCACAGCTGCAAACAAACCTGGAATATTTGGAAGTACACAGTCACTGCTGTCTAAAGCTAATTTATATTACTGGTACTTTTTCTGATCTAACTGATTGCCTGTATTTTTACATGTCATGCTAAGATGGACTGCCATGGCACTTTAATAAAATTAAGTGTGCTCCGCTAACCCATTTTCTTGTCAAGCAGGTTTCAGTTCGCTTGGCAATCCCCCATGAGAAGAACTCAAGAAGACAAAATGAGGAAAAGTGTTTGCTTAAAAACTGATCCTGAAGTCTCAGCATACTTTTTAACATCATTATAAAGCACTCTGGGAAATAAAATACCTGACTGATACAAAATAAAACCGATATTGCAGTTAAACAGAAGATGACATTGGCTTCAAAGAAACAGATTTTGGCAAAAGGAGTAAGACATTGAAAAATACAATAAATATTAATTAATAATATTAATTACACAGTGTCTAGGACTGTTTTAAAATGTGTAGAGATCAGTTAGTACAACAGGATAGTTTACATAGTACAGTAGGCTCCCTCTTATCATCCTCCTCTTTAACCAGCCATCGCATTTCTGCTGAAGCCCTAGCAAAAGACAACTGAGAAGAACAACAATTCCAGCTCCTCTGGGCTTAATAATGACAGACATTAGAGGTTTAGACTTCATATTCATTAGAAAAATGCATACTAACAAACCCTGTTATTCTAGCTGATTTATAACCTATAAATGCTATTTTGTATGCATTTTCTGATTAACCACCCTTTGTTTATCCAGCCTAAGGTCTGGTCCCATTGAGACCGGATAAGAGGGAGTCTGCTGTAAGCAGTTATAGAATAATGTTCTGCCTTATACCACTGTAGGTTGAAAGAGACTCAGCATTATGTGTTCCAAATTATACAATAGAAGCTCACTTTTTTAAAAATGTGATCAATAATTAGTTGTTCACGAGTACTTATCTGATTTACTTAAATATTACCCATAAGAAGTCAAGTAGCAAAACAAAAGCAAAAGAACAGAAATTGCTGATTGTAGTCACCAGAAATAGACGATACAGCGGTCATGTTCGCCATACCACTAAGTGGAGAAACAAATCATACCCTCCCACATGCCACAATACTGCTCCTCAGAACAAAATGATGCATAAAAATTAAAAAAAAAAGCTGAACAGCATCCTCAGGTATTTTAAAAGTGCATTAGCATCCCCATGAAAACAAGTTGATGCATGCGCACATCTAAGTCTTAAAAAAGTGACAGTAAGAGTGCCAAATTAGATATGCAGGTATTGTACATATAATGTAAATGTATGCTCAGTACCTCAATAAGCCATCTCCCAGATGCTAAACTTGGTGAGAACTGATGGAGTTCTGTAAAGCAGTGATAATATTTAAAAAGGTATTACATTTATTTAAAATTAAAAATGAAGTAATTGTATAATAAGTGATAAAATCAGGTGATACAGCTTTACCCAGTTGATGTGGTGTGGTCTGATCATGCCAACTTCACGACTGTGTCCAAACTACTGCAGCCATGGAAAAAAATCCAGTATTATGAACTTCTAGACATGATATAATGTTCAATTATAATTTGGTTGAGGGGGCACAGTTGAGCCAGAATTATAGGGCAGCCTAACTCAATTTGTTCGACTTCTGCAAAGTGTTAAGTTGTTTATTTAGTATGACTGAGGGAAATGTGCTATAAGGGTGGGAACTGCTATATCCTTTCACAGAATGCATATAAAATGAAGAGAATTTCCAATAAATGAGTCAGTCTGATGTCAACATAGCAGCCATGAAAAGGGAAACGACTGCAGGCTGGTCAGACAAATGACTGCTTTATCCAAAGCTGAGAAGTGAACAACTAGTTTGCAGAACTAATTGAATCAGCAGTATGGGGACATTAATAAGCTTCAGTGTATTGTAGATATGTTTCCAAACAGTCAAGAGGATCTTGAGAAGGGAAAGTGTGAGAGTAGTTGCCCTGTGGGAACTCTGGAAGGCACAGAGGTGGAGAAATTTATAGAAGTTTGGATGCCAGCTTAAATAAGAAAAGTTCAAGGACTGGATGGTCAGACTGACTGGGTACATTGGTTCACCATGTGGTAACATAAAGGACTGGCTGGTCAGACTGACTGGGTACATTGGTTCACCATGTGGTAACATAAAGGACTGGATGGTCAGACTGACTGGGCACATTGGTTCACCATGTGGTAACATAAAGGACTGGCTGGTCAGACTGACTGGGTACATTGGTTCACCATGTGGTAACATAAAGGACTGGATGGTCAGACTGACTGGGTACATTGATTCACCATGTGGTAACATAAAGGACTGGATGGTCAGACTGACTGGGCACATTGGTTCACCATGTGGTAACATAAAGGACTGGATGGTCAGACTGACTGGGTACATTGGTTCACCATGTGGTAACATAAAGGACTGGATGGTCAGACTGACTGGGCACATTGGTTCACCATGTGGTAACATAAAGGACTGGATGGTCAGACTGACTGGGTACATTGGTTCACCATGTGGTAACATAAAGGACTGGATGGTCAGACTGACTGGGCACATTGGTTCACCATGTGGTAACATAAGTTTGATAGCCTGAGGCAACTTGCTGTTAATCTACTTAGTTACAGAACCAATGAAAGGCATGTATGGCAACTGGCCAAGAAAAAGGGCTTGATGTTTCTTGTCTATAAACTAAATATTGTGGAGGACTTTTCCACAGCTGCATACCAGTGTAGATTGTAGTTGTATCCTACCATTTGTGAACCCATGAAAGGAACGGGCTAATGTACTTGGGCACTCTACGAGTGTTTTGGCACGGAGCACTATACTGGTGCCAGTCACAGGAGGAGTCAGTGAGTCTATGGACAGAAGTGTTGAGAGGGAAGTTAACTTGGTGGACATTAATCATGAAGGAGATGGATGAGTAAATGTTTTCTGTGGAAGCCATTACCCAGAGAGAAAAGCTCTCGCACATAATGGCACTTATTACATTGGTGTGTGTGCATCATAAGGGTGAATAAGGCCAGGGGTAAGGTGCATATGTCCAAAAGAGATGCAGGAGGTGTGTAATAACAGAAACAAAACAGCAGCAGTATTCAGCTCAAATCTAATGGCATATAGGGCAGTTATCCTCTAATGCAACAGGAATAAAATTGAAAATCATGGGGCTGATACCAATGAGGTAGAAGACCATGAAGAAGGCAATCATATACTAACAAAGGCTTGAGGACCTCTGCAATGATTGTAGGGAAACTATTATCCTTATTCATGAATAAAGGTGATATGGATAAGGTGATATGGATAGCCATCTGAATGAAAGATAAATCCCATTTAGTTCATATAGCAGGTGAGTCCTCAAATCATGCTAATGTAACCACTGCAGTCCCCCATGGATCAGTAATTAGTCCTTTCCTCTGTGGAATCTACTTCTCAATCTCAAAAATAATATTCAGAATATCTGGTTAATCAAGTTTGCTGATGACTGTGCACTGGCTGTAATTGCCAAATTAGAGATCTGTACCCTACCTTAAGAGCTTACCATAATTAATACCTAGTGTACAGATAATGGACTTACACTCAGTGCTATAAAGGGCAGTATTGCCTCTTTCAGAAAATAGAAATTACTCACATTGTACAACGTAGATAATATACCCTTATCAAAATAAAATTTAGTCAGAGACCTGGGCAGTTGGGTTGATAGTTCCCTCTTCTTTGATTTTCATTTGACAAATGCAATCAGAAAATCCTTCTACTTAGCACAAATAAGAGACAAAGATGTTACATCTAAATCAAAGATGTTATCGTTCTCCTATACCCGGCAGTGACCAGACCCATTATAGAGTAAATGCCCCCCTTCATATGTACCTCACTTTACATATCAAAAAACTAATGAATCTAATGAAAATTAACTCTTGTCTTAAGAACCTTAGTTACAAGAAAAGGCTGGAAGACCTGTCCCAATACTCTGTGTCTTACAGACTCCTGAGGGGTGATCTGTGCCTCATATCCCACACCATTAGAGACCTGGTGGTGTTTGCTCTCCTATATCTCAGCAAGTCAAAAACCTCAGCTAACAGCAGAACCTCTGAATCTGAACCATCATGAACAGATAAGCAGAATTTGATGAAGCAATAGATCCATCACCCAGAGCCTCCCCATATCTGGAATAAAATTCCTCTGTGGACTAAGCAATGCAGTCCAATGTCCTCCTTCAAACATAACCTGGATATCTGGATGGATACTCTTAAATTTATTCTGAGACTAGTTGGCCTCCCTTCTTTAAGAAAAGAAGACAAAGCCTGCAGTTGGGTATTCCAAAGGTGTACATGGTCATCAGACTTAAACAACCCTGAAACTCCAATGAACCCTATAAATACTAGGAAAATATGTTCTATTTGAAAGCATGGTGAATAGGGAGGTTGATTTTTGTTTTGGAAGAGGAACAGAAGGCAGTCTTGTCAGGAAATGGATGCGAGAAGAATTAGATGGTGGAAGCACTTATACAGTATTACTCCAGTAGCTGAAATGTAAGTGCAGCTAGAACTGTAGAGTGAGAAATTATATCATCATCATCATCAACTACCTTTTTCCATTTTATATATGGGGTAGTGGTATTGTGTCAACTGTCGCCATCCCTAACGATTCAATGCCTCACTACTGCCTTCTTCAACACTCATGCCTGATTGTAGCAGATCTTCTCTCACACAATCCATCCACCTCTTTGCTGGACACCCTCGTTTCCTCTTGCCTTCTTCCTGCCTGTCCCAAATCTTCTTCACCAGATTGTCTTCTGCTTTTTTACACATGTGCCTGAACCACCTTAATCTGATCTCTTTGATCTTTTCTGCAACTGGGGCTACTTTGGCTTCTGTTCTTATGCTCTCATTTCCTCATCTGTCACACTATGCATCCTACCACCCATCTCACACACTTAATTTCCATCATCTCTAGCTTCTTCAACTGCTCTGCATTTACTGCATAGGTTTCTGTACCATACCATAGTATTGGTCATACCCCTGCTTTGTACATCCTATGTTTCAACTACTTTGACATTCTTCTGTCATTGACTACACCTGACACTCTATGCCAGTTGGCTGCAGCCTCTCTGCTTTGACTTCTTCATTCAGAATTCCTTTCTTCTCAACCACTCTGTCCAGATAATTGAGACTGTTAAACTTTTTCACTATCTCCCCTTCTATCTCAGTTCTCAGCTTCTTCTGATTTCCCCCATTCACTGCCATTGCCAGTACTCAATTTCATCCCACGTGCCTTCAGTTTTGCATTCTATTCCCATATCCTTTGCTGAAGTTCTTACTCAGAGTCTGTCTGTAATTGCCACATTGTCTGAGTACAGCAACTCTGTTGATCTGTCCCCTCCAACCTGTTTGCTAATGTAGTCCATCATCAGTATGAACAGCAGTTGTCTCAGAGCTGAATCCTGATGTACACCCACTCCCACTACGAACCCCTCTGTGAGGCCGAACACTGTTTGTACTTGAGTCATTGGAAGCTTGTACATAGGCTGCACTAATTCTGCCAATGTTTCTGGGACTTCAAACCAATTTGATCCCTGTACATACTAATTCTACCAATGTTTCTGGGACTTCAAACCACTGTAGGACTGCCCAAATCAGCTTTCTTGGGATTTTGTCATATGCTTTCTCCAACTCTAGGAATGTCCAGTTGAACTCTTTCTTCATCTGTAGCTTCTTTTCAACTATCTGTCTCCTTGCAAACATTAGGTCAGTTATGCTGCATCCTGATCTGAATCTGGACTGCTCATCCCCCATCTTACTTTCTACTACTCTACATATTTGTTTATCAATCACCCTCTCCAGAACTTTTATACAATGTAACAAGAGTTTGATACCTCTGTACTGCACAAAGTTGTGCATGACTTTGTTTTTGTACACTGGCATGAGTATGCTTATTCTCAGGTCATCTGGGATAAGCCTTTCTCTCCACACTGCTATGAGTACCTCAGGAGACATTTCTCTCCTATCACACCCAACATCATTATCATATCTATTGTAACCTCATCTGAGCCTACTGCTTACCTGATTTCATTTTCCTTAGTGCTGTTCTTACTTCTTCTATGGTGGTCTCCTCTTCTTCTCTTATCATCGAGTGTGTCTGGGGAAGTACAGCTTCTGTGGGGTTTCTTTCATCCGCAAGCTGCTGGAAGTATTCCTGCCTTTGATGTCCTGTGGAGTGGTGAGCTTGTTGTTGCTGGAATCCCTTATGAAGGGTGTCTGACACACTTTTTTTATCCTTCTGTCTTTGCCTTGTAATGTGATATAGTTTCTTTGTGCCACCAACTGAGTCAGTTTCCAGAAGTTGGCAGAGGGCCTCTGATACCCTCTTCTTTACTATTGCAACTCCTTTTTCAGCATCTGTGTTAGCTAACCCATATTCATTCTCAGCCTGGTCTGGCTTTCCTATCACCCACTTTATCCTGCACTCCTTCTTCTTTTGATGACTTCCTGGACTTCTGCATTCCACCACCAGCTTTTCTTATGTACCTTATTTCCATACCTGGCTCGGCCACATATCTGTGGTGTAGATCTCACACATGCTGTTTTGAGGCACTGCCATTCTTCTTAAACTCCACCTATTTCCTCCTCTTATTGCGGTGCTAGAGCCCTGAATATTTCCTTGAACTGTTGGACTTTCTCTCCAGTCAACTTTCAGGTCTTCAGCCTGGTCTCTGTTGACCATAGAGCCTTCTCTAACCACTGCTTGCAGACAATTGTGGCAAATAGTTGTTATGCTGGGCTGACTGTTTCACTGGGGAATGACTCTGCAATCACTGATATTACCCCCAATGCCCTTTCCTTACTAGCAGGAAGTCTACCTGAGTTGCATGTTGGCCACTCTTGTATGTGATATTGTGACTGTCTCTCTTTCTAAACCATGTGTTGGCTACTATCAAGTCATTTGTCAGACAGAAGTCTAGAATGGCCTCTCCTTCTTTATTCCTTTTGCCTCAACCATGTGGACCCAGGCATCCCTCATATCCTGTTCTGTCTGTCCCTATATGAGCATTTAAGTCTCCCATTATGAACACCAATTCATGCTGTCCTGCTTTATCTAGTAGGTCCTGCAACTGCTGTCTGAATGCAGTCCTTTTCTCACTGTCACAACCCTGATGTGGGGCACAGGCTGACATTATGAATACTGGCCTTTCATTAGGCTGGAGTCAGATTGCCATGAGTCTGTCACTAATTCTGATGTGGGAAATGGTATGAGTGCTGCATACCCAAGATCCTTTAGTCTCTCTCTTTTTTTTTCTTTTTAAATGAAACAAAAAACATATAGAGGTGGAAGCAGACTGCCATGAAATGTGGCAGAAAGAGACAGCGAAGGAGGTGATGGTGAGGATCATTTACAGTGGAATGTCTGAGTTACTGTAGTCAGTCTGTGGATGTCAAGCAAATGTACAAGAAGGTCATTTTGTGCCAGCTTGCATAATGACCCACACTGAGGAAACTAAATGCATATACATACATAAATACATGTTACTGAGTATTATTTGTTTATTTATTAACATTTGTTTTTACTGAGAAAGTCTGACTGGATAATTTATCTGTTTTCAATGTTGGCAAAGGCAGAAAAGCGTCACAAATAAAAAGAAAAGAAGATACATACACATAGGCAAAAACTAACATCATATTACATGATATTGCAAATACATAGATTAATATAAATATTAATATGCATATGACATGTAGAATAATACATATATACCATCATTAAAACAAGATGAATACAATATCATTTAGCACTGAAATGTGTTGACCTGTTATAAGTGATTGATTTATTACTCATTCATAAAGCAAATGTCAAAGTGGAACATTCAGTCAGAGGGTAAGGAGGAGCAGTAGAAGAGGGAAAACTTTTGTTAGTGATAATAAGTGAAGTACACATGGGAGACCGGAGAAATAAAGAATAAAAGTAAGATTAAGAGTAAGGAAAATACATGTAAGAGTAAGAGAAATAAATATAAAATATACACAGGCATTAGTGCAGAAGGAGCTGAAACTATTAGTCAGGAGACCAGCATGAGCAAAGCCAGGACTTTGAGAAGAATTCTTTTAGCTTAAATAAATGAATGTTATGTATAGGTTCATAGGTAGGTACTAGGCTATTGGCCCAAGGGCCTACATAAGCCTAGCCAGCAAGGTTCCATAGCTTACACCACCCAAGAAAGTTATTTTCCTGTGCCACTGTCGAGCAGAGACACAGAAGTGATCCCCGGGGTGTATTTCCTATTTCCCATCCACTCATCAAGATTTTTCTTGAAGAGTGTTAATGAAGAACTTTGCTTGACATAGATGAGTAGCTTGTTCCAGAGTATAGGAAGTATCTAGGACAGGAATCTATCCCTCCAGCAAGTCCTGTTTATTGTGGTGACAAGGTTTAGGTCCCTAGAGTCTGTAGCTTGGAGGGATTGGAATTTCTTTAGGTGTAGCATGTCCAACAGCTCTGGGTTTGACATAGCTTTATATGTTAGGCAGAGATCACCTCGGAGTAGGTGATATGCTAAGGAGTAAAGCTGGAGTATTTTGAGGTGGTCAGTGTAGGGTATTTGTTTGAGGCCAGTAATCCTCTTTGTGAGGTACTTCTGTGGCCTTTCCAGCTGCTGTAGATGTCTTGTGAGGTACATTCCAAAAGGGGCATTGTTATTGCCTTGAAAGGTGCAGGGATTGTAGTGCAAACTTTTGCTACACAGTGTGAGTACAGGCTTTGACAATAGTTTTTGTAAGCTTACAGATGTCAAGTAGATTTTGGTCAGAAGATCGAAGGTGATGTTTTGGGAGGTAGTGGTGGTGAACTGTGACTACAGCTGGGCAGGAAATGGGATTAAATATCATTTTATGTGTTAAGAGAAGCTGGGTAAAATTTAGTTGGTGGGATAATTCTAGCCAATTTAGAGTTTATTGCAGAACAGTGATATATTCTGTGACTTGCATTAGCTACAGATTTTGATACCTTGTTGTAACACTGCTCTAGTTTCGATTTTTCGGTGGCTTGATGGTTAGTCAAGGTGGGAGCACCATATAATCAAGAGGGAAGTAGGTATGCAGCGACAAAAAGAAACTGGTGGATGCAGTGAAGACATTTTTGGCTCTATATAGCATTTCTATTTTTGTAAGTTTTTTATGTTATGCTGTATGTGGAGGTCATTTTTAAGTTTGTAATCTACTGAACCCTGAGCAGTTTTTTTTTTCTATGGGGCACTACTTCAACTGGGGTATTGTTTAGGGGTGTGATTTTAAAGTTTTATTTCTCATGGGTAAGTGATTTTGGGAAAAATAAAAGGAGTTTGGTTTTCTTTGGTTTATGAAAGAGTCGGTGGCTACAAAGCTAGTTTTCAATATAGTTAAAGGCAAGTTGTATAATTTTTTGTAAGCTTTCCAGATTGCCTGAGAGGCAGATAAGGGTGGAATTGCCTGCATACTGTACAACGGCTACTTGTTGTATACAGAGATGAAGATTGTTTGTAAAGATGTGAAATAGAAGGGGACCATGAATAGAGCCTTGAAGGACACCTGTATTGATGGATGGATAAGGGGAAATGGTATAATTCTGTTTGACAGCCTGGTAGCACTCTGACAAATAATTATTAAACCACTGAAGAACAGATTATGAGATACCCATTGTGGACAGTTGTAGCAAGAGTTTTTTTTTTTTTTTAATGAGACACAGTGTCGAAAGCTTTTGTAAGTCTAGGTATAAGAAAGCTATGACTTCACCTCTATCTCTAGCTTTATTTATAATGTTATTATTTATATTTAAGATGGCAGTTGTTGTGCTATGGGTAGGTCTAAACCATGTTGAGTATTGGTTATTAATTCTTCCTTTAACAGATACTGGAGTAGTTGTTTATTGACACATTTTCTAGTATTTATGATAGTGGGGATAAGATGACAAAAGGTCTGAAAGTGCCACCTTTGTGAACAGGGATGATACAGCATTTTTATCAAATGGTAGGAATGTAAGATTCCTGTATGTTCCTCTTTATAAGGATGGAGACTGGATATGCAATGGCATTAGCAACAATTTTGAGGTATTCTGAGGGAAGGTTATTGGCAGACAACAAACAGGATTTAAGTTTGGATAGTAAATGTTTATGAAGGAGGGAGCAACTGGTTTTAGTGTGAGAGTGGGGGTATTACTGAATGGGCAAGACATGAGTTAGGGGAGTCAGGAAAGGACTCACTGATGAGGGCAGCTATGCTTTCAGTGATGTAGGAGTTAAACTTGGTGGGTGTTTCTAAGGGGAAGTTTTTGGGACAAGGGTTAAGGGCATTTTTATTTCCTTGCTTTAGAATTTGTTTAATGGATAATCAGAACTTTGGCTTATACTTATGGCTGTTTTGTAAAGCAGAATAGTATTGTTTCTTACAAAGGTTGGCTTGCCTCTTTGTAAGGCTACAAAGTTCTTTATACTGCTGTAAGCTTTGCGGAGATCTCCCACTTTCTCCACACCTTGTTCCTATTTTGCATAAGACTTTATTCTGATTAGAAAGCGAAGGGGCAGAGTAAGATTTTACTCTCTTTCTATGACGTGGTGCATGGCTGATTAGGATGCTTAAAAACTGAATTGAATGTTTCTGCTGCCTCATCTAGTGGCAAGGCTTTTAGAATAGTCCAGTTAAATGAGTTAAGAGCAGCCGAAAATGACTCTGAGTTAACCTTTGATCGATTACACGTATTTCTGTATACTTCTTGCTTGGCATGGTGAGTAATACATCTGATAGCATATGTTAGATGGTGATCACTAAAGGATTCAGGAAGGGTTCCTGATGCAGTGTACTTGCAAGGTCCAGAATCCAGTCAAGAACGGGGCTAGTGTCCTGGAATTTGTTATAACGTGTAGGAAAAGTAATGACCAGTTTGAAGCCGTGCAGGTTGATGCTAGAAGAATGATAATTAGAAGTGAAAGTGCTCCAGTTCACAGTGACGTTACCTAGGATGAATATTGTGTGAGAGCCGTATAGGATGTCTTCAATGGTGGATTATTGATTTTTTTGTAATGCAGTAATTTGGAGAGAGAACTAAACTCATACAGTTCTATGCAATCATTAAAGAGACTAACTGAGGAAGAATGCACCAGACAGGAGTAGTGTATCATTGTAATTTGCACAACTGATTTTTTATCATAAAGACAGATTGGGGAAGATTTGCAGAAAGCAGAATGGGAGAATTGTGTATATTTGATATGCAATTAGATGTTCTTTTGTATCATGTTTATATGGAGGAAAACATATTTAGGTTTCTGTGGCATAACTGGGATCCTGTTCATGTGATTACTTAAAAAGGATTTGATCATTTCTGTTTTTGTATCAACAGTCCCTATAACCATAAAGTTTATCTGTGACAGGCCAATGTATACTGTTTTAAGGGAATGTTTGCAAGGGGTTCAATTTAATGCTGAATATGGCATTCAACTTAATATGTTTATATTCAGTGTTTTCACTCAGTGATGTGTTAATAGTCTATGGCTAATGGACCATTTCACTAGCTACAGAGTAACAGACCATTAATATTTTGCATTAGGCTGAAGTCACAAGGCTGGCTGGATAATGCAGATTGGCTCTCCGATAATGAATACACATTCCAAAAAAGCAACCAGCAGATAGTGGTAGCTGTAAAATAATATATTTTTTCACATCAGTCAAAGCATTGGTATACAATTGTCACAGACCGGTTTCGGCTTATACTTCTCTAAGCCTTCATCAGTGAAAAGACACAATTAAAATCATTCATTTATATAGTGTGTCACTAGTCTAGAAACCAATTACAGGTGTTTATTTAATCCTGGGGCAAAAAGCCCTCCCATTTTAATAATCAATTTTTTCTCTTTAGCATAAAGTAACTCATGCCATCCAGATTTATTGCATTTAATTCCCAAAATTCTGTCTATAATACCTGCATAGAAAGCAGAGCACTTACAAGTGGCCAAGTAAATAATCCAATCTGAGCTGCAGTTTACAAAAAAAGGAATATCAAATACTGTACTGGTATTTTTACTTCTGAAACTATTCATTTGTAGTACCCTGCTGCATTGTATGCAGTGACTACATGGAAAACATCCTTTGACAATATGTCCCTCAATAGTTCTTTGTAACCTTTCCTTAGGTTTATAATCACCTTGTTTATACTGGTTAAAGAAGGATGCTAAATTTTTCCCATTCCTAAAGGAGAATTGGCACTCCGCTCCCAATATTTCAGAGAGCCTATTGTCCGCCCTATGGATGTTCCAGTTACTTTGCACACTATCAGTTAGTGCCCCAATATTTCTACCATAAGTAGTCACTATCATTAATTGGCCTTTAGTTCTACCCTGCTTGTTATGATACTGTAAAAGTGTTTCCCTGTCCATAGCATTGACCGTATTTCTGGCTTGCATAATATGGCCAGATCTATAGCCCCTTTCTTTAAATCTCTTAGTCAGGTCATCCCTGAAATGCAAATATGTGTCATCCTCTGAGCAAATACGTTTCACCCTCATATATTGATATTTAGGAATATTTCTGCATATGTGAGGGGGATGATAACTGGAGGCATGGAGAAGGGAATTATATTCTGGGAATTTACGATATACCTCTGTTGTCAAGGTATTGTCTGGAGCTGTAGTTATCATTACATCCAGAAAGGTAATACTATCTTTGTGATGATTTACTGTAAATTCAATTCCCCATTTATTTTCATTCAGATATTCAACAAACTCTACCAGATGTCCCTCTTCCAATCTCCATACCATCCAGCAGTCATCTAAATATCTTTTCCAGATATCTATTTGTTCTAGGTACAGATTATGGGAACTATCATAAATAATTTGCTCTTCTATATATGCCATAAATATATCCACATATATAGGAGCAAAAGAGGCCCCCATAGCTGTACCTTTGATTTGTAGATAACATGTATTATGATAGAAAAATATATTTTTAGTTAGTACATGCTCAGTTAGACCCAGAAGAAGAGTGTTGAAACATGGTGGATACAATTCTGATCTGTATAACCAATATTCTAATGCCTGGCCAATGTGGAATATTGGTATAAAGGGCTTTGACATCCAGGGTACATAGTATCCATTCATCTTCTATTTGCATTTCAGAGATGACCTGTAAGAATTCTGTAGTATCTTTCAGACGAGCCCTTACCCACATTAATAGTGGCTTCAAATACTTAGTTAAATATTGGGAGAGTGGCTCAGTCATAGATCCTCTTCCAGACACTATCGGTCTGCCAGGGGGATTATGCAGGTCTTTGCGTATTTTTGGTAGAAAATATATATACTGGTTACTAGGGTCCAAAATTGTAAGTTGTTTCTTAACATTGTCAGTAATGATTCCTTCTTCTACAGCTAATGACAGAAAATCATCTATCTGTTTTTGAAAGTTTTTTGTAGGGTTATATGTAAGTTGCACATAATATCTATTATCTGTCAATTGATTTTTATCCTCTTTATCATGTTGTTCCCAGTTTTGCACCACCACAGCACCTCCTTTGTCAGCTTTCAGAATAACTATTGTGTGATTATCTGCTAAATTAGAAATAGTATTCATCTCTTGTGTGGTTACATTACTAGCTTTAATCTGGCTATTCCTGGAGTTGAAATGGAGATCTCTAAGGGTAGAATTTTGGAATGCTAGTACTCTGTGATACATCGGAGGTGAAAACGTAGATTTGTGATATCTAAAATGATCATGAACATCAGTGCTTACTTTATCCTGAAAAAACAACTTCAGGTTAAGAATTCTGTAAAACTCAACCACATCTTTGGCAAAATAATCTTCTGAAACAAAGCAACCAGGTATAAATGATAGACCTTTATTGAGAATGCATAATTCCAAGGAGGAGATAGGTTAGGATGATATATTCAATACATTTCCTGGTAATGTTTCAATACAAACTTCCGGAATAATTCCTCCATATTCTCTACGTTTTCTATGTTTTCTACCCCCCTCCTCCTTTTTGGTTTAACTCATCAAAATTGCTGGTGAGCCTGTGAATACTGATTTATCAATATCATACCCAGAGGAAGAATCCTCCCCTGATGTATCAGATACCCCTGATTTTTTGAATATTGATCTCGAGCGCTTTCTTTTGGCTGGGTTCCTGTATAGTTGCGAAAACCTAACATGCTTACCACTATCTTTAGAAAAGGGGTCCCCTTGTTCATAGTCTGTTACATCTCTAAGGAATTTTTTCTTTTTCCTATCTTTAAGTTGTGTTTCAAAATTAGTCAATTCAGTACTCAATTTCTTAAGACATAAAGAGTATGTGGACTGCCCCTCATATTCCTTAATTTGCTCACGTATCTTAGTAATAGCAGCAATTTCGGTATCTATTGTCCTATCATGAAATCCCATCAATATTTCTACAAATTGCATTGAAGTTTTGTGTTGTGCATTCCTCCATTGCTCAAGTAGGGCCTGATCAGGATTGTTCACCATTGTTTGAGTTCTAACTCTCAAACCTCTAGGTGTGACTCCTTTAACCGTATAGGCCTTGAATAATTTATAATGCCACACATTGTTCCTAAGAGAACGCATATGTTTAGTTAGGGTAGCAAATAATGCTTCACATGTATCATCCCTATTGACTGGTGTGGTCCCATTCTCTGATGTTGGTTCCATCCCAATACCAAAAATTGCCAGGTCCTCCTGATCAGAGGATAATCCCCTTATCAAATTCGATTAAGTGGACTAAAAATTTGAATAGGAATATATGACCCCAGATATATAAATAATGGACAATATCAACCACTGGCCACCATAACTGGACAATATCAGCATGTTATCTACAAATCAAAGGTACAGTTATGGGGGCCTCTTTTGCTCCTATATATGTGGATATATTTATGGCATATATAGAAGAGCAAATTATTTATGATAGTTCCCATAATCTATACCTAGAACAAATAGATATCTGGAAAATATATTTAGATGACTGCTGGATGGTATGGAGATCGGATGAGGACATCTGGTAGAGTTCGTTGAATATCTGAATGAAAATAAATGGGTAATTGAATTTACAGTAAATCATCACAAAGATAGTATTACCTTTCTGGATGTAATGATAACTACAGCTCCAGACAATACCTTGACAACAGAGGTATATCGTAAATTCCCCGAATATAATTCCCTTCTCCATGCCTCCAGTTATCATCCCCCTCACATATGCAGAAATATTCCTAAATCTCAATACATGAGGGTGAAACGTATTTGCTCAGAGGATGACACATATTTGCATTTCAGGGATGACCTGACTAAGAGATTCAAAGAAAGGGGCTAAAGATCTGGCCATATTATGCAAGCCAGAAATACAGTCAATGCTATGGACAGGGAAACACTTTTACAGTATCACAACAAGCAGGGTAGAACTAAAGGCCAATTAAGGATAGTGACTACTTATGGTAGAAATATTTGGGCACTAATTGATAGTGTGCAAAGTAACTGGAACATCCTTAGGGCGGACAATAGGCTCTCTGAAATATTGGGAGCGGAGTGCCAATTCTCCTTTAGGAATGGGAAAAATTTGGTGTCCTTCTTTAACCACTATAAACAGGGTGATTATAAACCTAAGGAAAGGTTACAAAGAACTATTGAGGGACATATTGTCAAAGGATGTTTTCCATGTAGTCACTGCACACAATGCAGCAGGGTACTACAAACGAATAGTTTCAGAAGTAAAAATACCAGTACAGTATTTGATATTCCTTTTTTTGTAAACTGCAGCTCAGATTGGGTTATTTACTTGGCCACTTTCAAGTGCTCTGCTTTCTATGCAGGTCAAATGTCAAGAGCGTTTACACAGAATTTCAGAACACTTTAGTGAAATTAAAAATAAAAAACACACAAATGCTCTGTATAAACATACTGAAATCCACCAAACAGCATCTTTTCATTTTGTTATTATAGACAAAATTTTTGGAATTAAATACAATAAATCCGGATGGCATGAGTTACTTAATGCTAAAGTGAAGAAATTAATTATTAAACTGGGAGGGCTTTTTGCCCCAGGATTAAATAAACAGCTGTAATTTGTTTCTAGGCTAGTGACACAGTATATAAATGAATGAGTTTAATTGTGTCTTTACACTGATGAAGGCTTAGAGAAGTATAAACCGAAACCTGTCTGTGACAATTGTATACCGATGATTTGAGTGATGTGAAAAATATATTATTTTACAGCTACCACTATCTACTGGTTGCTTTTTTGGAATGTGTGGGTATTTTGAGACCTTGCAGCTGCCTTACTTGCAGGAATTCATTTTGGACTGGCTTTCTCCAATAATGAAAATAGGGAGGATACTCATTTGATTAACATAAACGGGGGTGTAACCAGCAATCTGGGTTCACTTAACAGCATCTGCGGCACTGGTGAGGGTGGAAGGGCATGCCCATTCCGGGAGTGGGATGGCAGTAGTGCAAGTGCCTGAGGAGCCTGGTGGAGATCAGGAAAAAAATGCAAAGTTTTCCCTAAGAATGGGTGGGGACTACTGTTGATGTCAATCAGTTGTGGAACTGAGGGTTAGTTCAGAGGTTATTCCTATTCCACACCTATAGTCTTCTTTCTTGGTAACAGGCAACTCAGAACTACGGTGAGTTTGATGATATAGAGCTGGGAACTTGGTAGCTGCCACTAAGCACTGAAGGAAGAAATGGCTACTTAGGCTAGAATATGGGAGAGGGGTAACAGGAAATAGGGATGGATGGAAAGCTAGCACAAGTTACTGGTGGGAGAGGCTTAATGGGAAATAGGGATGGATGGAAAGTTAGCACAAGCTACTGGTCTGTTAAGGGTGGGTCGGGGTGATGGGGAGAGATAGATTTTAGATGTTATTATTATTGTGGGAATGTCTGGTAGTGCCCAAGGACTGTTGGAGCTAGGGACAATATAGGCAGATGTTATAGATCAGCCAGAAGACTGTTTAGGTCTAGCTCTGGTGGTAGGGCAGGAAGTACTATGAAGGGGAAAGGAAGGGGGGAAGGAGGAGGTTACAATTAGAGATGTGGAATGTTTTAGCAATAATTATCTAACCAAAAGGGAAAGGGTAATTGCAAGGGTGGTTAGGGCCAGGTTTGATGAGCTGTTTTTGCAGGAACTCTGATTTAAGACTAGGAAATCAGAAAACGTCAGAGGAAGGGGTATTGTTAACGGAGCATACCATGTGCCAAAGGAGAAGTAAGAAGGAAGCAGTGATTCCTATGAGGTGAAATGTAGGCTAGGAACGCATGCTTAAGATTCTAAAGGGGGGTCAAAGAAGAGTGGAGATGCAATGCAATGCATTTCAGAAGGGAGAGTAAGAGTTGGGGTGTTTAGTATGAGCTGAATGAGGATAATGTGTGCCTAGTGATTTTACGTGGGGCACAATGATATAATACGCTAAAGGTTAAAGTTGTGGTGCTGGGAGGTAATTAGAATTTGAGTTTGGATACAACATTAAATAAATTGCATGGGGTGGTAGAATTCTGTGGCAGGTGTTGCAGACAGGGATGGGAGATTGGACCTTTTGGA
This sequence comes from Protopterus annectens, assembly GCF_019279795.1. Lineage (NCBI taxonomy): Eukaryota > Metazoa > Chordata > Ceratodontiformes > Protopteridae > Protopterus > Protopterus annectens. Next base: position 646,664,785 of record NC_056744.1, on the reverse strand, counting down.
TATTTGGGAGTAAATTTTGGAGGAGAGCATAGACAATTTATTTTCACCAGAGATGAATACAGACAGGTGAGTTTGCTGGATAGCCTGTTGGTGAATGGCATAACAGCAGTGGAAGTAGTTTCAGCTGAAATATTAGAAACATACAGGAATCGTGGATTGGCAACTGGCAATAGGCTGCAGGGCTGGAGGTGAAATTTGGGAAAATGATGAGAGGTTACCACAGTAAACTGGTTAAATGGGATGTTAAGCAGATGATAAAAGAGAATGTGAAGGAGTAGGGTAGAGTAGGATGTAAGGAGGTGGATACGATAAAAGCAGCGAGAAGATGTAGGATTATGGAGAAAAGGGAATATCATCATCATCATCATCATAATCATTAGTAACCCCCCTTTTCCCATTTTTTACATGAAATCATGCTGTCGTGTTAACCTCTCATACCTGATGTCACAGGTCTTCTGTCAGACAATCCATCCACCTCTTTGTGGATGCCTTCACTTCCTCTTACCTTCTTCCTGTCTGTCCCAAAGTATCTTCACAGATTGTCTTCTGCTTTTCTGCACATGTGCCTGAACCACAATAATCTGTTCCCTTTACCTTTTCTGCAATTGGAGCTACTCTGGCTTCTGCTCTTATGTCCTCATTTCTTCATCTGTCCAATAGTGCACATCCCACCACCCAGCTCACACACTTCATTTCCATCAACTCTAGTAGCCTCAACTGCTCTGCTATTATTGTCCAGGTTTCTCTACCATACAGTAGTATGGGTCGCCCTAATGTTTTGTGCTCTGCTATTATTGTCCAGGTTTCTCTACTACTACTAGTAGTATGGGTCGCCCTAATGTTTTGTGCTCTGCTATTATTGTCCAGGTTTCTCTACCATACAGTAGTATGGGTCGCCCTAATGTTTTGTGCTCTGCTATTATTGTCCAGGTTTCTCTACTACTACTAGTAGTATGGGTCGCCCTAATGTTTTGTGCACTGCTATTATTGTCCAGGTTTCTCTACTATACAGTAGTATGGGTCGCCCTAATGTTTTGTGCTCTGCTATTATTGTCCAGGTTTCTCTACTACTACTAGTAGTATGGGTCGCCCTAATGTTTTGTGCTCTGCTATTATTGTCCAGGTTTCTCTACCATACAGTAGTATGGGTCGCCCTAATGTTTTGTGCTCTGCTATTATTGTCCAGGTTTCTCTACTACTACTAGTAGTATGGGTCGCCCTAATGTTTTGTGCTCTGCTATTATTGTCCAGGTTTCTCCCTAATGTTTTGTGCTCTGCTATTATTGTCCAGGTTTCTCTACCATACAGTAGTATGGGTCGCCCTAATGTTTTGTGCTCTGCTATTATTGTCCAGGTTTCTCTACTATACAGTAGTATGGGTCGCCCTAATGTTTTGTGCTCTGCTATTATTGTCCAGGTTTCTCTACCATACAGTAGTATGGGTTGCCCTAATGTTTTGTGCTCTGCTATTATTGTCCAGGTTTCTCTACCATACAGTAGTATGGGTCGCCCTAATGTTTTGTGCTCTGCTATTATTGTCCAGGTTTCTCTACCATACAGTAGTATGAGTCACTTTAATGTTTTGAACACCTTGCTTTTCAATTTTTTTGGCATTCTTCTGTTCTACGTCTACCTGCCACTCATAGGTTCATAGGTGTTTACTAGGCTAATGACCACAATGGGCTTTTTAAGCCTAACCATGCATCCCAAATGTCCAACAAGTTCTGATACCCTTAATAAGTGTAAGCATGGCCTAGGAGATGAACCATTTACAGGTTACCTGTGTCTATTAGAGATATAGGTGCCAAACCAGGGATGAATTTCCAGATTCCCATCCAGTTGTCCAAGTTGCACTTGGATTTGGTTAGGGAGGAACTCTGCTTCACATGGATGAGGAGCCTGTTCCATAGATGGGGTGGTCTCTGGAATACATAACTGTCTCACCAGCAGGTACTACTTATATCACAGGCAAGGTTTAATTCTTTAGAATGGGTAATTCTGGTGCTGTTTGTTTTGTGGATATGCAGGAGCTTTATGTTTGTGGTATTCAAGCAATTGTTGAATGAGGAAAGATTTTTCAGGGGATGAGAGCATTATATAGCAGACCTTGATTGCATATTGTGTTTAGCGGATGGCTTTCTGAATGGATTTTCTAGGAAGAGTGACAAAGCAAGGATCCCAGTCTTGCTGGGACTCTTTTTATTTAATATAGAAGTTGGCATAGAGATTGTAATGTTTTAGCAGCTAAACTTAAGGGGATGAAGGTGAAATAGTATGAACATATTTGGGGGTGATTATATGCTACTTTTAGAGGATGCTGATGGAATATCAAATGGAGTTTGGGAAATTTTTATTTGATTTTGTAGAGGAGACAAAATTAAATTTTCCTCCCATGTCTCCTGTAATTAGGGTGGGAAAAGAAAGGGGGGTAAGGTTTGGGAGGAAGGGAAGTGGGAAACATAGGGCTTGCAGGTTATGGAACAAATTTAAGGCTAAATGTACTCTCATTGGTTAAGTAACATTATTAACAGGAATTGGGCAGAGTTGAAAAAGAGGGTGGGTAAAATAGATAAGAGGATGTGAAAGGTGGGGTCATTAAGTGGCAGGATTGAAGTTGTACAGGTCTTGGTCTTACCCTTGTTTCTGTATTTACTGTAGTATATGGCAGCTTGCCTTCAGGATAGCACATTAACTGATATACAAAGGCTATATGGTGCCTTTTTTGGAAGAGGCAATGGAGTCAGATTAGTCAGGATAGTAGAAGATTAATAGTAGGTTAGTGAATGGCAGATTTAGGAGATACTCTTCAGCTATAAATTTAGCACAGAGAATGGAAGGCACTGAGGATAGGGATTTTTGGTGGTGGGTGTGGATAAGGAATAAAGGATGAAGGCGTGCTAAAATAGATGGATAGAATGGAAAAGGAAATGGGTAGAGAACTTACAAAGCAGTTGGGGAATGTTGTACACTTGGATATTTTTGAACAATCTAAATTGGGAGCAGTTGTAAAAAGGGAATTGTATGTGATTTTGAAACAAAGATTGAAATAGTGGAAGAAACATTGGTTGGAAATAATGTCCAATTAGAAGGATGAGAGGAAGAAGTGAATATAAGGATTTTCTATTTAGTAGGGAAAGTTTAATTTGAGGAAGGGGGGTTAGTTAACCTATAGAGTGACTTTAAGCACTGCACAGAAAGCTGGAAAATGTGTGGAGGGTAAGAAGGGCAAACTGGATACCACAGATACAGTAAACAGAGTTGGTTCTGAAAGGAAGAATGGAATCATTTATAGGGAATTGGGAAAGTGAGAGACACAGAGTAAAGTGAACTCTGAAAAAGCAAATAAAGAACAGTGAGGTTATGAAGAGTGAGGCATGGACCAGGGGTGAGTTTTGCAAGAAGGCATGGTGACTTACACAGAAGCTTATGGGACAGGGCCTAATTTATGACATACAGCCTTGTGTGTTACATAGGAGGAGGAGTGGTGGGAAAAGCTGGTTTCTTGCAGAAGTGGAGAAGAAGAGGTAAATAACTTACTTCATGTTGAGTTTTACCACTGTTGATGTGCAGTGATCGTGGGGTTATAAAGGTTAAATTGCTGCTAGATACGTCTAGCAAACTGAAATCTACACCAATGCACAGGAGATTAATAACAGACTATATGGAAGCAAAATAGTAACTATGTAAAACTAATTGAATTGATGCATTCAGTGGAAAAAATGTTGAAGAAATATGGCAAGTTTTTAAACAGAATTTGTTTGAATGCAAAAAAAAAAGTGTTTAACATCAGGATCTAAGCACAAAAGGTCAGCAGGATATATTTCCTTAAGAAATTGTTTAAAGGGAGAGACAAAAATTTAAGAAATGGAAAAGAAGTCGAACTATAACTTTGAAAACTGAAATAAACAAACTGGACAAACGTATTAAGCAGAGTGTGAGGCAAGATCAAGAAAAATTTGAAGAAAGTGTATATAACGATATTGAACATAGTTGGAAACAACCTTATAGTTACATAAGATGTGGAAGGAGTAAAGACATAGCAACTGATAAACTGTGTGTAGTTTCTAAAATTCATTCCCAAAGACAACATATTATAGATATATTTATAAAATGTTATGCAAAGCAGTTGGGCTCCACAAAGGGGTTGATAAAGTGTCCTAGTAACACCCAGGTAACTTCAGATACTGAAATTAAATCACATTATATTGAACAAACTCTACACAAACTGGACCAGAACAAAGCACAGGGAGAATATGGAGTAAGTGACAATGATCTGAAAACACTTCAGCAATAATTTATAGTACCATTATATCTGTTATTCACCAATTCATTTAAGTATAGAAAGATTCCTCAAGATTAGAGACATGCACTTGTTAAACCTATCATTAAGGGAAAGGACAAACTCAGAGTCATACAGACCCACAAGTCTGCATTCATTTATTTATTATTTATTTATTGCCATCTGATTACCAGGAAAGTCCAACCGGGTAGGAGTCTATTTCCAGTAGAAGCCCAGGGAGAATTGTGATGCAGTTTATAAAAATTTAGCTTAAGCATTTGATAGGGTCATACACAAAACACTGATCAAAACAATAGAACAACTAGGTATTGATGCAATCTTGATAAGATGGATCACTGCTTGGCTTAGAAAGAGGACATGGCAAGTATCATACAGCAACTGGACAGCTTCATTTATAGGTTACAGTCAGGATGTCCCACAGGGCTCTGTTCTAGGCTCATACATCTTTAGGTTGCATCTTTCAGATCTTTTACATCTGAGATGTTCTACAGTCTGTATGCAGATAACTTGAAAATGAGTAAACTGATAACGTGTTACAAATATGGCACATCTGCAAAAGAACTTGAATAAACTGACCATTTGGGAACAGGAGAATAATATGCTGATGAAGACATCAAAAACTAAGCATATGAGGCTTGGAAGACATAGACTGAAAAGTGAATATTTAATAGTGAACACAGAGATTTAAATTATAGGTTCATTTAAAGACCTAGGTATATGGGTAGATCCAGCTTTGAGTTTTTCTAATCTTATCAACCAATTGGTTAATAATAGTTATACAACTATAGGTTGCATAAAAAAAAGATTTATAAAGTTTAGGAAATCATTAGTGATGAAATCATTGTTAGTTACATTACACCCAAACATGAGTATGGAATGACAATATGGAAACCTTATAAGAAAACAAGCATGAGTAAATTGGAAAGATACCAAGGAAATCTGTGGATGTTAAACACTAAAATATCTAAACTTGTACAGTGTCTCATAAAGAAATTTAACAGAAAATCTTGTTCAGGTACACACTTCATTTAGTGACAACTACCTCTGGGAATGTTTGGGATTATCAAAAATTAGTAGAGAATCATCAGACTCGTGTAGAACATTATATAGGAATAAGAGGTGTACTTACTGGTTCTCTGAGAAAGTAACGAATACATGGAATAGACTAACAAATTTCATTAAAGCAAGCACTAGTTTAGATATTTTTAAGAGCAACCTGGACACTTACTATAGGAATAACGGTTTTGGTCTACTGGCACATGGACATTATTATTTTATTTTATTTTTATTTTATTTTATTTGCATTTGTTGACCGGGAGTGTCCAACTGGATGTAGGTCCATTTTCAGTGGAGGCCTGGGGATAAAAGCTCCACAGTTAAAATAAACAGACAGTAGTTACATTGGATTGCATAGCGATTAACAATATACCATAGCAATTACTTACAACATATTTACAGATGAAGAACATAGTACATCAGTAGACAACTAGAATCTTTATCTGTGAAGTACATAACAGGCATTAACAAATGTTACAATAAGAAGTTCCTGCTGTATAATAAGTACTAGGCTTATGAGCATCTGAGCTTGCTATAATCAAGGTAGTTAGTGGAGTGGAAAGAAAGGTAGTGGTTGGATGGGGTGGGTGATTTTAGAGTGGGAGTTGCAAGGGCATAGCCAGCATGTATTTAGGTGCACTTTTAGTAAAGTTTTGAAGTGGGTGCATGATGGTATGGAGGCAATTGTGGGTGGGAGGGAGTTCCATAATTTGGCTATGTTGCAAGAGAATAGTGCTTCACCAACAGAGTTATTGGCTTTAGTGATCTGCAAGTGATTTTTGTTGCTGGATCTTAGTGGTCTGGTGATGCATTAGGGTTGGAATAGATTCTGGAGGGATGGGACATTTAGTGGATGGTTTACTAGTTTGTGGGCGAGTGAGAGTTGATGCCACTGAAGGAGGTGAAGGAGTTCAAGCCAGCCCAGTTCAGCAAGTGAGAGACAGTGGTGACTACAGTAGGATGCCCCTGTGGCAAATTTGGCAATTTTGTTGTAGCAGGTCTCTAGCTTGTTTAGATCGCATTGCCTTAGGTTGGTATATATTGGAGAGGCATAAAGTAGGGTGGAGATAAGGTGGGAATTTGTTATTGAAATCGTTGCTGCTTTGGTGAGAAGTTGCTTATTTCTGTATAACGCTCCTAGTTTTTTGTGGACTTTTTTTATGGTCATGGATATGTGAATGTCAAATTTTAGTTTATTGTCTATTTCCACTCCTAGCAATTTGGTGTGTTCAGTTGGGTATATAGTGGTGTTGTCTTTTTCTGTGATGTTAAAGTGAGAGTTGTTTTGAGTATGTTTGGTGGGTTGGAAGATGAGTAGTTTAGTTTTGTTTGGGTTGAGTATTAATTGGGCATCGGATAACCAAGTTTCAAAAGAGGAAAAGGCTTCCTATGTGACTTTTTGCAGTTTGGGTAGGGACTGGGCTGAGCAGATGATGGTTGAGTCATCTGCGTATTGTATGAGTATGCCACGTTTGGTGGCAGAGGCTAGATTATTGGTGAAAACAGAGAAGAGTAGGGATCCAAGGATGGATCCTTGTGGAACCCCTACGGAGTAAGGTAGTTGGGGAGATATGTCATTCTGCCATACAACGTATTGTTGGCGGTCAGACAGGTAACTCTGAAACCAGTTGGTGACTGATTGAGAGAAGGATAGGTTACTGAGGACAGAGATAAGTTGTTTGTGTGGGACCATGTCAAATGCTTTAGATAGGTCTAGGAAAGTAGCAGAGGAGAGATAGCCATTGTTTTTATGCTGAAGGATAGTGTTAGTAAAGGAGAGTAAGGCAGTGGTGGTGCTATGGTTTGGTCGGAAACCATGCTGAGTATTGGAAAGGAGGTTGTTATTAAGGAGGTAGTCTGAGAACTGAGAGTGTATGCATCTCTCTAGTATTTTGGAGAGTGGAGAGAGAATAGCTATGGGGCGGTAATTGGTTAGTTCTGTGGAGGGTCCTCCTTTGTGGAGGGGAATTATATGTGATACTTTCCACAGTGTGGGAACGTAACTTTCTGACAGAGATCGGTTAATCAAGATGGATACTGGGTAGGCCAGAGCATCAGCTGCGATTTGTAGGTATTCACTTGGGAGGTTGTCTGCTGCTAATTTGGTGGGCTTAAGTTTAGTTAAGAGTTTTTTATGTTGGAGGTAGGTACAGGAGAAAAAGAGAAGGCAGTGGGGAGATTACTAGTTGAAGGTGTGGGTTGGAGGGGGGGGTTGTGTTGTTTAGCTAGTGATAGTATGGTTTGTGTGAAGTGTGTGTTGAATGAGGTAGCAATATTTTCTGAGGAGTGAGGGATGTTAGGAGGAGGGGTACTGACTTTACCTGGGTGGAGAATGGAGTTTATGGAGGACCAGAATTGTTTGGAGCTGTGTTGGGAGGAGTCTAGGGCAGACTGGTAGTATTGGAATTTGTCCTGTTTTATTAGCTTTTTGACTCTATTGCGTAGTTCTAGGAATTTCTGTCTAGTTGAGGGGGTTTTGGTTTTGTGCCAGTGCTCCCAGGCTTTATATCTGTTTTTCATTTCTAACTTAGTGGTTTTCTGTAGCCATGGGGAGGGTTTTGCTTTGGTTATGGAAAGTCTTATGGGGGCATGGTAATTAAGGATGCTCAGGAAGGTATTACTAAAAAATTCAACTGCGTCATCAAGACTGAGGTACTTTAGAGGATGCCAGTTACATTCTTTGAGGGATGAGATGAATGTGAGTGGGTTAAAGTTTAGTTTTTTTATGTATTTGATGGTAGATGATAGGTTTAGCTTGGTATAGGTATTTTTTGAGTAGGAATGTTGGGGAGTGATCACTGAGGCTATCTGATAAGCAGCCTGTTATATATGACTGGGGGCTCTTACTGACTAGTATCCAATCCAGGGTAGTGTGCTTGCTGGAGTTTTTATTTATCCTGGTTGGCGACTGGACTAGTTGGGTGACGCCATGAAGGTTTACATGATGGGTTGGATGGTTGCCAGAACAGGATTGTCAGTCAATATTGAAATCACCTAAAATGATAGTTTCTTGGGGGAGATGGTGGGTAGACCAGATGAGGAGGTTTTCTAGTGGTGGGATGTTTTGGCCAGGTGGGAAGTAGCATCCAGTTGGTTTATTTTGAGGTTGTTATATATTATTTCCTCATTGCCTATTTGTGGAGCTGATGATTTTAAGATCTGGATGTTTAGATGCTAAATATTATAGCTACACCGCCTCCTTTCTTGTTTAGCTGGTCTACTCTTAGTATGCCGTAACCTGTAGGGAGTATTTGCTCACTGGTAATGTGAGATTTTAGACAGGTTTCTGTCAGGATGACTATATCTGGGGAGTACAAGTCTATGGTGGCATGGAGTTCATGGACTTTGTTGGATATACTTCTAATATTTAGGCTTAGTAGAAGGAAGTCACTTGGCTTTCTATTGGCTGTAATATGGGAGAAGTTGTCGTTTCTAGTCTGATTATGAGGATTGGGGTTGGAGATGGTAGGGCCAGGGTTGGGGTGGATGTCTCCACTTAGGGCTAGTTTTGATATGCATGAGGTTATTAGTTTTCTCAGTTTTTGAATGTGTTTGTTTATAAGGGAAACTTTATGATTGTGCTCTGTGGGTAATAGGTATGGTGAGAGGATTACTATGTCAAGTTGTAGGGATGCTTTATGTTTGAGTAATATAGTTGGTAGAATATGTGGGGGTACATAGGGATGGTTCTTGAGTTGGTGGGAGGGGAGCTGAATGAGTGTGAGACATGAGTGGTGGTGTGAGTAGTAGTACAGTGGTAGTGGTTGAGTGGGGGAATGACGGAGCTTTGGTAGGATGTAAGATATGAAAGGAGAGTGCACGCAGTGAGCATAGGTAAGGTATGCTTGTACATGTCAGTTGAGGAGGTGTGATAGTAGTGGGAAGATGGAGGAGGTAGTGTTGGGTTAGCACTGTGTTTGGCTATTGGAAAGATAGGAGGGGTTTGTGAGTGTAATAAAGGTGGGACCACTGGAGGCGGAAGGAAATATGGGGCAGGGTGGGGAGTGAAGCGGGTAGAAACCCTGTTAGTTGCTCTTATGAGGGAGATGGAAACAATCCGGTAACAGAGTTAACTGATAAATGAACATATGATAGTGACAAGGGTGGTTGTAGTTTTAAAAATGGTGCCTGCCACAGGTAATATTTATTAACTTTAAAATTATATATAGTGTCGAGGAAGGGAACAGAGAGCTATGATAGGGGTAGATGAGTAATTAGGTCAGGGTCGTGAACTGATATACAAGGCTGGATGTGATGAGGGACACAGGAAGGGATGACGGAATATGGGGAGAGATATGAAGAAAGAAGGCAGACATGGCAGAGGAGAAAGAAACTTGGCAGTGTTTTTTTTTTCCTTGCATGGTAATTGCAGGGAGTATTTGAGCTCACAGATATTGGGTTGATGTTTGCTGAATAATGTCAACAATGACAGAATGTAATTTTGATGTTGGATACTTTATTGTATAATGTTCTCCTTTTGAAAAAAATAAATAAGAGGATATTGAAAAATTATAATGTGTGCATAATCCAATTTTTAGCTTGTTAAATGAAAGCATGTATACCTTTGCTTTGTACTGCCTGACAAAAGCACAGTTGTTATAAGACGTTTTACTTTAATTTGTTATGCAATTGTGTATTTGGCCCATGTTAGGACTAGGAAGAATCCTTGAACCAGACCAGCCACCAAATTAAAAAAACAAAGGAACAAAAATTAATTAATTAATTAATTAATTAATTAATAAAATTAAGCCAGTGCAATGGGATACAGACAGAGAGATAAATCCCTGACTATGGCCCAGGCAACCTGGGTTTGATTGGCAGATCAGGCATCTGAGGCTTTGGTAGGACAGGACAAGTTCCTAAGGGGTGAGGAAGTGAAGGAAGCATAGCAAGGACACACAAAGCATTACAATTTCTCTAACTACTGCAGACTGCTGATGAGGATGGGCGGGCAACCTGTTAAGCATCAGCACCCTTTGTACCATCCCACCCATATAATATTGTTGAGAGTAGGCAAGGGTGTGAATTAAATAAAAAATCCATGGCAGCATTATAATGCTATCCCAGGATACCTCAGTCACCTCACTAGCCCAACTATTCCAGAGAATCTCAGGGTAGTCAAAACAAAGGGTAGGTAGACCTAGATAATGAGGAAAGGCACTGAGGTCAGCCGATTGTTATCTTCATGAAGAAAAAAGTTGGCTAAAAAATAAAATTATAAACAGATCACCCTAGTTGCTTGATGGTAGTGTTTCTGAGCAAATGGGGAGGGGGGGTAGAAATACTGCAGGGTGTGTTTTGCAGACAGGGCAGTAGAATTCTTTTATACAGACATAGCAAAGATGCATTATGGGAGGGAGTGGATTCCCTTAATTACACTGTAGTGTGATCTTCGATTTAGTACACATTAAGTTGTAGAGATGTGGAAGGTGCATGGGATTTACCTCCCTGCAAGCACACTGTTTCAAGTTGATTTAATGAATAAGGAACACACGCACACACACTCACACTCACACATATATCTATATATAAATATAAATATATATATATATATATATATATATATATATATGTGTGTGTGTGTGTGTGTGTGTGTGTGTGTGTGTGTGTGTGTGTGTGTATGTGTATATATATATATATATATATATATATATATATATATATATATATATATATAGGTCTATATCAGAAGCTCAAGTTTTCAGAAAAATGTAAAATTAATATACTTGAGATTATAATGATCGAGTTTCCAAAAACTCGAACTTCAAAAAACAACAAAAATCTACCTTCTTTCTATGGTTTTGTAGGGGGACATGCCTTCATGCACTCCCCACACCCCTGCATGTTATATATACCAACTCTGAGATTGTACTACAGTGGGGAAAAGGGTAAATTCCTGATCAGCACTGTACCTTGATCTCCATTCAAAAGCTTCCACTTTTCTGAAACTCGATCATATCATCTTGACATTTTGAATTTTGAGTTTCTGAATACTTGAGCTTCAGACTGGGACCTATATATATATATATATATATATATATATATATATATATATATATATATATATATATATATCTATATTCAGAGAGAAAGATACACACAAACACACACACACACACACACACACACACACACACACACACACGGATCTATGTCAAAACAATGAATTACCATAACAATGGGTTGCAAAACGTTGAGATGATCTGGATGTTCATGAATACAAAGTTTCTTTGTTTCCATCTCACTGTTTTGCAACTCATTGTTCTGGTAATTCATTATTTTGACATAGACATAGATCTATATATATATATATATATATATATATATATATATATATATATATATACAAATACATATCTCTCTCTCTCTCTCTCTCTCTCTCTCGCTATATATATATATATATATATATATATATATATATATATATATATATATATGGGTCTACTTCTTTTGACCAAACTTTCATTTGCCTGACACTCATTTGCCTGAGACCAAATTACTGAAATTTCATTTGCCTGACACTTGATTTGCCTGACACTTGATTTGCCTGACAAGTATTATTAGCAAGAAAATGGAATATGCCCCCTTCCCCACTGCAAAAAGTTAACAATATTCGCCCCCCCCCCCATTGTGGGGGGCTGTGCCCCCCACACACCCCCAACTATATATTCTAACTCCAGGGTCGCACTGCAGTGGGGAAGGGGGCATATTCCATTTTCTTGCTAATAATACTTGTCAGTCAAATGAAGTGTCAGGCAAATGAAGTGTCAGGCAAATGAAATTTCAGTCAAATGGGGTCAGGAAAATGAGTGTCAGGCAAATGAAAGTTAGGTCAAAAGAAGTAGACCTATATATATATATATATAGAGAGAGAGAGAGAGAGAGAGAGAGTGAGAGAGAGAGAAAGAGAGAGAAATTTTGGTTTGTTTGGTTCATTACGTCAAACAGAAGATGCATTGTATCCATATTCCTTAACATTTTGTCTTGTTTCAGACTTAAACTAGTCCACTGTCAACATTTCACTCAAATTGCATTCCTTTGTTGAAACACACGTATGAGTTTAACACAAATAAAAAAAAATGAAGGTTACAGAACATGTTTACAATTTTACACATAAATTATTTCATCCCTGTTAATTTCCCTGTCTATAATACTGGCAGGAATTCCTGGGTACCTTTAGCTCTGTGTTATTTATATGTTCAGGCTTGTTACAAAAGATTCTTCAGAATGGAATCCCTTCCCCAACCACATCTGACTTCGCTCACTGTGCAGGCTAAAACTCACTTAAACTGAACTCCCCTTCCTCTCTGTAGGCCCTTGCTTTAACACCATGTCCCATCTATCTCCAAAAGCTGCCATGTGAAGACTCTTTCCTGACACTATTCTTAAAAAAGATATGCTACAACACCCGTATACTGCAGAGTAGTAATTACCTCACTTAGTTCTATGTCTGTCAGTTTTTTCAATGCATGTTTAGCTGCAAGCTCTACCCTGACTCTAGCTGAATCCAATGCCTTGTGACTGCCTACCTGCAGCTTTAACCCTTCACTTCCACTATGTCACATCCCCCCAACAACTCAGATGCAAGGGTCACAGGCTGAGTGACCACATCAGTCCAAGCCATATCAAGGCAGGCTGTCCCAACCCAAGTGACTGTCCTGCAAGGGACCTCAGTCCTGCCCCAGATCCAGTTCCTTATCCATAAGTTCCTGTTCTTAAATACTTTTCTGGTGTACCTTGTCACCAAGACAAACGTATTGGTCTTGAATTGACTAGTTCTCTCAATCTTCCAGTCAACAAAAAATCCCCAATTCTGCACTGGGTCCTGAACCCTTTTCTCAAGGGATCTAGTTCTAGGGGTTCTGGCAGCAGTGTTTGTTTATCCTTTAAGAGATGACACCATTTATGTCTTTTCCTGTTCATAGTTGACATCAATTTTTCCAGATTCCCACATATGATGTTTTTCTGCCTATTTTGCAAAAAGACACACCATTTTTATGTACAGCTTCAGTATTACTGCACTTATGTTGCATAGTTCTTATAGCATCGCATAGTTTGTGATAATCCCTAACGTGCAAGCTGACAGCATGTATAACACTTAAGTCCATGCATTCTATGAGCAGTTATCTTCAGCTGAACTTATTTTGTTTCACCAGGTTAGTTAAGTCTTTCTTCTACTTTTGAAGTGCATCAATTTCTTGCTCACACACTTTGTTTTTCTGTTGCATTTCCTTTATTTGCAGGTGCACTCTTTGGTCTTCTAAATTCTTCACACTTTTTGCAGTTACTTCCAGTGAGGGATCAGCCACTTCCTGTTACAAATTTAGAATGCTTTGTGGCTTCCTCATTAAGAGTTGAGATAACACATTCTCTGACTTGACCTCGCACTGACTGCAAAGTCTTTTCTTGGGCAAAGTAAGTATAGTTCTTGAACTTCTTGCTCTCTATAGCTTTTGTGGTTGCACTTACACACTGTTATTTGCTTTTCAGAAGGTACAGTTTCCGTAAGTAAAAATAATGTACCCTGAACATTGCAGTTCTTGTTTGGCTGGCATGTTTCCAAGTTTGTCTTTTTACGCTTGGATATTTATTTGACATTTGTTAACCAGGTTAGTCCGACTGGGCAGATGCCCTTTTTTCAGAGGAGATACGAGGAGAAAAGCTCCAACAGAATGTAAAACACAATACGAATTCTAGAGTTTAACATCAGAGATGTATAGTTTTGTCAAGTACATAGTTAGAAAAAATAAGAATGATCCACAACATTGTACAAATAATTTTAAGCAAAGGTATGTCACACTTAAGTTATAAATCATTACAAGAGTAAGGCATAAATTTAGCCAAAGAAAAAACATTACACCATAGCAGTTAACAGTCAGTAAGAAGACCCATTAGGTGAAACAAAGTGGTAGATGTACAGTTCAATACAGTTGCAAGGCACCCTAGCCGTGATAAAGAAAAAAGTTGGAGAAATGGAATGTAGAGACAGAGAGGGGTAAACAGTAGAGAGGAAAGTCTGAGAGGGGTCAATCCTGTAGATAAATAAACATGTCCTATAGAGCTATAGACTTATGAAGATTATACACTAATGAAGGTGGAAAATAGAGGCAGAGAAGGAATAAATTAAGTTTGATCAGTACAGGAGCAAGTCCATGCATTTAGCAGATATTCCTTTAATGCTTGTTTGAAACAGTTTGTGTTATAAATTGATCGGATAGAGAGAAGTAGTTTGTTCCAAGCAGAGGTGACTGAGTGATTTACCAATAGATTTATTGGGTTTGTAGATTTGAAGGAGGTGTTAGAGCTGTGTAGTTGATGGTTAGAAGCATAGGGAGTCAGGAGAGTTGCAAGAGTAGGACAGGTGAGGGGATGGTAAAGGATGGAGTGAGGCAGGTATAACTAAAGCAGAAGGACTTGATGATGAAATTCTAGCCAGTGGAGTTCCTTTAGAGAATGGCAGTGGTGTAAGCGAAGCGGGAGATTGCTGGCAAATGTAGCTATTTTACTCTATGTGAGTTTTAGTTTCTTTTGGAGGTTAATTAGTTTTTGGCAGCCTATAGTAGGGTAGGAAGTAGATAGGCCTGGGCTAGGAAAGTTTAGATTCTTGTGTAAAGAATGTTTTCTTTCAATAAAGTAGTCCAAGTATATGGTGTTTTTTTTTTTTGATGCAGTTATTAATGTGTATGTCAAATTTAATTTCATTGTCAGTGAAAACCCTGAGTAGTTTAGTGTGTGTTTCAACATTGATAATAATGCTGCTTAGACAGGAAACTGTGAAGGTGAATTTCACTTAGGGAGGAAGAGGAAGAGTTTTGTTTATTTAGGGTTAAGTAGAAGTTGATTGGTTGTGAGCCATTTTTCTGTACAGTGCAGAGATTTTTGGGTGAGGGTGAGTAGGTGAGGTAGAGTGTCAGAAGTGGAAAGAATAGTAGAGTCATCAGCATATTGTATTAGTGAGGAGTGTGGACAAGATTGGTAGAGATTGTTAGTAAAGATGTTGAATAACAGGGGTCCCAGGATGGAGTCTTGGGGAACCCTAGTTTGAGC
This sequence comes from Protopterus annectens, assembly GCF_019279795.1. Classification (NCBI taxonomy): domain Eukaryota; kingdom Metazoa; phylum Chordata; order Ceratodontiformes; family Protopteridae; genus Protopterus; species Protopterus annectens. Next base: position 646,649,382 of record NC_056744.1, on the reverse strand, counting down.
TGAGAGGAATGGGGAAGTAGCAGAAAGCCATTTAACAGACTGTAGTCTATTTGAGAGGTAACTAGAGATCCAGCACAGAGTAGAGTTGGAAAGATTAAGGTCAGCAAGTTTGGAGAGAAGACAGTTGTGGGAGACAGTGTCAAGGGCTTTAGAGAGGTCAAGGAATAGGCTAAAGATTAATTTGTTATTGTCAAGAGATACAGAGATAGTATATGTAAAAAATATTAGTGTGGTAGCTGTGCTGTGATGAGGGTGAAAGCCATGTTGTGTAGGTGTGAGAAGATTTTCTTGAATAAGATGTGTAATGAGCTGTTTATGAATGCACTTTTCAAGACTTTTAGAAAGGGGAGATAGAATAGCAATAGGCCTGAAATTAGAAGGGTCGGTGGAGTTTCCTTCTTTGTGTATGGGAATATCAGAATTTATTCCAGATATCGGGAACTATATTTTCCTGTATTGACCTATTGATTAGTATGGAGATAGGATAAACAATGGAAGAAGCTGCTAGTTTAAGGTAGAGAGGTGGTAAGTTATCGGCAGAAGGGGTGCAAGGTTTAAGCTTACTGAGGAGTGATCTGATATAAGAAGTAGGGACAGGCTTAAGAGTAAAGGAGGTACTGTGGGAGGATGGGGGGATTGAGGTATCTGGGTAGGTATTAGTGTCTTTTTTTTATTTCTGTATAGAGTCTATGAAGAAAGTGTTCACAAGAGTGGCAGTCTCCAGGGCAGAGCTGTTAGGGGAGGGATTTGGTGCAGAGGTGTTCCCTAGGTGTAACAGCTTGTTGATAGTGTTCCAGAATTTCTTGCGGTTAGAGTGGAGGTTCTTCTGAGGATTAAGGTAAAATGTTTTTTGTCCAGGTTAATTTTTTTTTTTTTGTTAAATTATGAAGTTCTCTATATAGTTGGAGGTTGGAAGGTGTTTTGTGTTTATGTCAGTTTTTCCAAGCACTGTCTCACCTGTGCATTAGGGAGAAAGTGTCTTTACTAATCCAGGGAGCAAAGTTGGATTTAACCCTAATTTGTCTGATGGGAGCGAAGAAATTAAGAGTGTTGAGGAAGATGCTGTTAAATTTTAGAACAGCTTCTTCGAGGGAGAGGTTAAAAAGGAATGACAAGTTTATGGTGGAAAGTATATGATTGAATGAGTTAGGGTAGAAATTTGATAGGTATAGGTGAGATTTAGATGTATGGGAGAGTGCCACTGGGTGGAGGTAGGGAGATGATCATTAAGTGAGTCTGGCAATATAGAAGGGTTATAGTAGAAGTCAGGATGGGAGGTGAGGATCCAGTCAATTCTAGTGCTAGTACTGGGTCATTGCTTTATGCGAATAGGGGCGGTGATGAGTTGGGAGAAGCCAAATAGGTTAATGCTAGCATTAGGAGAGTTAGAGGAGAGACTATTCCAGTCAATGTTGACATCACCTAGTATTATGGTTTCATAGGACATAGTTTGCGAGATCCAGGCAAGAAAGAGTTCAAGGGTAGGGATGTTGTTGCCTGGATATATATAGATGGAAATGATGACTATTTTTTTTTTCAATTGTTCAAATTACAGTTGATAATGAGGATTTCAGCTGGGTAAAAATGTGATGGGGTGTAGGGTAGGGGATGGAGGGAGAGATGTTCTGAGTATAGAATAGCTACCCCTCCACCTTTTTTCTTGGGTCTGTCCTGGTGGAAGATATTGTAGCCAGAGGGTAAGATTTCACTATCAAATATATGGGGTTTTAGTCATGTTTCAGAGATAGAGAGAATGTCAGGAGTGTGTAATGATATCCAGGAGTGTAGTTCAGTACCTTGTTTAGAATACTTTGGATGTTGGGAGCTATAATATTGAGGTTTCTGGTATGTGGCAGTATATGTTTGAGGGCTGAACTAGTGGTGGGGCCTGGGTTGGGGTGTATATCCCTGGAGAGAAACAAGTTTGATATTAAGACTTTTGGGCTAGAAAGGAATAGGTTAAGATAAAAATATTTTGATTTAAGTTTGGGTGATAAAGTGTGCTGAGGAGACAGTTTAAATTTGTGTAGATGGGTAACAATATGAGAGAAAAGAGCAGGTGCAAAAGGGATGGAGTAGGATGTGGAGGAATGATTTTGAGGGTATGGAAGAGTAGGGCCCTGGTAGTAATAAGTTAGGGAATGATGGCTGGATGTAGAAGTTGAGAGAAGAATAAGCAGGGTTATAGATAGGAGGATATGTAGCATTTTGTCTAGAAGGTTCAAGGAAGTGGAAGGAGTTAGTAGGATGGTAGTGCAACTAGGAGGGTAAATGTAAATGTATTTCTGTTTGAAAAAACAGTAAGAGTAATGTTATGAGGTAGATGAAGTAAAGTCAAGTTGTGGGAGGGGTTTATGGAACAATGAAAAGTGAAAGGTGATAGGAGAGTTTTGCAGGAAGAGGGGTTGGGGAAAGAGGGAGTATTCCTAATGCACATTGTATAAATGTATGGAAGAGGTGTGTGGGAATGGGGGTAGGGTAAGCAAGTGGAGTGGGGCTAAACCATCAGTGCATAATTAGAGAGTAACCAAAGAAAATAAATCAGTAAGTTATTCTTTTTTTGTAAACAGCCAGTCATCAGCATTTACTTTAGGCAAGCCCTTTTCATTTGTTTCAGTTGTTTGGCTCTATTCTCATACCTCTCAACCTCTTAAAGCAAGAAATCTGGACAAAGCCATAAATAAATTTGGTACAAAGGCCCAAAAATAGGGACAATTTTTAAATATTGCTGTTACAAACTTAGAAAGTTGATAGAATAACAGGTTTTGCATTAGCATGAATTTTCTGAAGGGTAGGAAGTCTGAAACTCTAATGTCTGTCATTATTTTTTAACTTCGGTCTTTAATGATCTGTTACCAATTTGCAAGAAAACCACAATTTTATGAAAACTGGACCAAAAATATGAGACAAAAATCTGGACATTCTGCGAAAATCTGTACAGTTGAGAGGTATGTGCACCATGCACAGAAAGGGGTAAATATTTAAAGAGTGGAGAGTGTAGAAATAGATGTGAGTAAAGAGAGGGCATTAGGATTTATATACAGGTTACAGGGACTGCTTAAGTTAAACTACTTATATCTAGCCAAATAGTGGCTGGGTCAGTTTTATCATGGATTAATAAGAGAGGACAAGGGAGATCATGGTGTTGTGCTACAGCCGATTCTGGTCCTTACAATTGGTAGGCAATTACAGAAGAAGTTATAGTACACATACAGTAGAGAAAGCTTGGGTGGAAATGAGATGACCACCACTAGAGAGACCTCTTGAGGGATGTAATTCTTCCAGGCAGGTGAGTGGAATATGAGTCCATTTGGTTAAGGAACCTAGAAGAGGGGGAAAAAGGAAATAAGGTTGGCTGATAATACTATCGAGAGAGGGACCCAGAAGGGGGGAGGAAATAAGGATGGTTGATAAATGTAGCAGGAGAGGCAAGTAAAAGAAAAATATAAATTGATTAGTGCAGTGAGATAAAAGAAGGGAGCATAACAGTAGAAGAAGTGAGAGTAAGTAGTAAAAAGAGAAGACACTCGAGAGAAATACTGACTGAAAGAAGTTAGTGTAGGGAGTAAAAAATAGCAAAGGTAGTGACATTCAATTAGCGTCAGAGTGAATGCATAATGCAGTGCATCAAACATTTGTAAAATAAGGCAATATATATAACCATAATTATAATAAGAATGTACTGAATACTTTTCAAACACCGTGGGCTAGTTAAAATGACATTCTAAATTAACTTCCTAATTTCTATCATACAAGCGAAGTACTTAGGGTGAGGCTAACAGTGAACAAGATCTAAATCTCACTAGCTTTGCAAAAATGGTCAGTCAGTAAAACAGGGGGGTTAGATAAGGTCTTATATGTCTTATCGCATTCAGATAATAACAACAGTAGCCTATTTACTATGCTTTGTTCAGTAGGAACCTCTAGAATCATTCATTAACATTTGCAATACAACGCAATGTAAAATATGCTAGCAAGGCTGGTAGAACATATAATTCAAAGACTGCAAGAGAAAAAGGACAGAAGAAGAGAGAGAGAGAAGAAATATGGCCTTGCTTGTTCTTCCATAACACCATACTTACTTAGTGTGGACTACAACACAGTTCCGGTTTGTGATACTGGAGTCATATATATGTTTGCTATTACTTCTATTATTGGCTTCATTTATGCTTTTCACTTTCCTGTATCTACTCATCATGTGAAGCAGATGTTAGCTTATTAACCTACAATCGTAACTGATAGCCTTCCTTGCAGATAATATTTATTTATTTATTTATTTTACATTTGTTGACCGGGATAGTCTCACTGGATACATGTCCATTTTCAGCAGAGACCTGAGTAGAAAGGCTCCAAAACACAATGCATAGATATTATGTAGACAACACATAAACATAATACACAAGAAAAGGTATATTGTGAATATATAACACAGACAAGTTACATACATTGGTCGAGCAAGCAATTATAAGTTTGTTTGTAACTTAATATAAGTAGATTGAATAATACAATTGTGGTATAGCACTTAAATAGTGGAGATGGTGTTAGTCTGGTTTAGAGCAGGGACATAGCCAGTGTGATTTAAAATATTTTTTATGCTTTTTTTTGAATAGAGAAAGTGAGGATTCTAGAGTAAGGTCTGCAGGAAGTATGTTCCAGATTTTGCCAATGGAGTTGGCAAACAGAGCATCCAGAGCTGAGTTATTGGATTTGAATGTTAGAACCAGAAGTCTGTTAGATGAGCGAAGTGGCCTGAGGTTACTATAGGGGCTAATGATGTTTTTAAGTTCAGGTGTATTTTCAAAGTGGTTAAGGACTTTATGTGCTACTATAAGCTGGTTGAACTGCACTAGGGTGGATAGTTCAAGCCACCGTAGGAGATTTAAGTTTTGACAATGGTGTGTCCTATATGCTGAGCCTGTAGCAAATCTAGCAATGTGGTTGTAACAGCAGGATAGTTTGTTAAGATTGGTTTTTGTTCAAGTTGGTGAGAAGAGGGGAGGCACAGAGAAGGGAAGAGAGTAGGTGAGAATGGCAATAGCAGTTCTGGCATGAGGAGTAAGAAAAGGTTTGATCTTGTAAAGGGAGCCAAGTTTTTTATTAATGGTTTTGATAGTTTAATTGACATGCAAATCATATTTGAAGTTATTGTCTGCTATAACTCCCAGGAGTTTGGTTTGGATATCTGGGGAGATGGTGGTGCCATTATTAGATTTTATGATAAAGGATGGAGGGGAGGACCTTTGAGTGGGGGAGAAAAGAAGCATCTTAGTTTTGTTGGGGTTTATGATCAGACGGTGGTTGGTGAGCCAATTTTCAACAGTAATAAAATTATTCTGGGTTAATGTCAGAAGAGTTGTTGGGGAGGTGGCTGAACAGATCAAGGTGGAATAATCTGCATATTGAATGCAGGTAGCATTAGGGATGATTGAGTGGAGGTCACTAATAAAGATAGAGAAAAGTAGGGGTCCAAGAATAGAGCCCTGGGGGACTCCTAGGGTGATGGGTGGACAGGTAGATAGCTTATCTTGCCAAAGGACTGCTTGTTGTCTTCCAGGTAGGTAGATTGAAACCACTGGAGAGAAAGGTGGTCTAAGGAGAAGGCCTTCAGGGTTTGAATGAGTAATTGGTGGTTAACCATATTGAAAGTCTTGGAAAGATCAAGAAAGAGTGCTGAGGATAATATGTTGTTGCGGTTGTGGTTAATGACATTAGAAAAAGAGAGGGGAGATGAGGTACTATGGAATGGCCTAAAGCCATGTTGAGAGTCAGCTAGCAGCTTGTTCTGAATAAGATAGTGCATAAGTTGTTTTTGGACACATTTCTCCATAATTTTAGCTAATGGTGACAAAATAGATATAGGTCTGAAGTCTGACAGTTCTATGGTGCTACCTCCTTTATGGAGGGGAATAACATGGGATATTTTCCAGATTGAGGGGATAGTAGCTTTGGAAATAGTTCTATTGATCAAGATAGAGATAGGGTATGCTATGACGTCTGCAGCTTTTTCAAATACACTGCAGGGAGGAGGTCAGCAGTTAGGATGGTAGGCTTTACTTTCTTGATTAGGGCTTTGATTATTGGAGTGGGAACAGGGTGAAAGCTGAAGGAGAGTAGAGTATTGGGTATGTTAGTCTCTCAAATATGGGTGGTAGGAGTGAGTTGGCTAGCTAGAGACTGGATAGTCTCTGTGAAGAAGCTATTGAAGTTATCTGCGATGTCCACCAGAGATTTATGGCTAGACGCAGATGAGGTTGTAGTAGAGGTTTGGCCTGGGTGCAAAAGTTTGTTTAATCCAGCCCAGAACTTTTGAGGTTTGTTGGGATGTTTTTGTTGCAAATAGCAGTAGAAGTTTTTTTTGTCAAGAATGATAGATTTTTTTAGTGTCATTCTTTAGCTGTCGATATTTAAGTTGATCATGCGGGGCTTTTGTTGAGTGCCAAGTGGCCCAAGCTTTGTTTCTGAATATGATTTTAGATTTGGTTTCTTCTGAAAGCCATGGTGCAATTTTTGTTTTGGTTCTAATAGAGCGAGCAGGGGCATGTGAATCAAGGATGGTAAGGAATTTCGTATTGAAGTGATCTAGCGCTTCATCCAGTGGAAGTTGTTTTAGAGCTGACCGATTGCAAGCCTTGAGTTCATTTTGGAAGTTGGTCAGGTTGAAGTTCCTATTGTTTCTTAGTGTTTTATAGGTGGGCTGGTGGGGGTTATCTGCCTTGAGGTTAATTATGTATGTAAGTCTGGTCACTTATGTCGTCAGGCAGAGTCCCTGACATATATTGGGGATGGCTGTAGCAATAATATATATATAATATAAACATCAGTCACAAGAGCTTAAAAGTGAATTATTAAACTTTAAATAAACAATGTGCCAAGTAGTGCAGCTACAGATTAAAGATGCAGAGGAGTAAGAAAGTACACATGGAATAGCAAAATACGGCTATCAATGTAAAAATAAAACCTGTATTTCAGCTTGATAAGCAAATCGAATCATCTCTAGCTTAAAAGTATTGAACCCTTACTATTATAAGTTCCTAAAAGTTAACAGTCAAAAACTGTAGAAAACAAACTTACATGGAAGTAGTTCCAAGCAAAGACAAAACAATACAAAAACAGTTTAAAGTATGTATGCATTTCTCAGCTAATCACTTTTGTTATGCTCCATAAAAATCATTACTTCATTTCTATTTGCTATAAATTAAGTCATTAAGGCTTGATTGGTGTAGTGGGAGCACTTCTGCTAAACAATAAACAAAGCTCATGTATCCAAAGGTGCTGATCATTTGGTGACAACGCCAGAGAGTTTGAGAGATTTTGCAAACATCTGAGGCCAGCCTTGGCAAAACAAATGAAGTTAAGTATCATTTTGCACTTGCTTTAATTGTTTTCATTATACAGCAAAAGATTTATGTGCTATTTATTCTTTTCTGCACTTCTTTAAAGTTTGAAAGTTGCAATTTGTAAGTGCTGTAAGAACTGCTGTTCTGGATTTAAATACATTGTATCCAGTGATTTTTAGCTAGTATTACGTATCTGTTTGCCATTCCTTAAAACTTGGACTCCAAACCAGTCCTTTTACATTAAGAGGATCAAAGTCTACACTCTTGCGGCAGGAGAGGGAAGATTTCACCTATCTGAGCTGAGAAAGTTGACTGTATACTTACCTGATTGTCCTTAGGGCATAATTACTATAAAACTTGCTTTTTTCTTATTGTATATAAGCCTTGCATTTGTGCGAAGTTGCTCTTTGTGCAGTGGCAGTTAGTTGTTGCCTTGTTTATACTCAATCACCAGAAGTTTAAATTTCCTTATAAAAACTACCTTGGAGCTTCACTTCACTCTGGCGCTACTAACTGCGCAGCTACTTTGCACAGTGAGCAGCATAAACACATTTAATTTGGACTCTTTAGGTCTACATTACATTATTAGTGGACCCAGGACTATTGCTGCTCAAAGAGTATTTGGTTTGGATGGTGGACAACTTCACCAGATAGGTTAGCCATAGATTACACCAAAATAAGAATCCATCCCTCATCCAGTTATAAACACCATCCACTCCTATCCCTTGCAAAGTACACATTAAGACCTGCAACCATGGATAGGCACTTTCCTGCTACCTTTGCATCTAGCTTGGGGGACATGGCAATGTAGCAATTGCATTATGCACACTGACAACCACTTAATTCTCAAACAGACAAATACAGTATGTGAGAGATGTAGTTACGCATTGACACCCGAGGCCAGACTCTCACATACAGACACAAAAACCAACAAACAGGTTGTCAACGACACACACACACACACACACACACACACACACACACACACACACACCAATCACTGCACCCACATAGGACCAAACACACAGACCCACATATGCAGAGGTGCTCACATATAGCTTACCCAAACCTCAAAAGCCTCTCAGATGCAGTCCTCAGAAACTCCACATACACACAAACAAGACAATTCCCATCACAGCGCATAAAGATAGATCTCATTGTGTCTAAACTACCAAGTTTGTAAGGTGGAATACCCCACAACCGAAAATTTTGGTCATAGAAGATTCCACTGTGACACACTAATGCCCCTCTTATAAGGCTGGATAATGAGAAGGCTACAGTTAGTAGCCAATCAGAGTCAGGATCCACTAAATCATGCAAGTACTCAAGTCACTTACCCCAAGTACCAGTATGACTCTGCCATACTCCGTGTTGGTGTGAATGACCTGAGACATACTTCCTTGGACTATTTGAAGAGAGACATGATTGAGCTCTCAGAATATGTGTCACAAGCAGGTATGAGTCTAGCATTGATCAGCATTATATCATCTTCAAGGATGATGCTAAAATACTAACAGAAAATGATTGACATTAACAATTGCCTTAGCTACTATGTCATTCTAAAGGGTCCAATAATTAGCCTGGGGGGATATGGTTGACAGGCCATACTGTTTTGCCAGGGATGGTCTTCATCTGCCACTCCTAGACTTTCAGGTAATGGCCGAAACATTATCCACCCCTATAGCACCTTTTTAGGCATTGCTGAGAGACAAACCTTCTAACATAGCAAAAGCTACTCAGGACAAGCTAAAGGTGTTACTGCTCAATGCTAGGAGTCTCAACAAGAAACTGCCCTCCCTAGAAGCAGTCCTCATCTTGGAGAATGCTGACATCTGTGCAGTTACTGAAATATGCTTCAAAGCCACAGAAAGTACTGTGACTGTGCTTGGCTAAAATGCCTTTCATATGTTCTGACCACTCAGTGTACACGAAAGATCAAAAAGCAGAGGTGCATCTATCAACATAAAGGCTAAGCACACCTCAAGGCTGGTCAAACAATATGACATTCTTGAGCTACTCCTTGTCCCTCTAACCATGGAAAAAATCCATTACCATATTTTTGCTAGCTAGACATCCCCGCCCTGAACCAGGAATGTCATACATCATATCTGAAGTTATTAGAATCACTCACCATCCAGCTCAATGTCATTCTCATTTGGGGATTTTAATGACCCCTCCATTAACTGGGAGGCATACAAGGCCACAAACATGCAGGCACAAGGATTTCTTGACTTTGGTAAACTCAAAATGCTCTGGAGCAGCTAGTCTGCACCCCCATTAGTGAGATGTCTTCACTGGTAAGATCAGATCACAAAACTGTCTCCCTTGAAATAAAGGTAAAACTAGATCCCACCACCTAACTCCAAAACTTTTAAGAACTTTTCTAAGGCAAACTACAACCTATAAAGTGAAGACATAGCTAGTTTCCAAGCTCCCCCAAATCCAGAAAACACAGACGCCTATGCAGATATGTACACAAAAGCCATGTATGACCACATAAATGACTGCATAAAAATGGCAGTACTAGACCAAAATAACCCCCAGTCAAACCACAAAAACAAGCCACTGTGATGGACCCGTAGTATTAATAGGTTGTACAACAAAAGAAATAAATTCCTGTTGAGAGGTAAGAGGGAACGTGCACAAAAGAACAAAAAGTCCCTCATTGGTCTAAACAAGTGAATCAGGGAGCTAGTCAAGACTCTGAAAGAAGACTGTCAGACAAAAATAGACTCCAAAGCTAATGATAACCATAAGACATTTTTCAGTTATATCCACAATATTAAGGGCAATACCCAACAATTTATGAAATTAGTTGTGGATGTCATCTCCTATACTCAGCCAGAAGATATAGAAAATCTGCTGGCTGATAAATTCAGCTCAGATATAACCTCCACACCACCCTCATTTCTCCCAGAAGAAATACCCTGCACCACTTCCCTGTCAATTATAGGTTCTTAGTACTAGGCTAACTTCCCTTGTGGACCAATTTAAGCCTAGCCAATTACCCAATGTGAGAATCGCAGCCTGCACCTTGTGTCTGTAAGGTAAATACCTTAACCATTATGCCAACCTCTGACTCCCCTGCATTAGAGCCACTGCACTCTCTAAAGCTAGAAACATGGTGTTAATGGGCACAACAATATACCAGGTTGCCTCTTAAACAACTTAAAACAGGACCTATAAGACCCATTGAGATCTCTGTTTGACCACAGCTTCCAGACTGGCTTTGTCCTGTCAGAGTACAGGACAGCAACAGTCATCCATCTGCATAAAGGGAGACCATCAACTGTCCCAGGTAATTACAGGCCCATAAGTTTGACTAGTTTTATATGTAAGTCCATGGAAAGAATAATCATGGACCTGACAAATGATGACATAGAAAAACTCCAAACACTGGAATCAACCCAGTTCAGCTTTGTGAAGGGTGGGTCATGCCTACTAAATCTAGTGGACTTTTTTGAAAAAGTCACTGGGGGCATGGATGAGGATAGAACAGTGCAGACTGCCTAGCTTGACCTGGCCAAGGCATCTGACACAATTCAACACTCAGATATTATAAATAAACTCACAAAACTGAGCATAAATCCTTATGTCACCAGATGGATAGCCAGCTGGCTCATGGACAGAACAAGTATGGTTAAAGTGGGTGAATCTAGATCCAGCAAAAAGCCAGTTACTAGTGGTGTGCCACGGGGCTCAGTGCTGGGACCACTCCTGTTTGGAATAAACTCTGAAGTCAAGGCTAATGTGGAAGGCCTCTGGATGACAAAATTTGCCAATGACTGCAAGCTGGGGGCAGTCATCAAATCCCCTGATGATGTCAATATCATTTGGAAGATTCTAAGTCAAGATTGGTGCCAGAGACATGGTATAAAACTAAATGTGAAAAATGCATTATCCTACCCTTTGGGAAGCCAAAGAACCCTCTAAATTACAGCATTAATAGCACATCTCTAAGAGTAGACTCAGAGGTCAGAGCTTGAAGACCACAGATAGAGAGTAGCCTGAAATTTGACCACTATGTGCCCACAGTGGTGACAAAGTGATTCTATGTGGCATAGCCTATAAGTAAAGATATAACATCCAGATCCTAGGAAGTTATAGTCCCACTGAACTCAGCCCTCATTAGACCAATAATCAAGTACAGTGTGCCCTTTGGCATGTACCTGACTAGACACTCACACCAGCTGCAGCACACCCAGAGGTTATCACAAAGAAAAGACAGGGTGTTAACACCATGTCCTACTGTATGCGGACAGACTAAAAGCCATATCCCTTTACTCTGTCTCCTACCAACTATTAAGGGGCAACCTATGCCTGACCTGCAAGGCACTCACAAATCCAACCCTAATGGAGCTGCTACACATCCACAAGACAAACAGCATGAGGGTCACCTTATCTAGTGATCTAAACCTAGTCAGTGACTCAAACAAAACATGCTTGAGAGACAGATATGTGTCACAGGAATTAGCCATTCCTTGGAACAGGCTTCCTATTCATGTTAAACAGAGCCCTTCCCTAGTCCTCTTCAAATAAAATTTGGATCAATGGATAGAGAATCACAAATTCACACCTGAGGTAGTGCCTATGTCCCTATGGACAGGGGCAATCTGTAAAATTTTCAAGGCATATGCACAAACCTATGCCATCTTCTTGCCCCAAGGGGCTACATATTGGGTACAATTGGGTGATACTGGCTAGGCTTGTAAGGGCTCTTAAGCCATTACCCTAGTAATCTCCTATGAACCTATGAAGCTATTACAATGGCTTATTTTAGTTGCCTGCTTTCCCACAGAAAAAAAAAAACAACTAAATCAGACATTACACCTGTATGTTTGTCAGGAACAATACATTTACATACCATGGATTACTGCCTTAGAAGTACACCTTAATTACATTTTATGTCTCTACCCCTGTGTAGCTTAGTTGATGTCTAAGTATTTACATTTTCTTGAGAGAGCACATAAGATTACATTTCTAAGTCATTTCATGTTCTTACATGCCCTTTTATATTCAAAACGTGAAAGGGTCACATTTTTGTAGGGCATGGGAAATACATATTTTACAGGCTAAATATGTTACTAGCAGAAAGTAAGAAACTGAGGGAAAATACATATCTTTAAATCCGTTTTCTTTAGCCTGGGATCAGCCCTGGCTTTTTCTTTTTTTTTTTTTAATTGTAACATGCCATAATTCCAATGCCATGCTTTCCAGTGTCTAGAGCTGTGGGAGTCAAAGTGAGATTTATGATGTACTGGAAGTTCTGGGGTTATATCTGGATTCTTAAGTGCATTTACATCTGACTATCTTGGTGTAATTACCTGAACATTTTATAGTGAAATCTCATAGTGGAATAGATATAGCCTGCCAAAGATAGGCTCCGATGGCTTTAGCTCATATGCCTTTACTGCTACTGTCTGACATTTTGCACTATACTAGGTTTTCATTTTATGTGCTATTGTGAAATTCTGCTTAGTGCACTGAATACAGTTATGACGAAAATATTTCTTTACTGAGTTGTAAATGCATCAGAAGTAAAATCATCTCTATTTCAATTATAACATGCCATGGTTACAATGCCATGCTTTTAAGCAGTTGAAGCTGTTTGGTCAAATTTAGATCTGTGTTGCACTTGATACTCTGAAGTTACATTTGCAGTTTTATTTGCATTTTATACCCTGCACCTTGTTATTATTACTGGAAAGTTTCATGATGAAATTCCAAAGTTAGATGAGGATACAGCCTTACAAAGGCAGGCCCCAGTAGCTGCCTTTATTGCGGCAGTCTGACATTTTGCATTATGCTGTGTTTTCTTTGGGGTATTTCCGTGAACATCTGCTTCTGCTCAGCCTACTGGGTATAATAATTGCCTAAAATACCTCTTTAATGGCTTGCCAAGTAAAAATTATATTTATTTCTCCAGAATGCAGAACCTTTTTTTTGCCACTTGACTTATGCACCCTCTAATTTAGACTTATATGACTACAATGATAATAACAAGACTTGCTGGAGATACCTTTTGAGTTACATCCACATATATTAAGAGGGCTAAGGAAGGGCTATGTGTATGTGTATGTGTATGTTTGTATAATCTTCTAGCAGTCTTAAAAAATCAAATAGCTCCTTTCAGACACTGCCTTTTAGTTGACCAATCAGTGTGTTCCAGATGAATCTACACCTCTTCAATGCAGATAGGTCCACACTAAAGTCAAATATCCAATAAAATTGTAGTTCTGTTATCCAACTAATCACACAGTGTTGTAGCAGAATTTACCTTCATTAGATATAAGATCATGAGTTGAAATTGTAAAAGTAATAAACATATAAATAATAAATAATAAAAATAAATAGCCCAAACTTTTTAAAATGTTCGCAGTATATATTCAGTTCTTGTATAACACTATGCAATCAAATGAATAACAGAATCACAATCTTATTGGATATTTGATTTGACTGTGAACTTATCCACATTGAAGAGGTGTAGATTCATGTGAATGATAATGATTGGATAACTAAAAGGCAGTATCTGAAAGGAGCAACATTGATTTGTTAGTTTCAACTATAAATGCTTCATTTTACCTTTGAATGGCAGATCTGAAGAAGTGTTTAACCCAAAAGTGCTTATCCTGACATTTTAAGTTTTTATTTTTCACTTTTTAGCAAAGAAGAGTTTTATGATAGTCAGCCTGGTGATTGCTTTGGTTTTGTCTTTTTGCTTTATACATATATATATATATATATATATATATATATATATATATATATATATATATATATATGGTCTATATTATGTGATCGAATGATTAATTAGGTTATCGACCACGTAATATCAAACTGCAAAATAGCGAATGCAGCCGGGAAACTTTACCATCAGCCACAAAAAAAAAAAACATTAACTTTACAGCCAAACTATGGCCCCCACACACCCCCTAACTAAATATACCTACTCCGAGATCACTCCACAGTGGAGAAATCGGCAACATCCAGTGAACGGCCAAGGGAAATCTTTCCCTGCGTTAAACTGGCCATTCACTGTTTTTTGCTTTCGCTATTACTTGGTTGATGTTTAGATGTTCGATCACCTAATCATTCGATCACGTAATATAGACCCTATATATATATATATATATATATATATATATATATATATATATATATATATAGATATAGATATAGATATATATGTACATGGGTCTACCTTGTGTCATTGAATCTCATTTCACTGAATTTCATTTCAGCCCGACCACATCGAAGAAAACAAAAATTACTAAAAACTCATTTCACTGAATCTCATTTCACTGAACTGAACTTAGTATATATGGCACTGTGTACAGTACTGTAAGACAAGTAAAAGGAGTATGCCCTTTTTCCCACTGTGGTGTGATCCTGGAGTTAGTATATATAGTTAGGGGGAGTGCGGTGGTCACAGACCCCCCCACATTGGGGGGGGGGCTGTGGGGGGCATAGCCCCCACCTTGTTTGTTTTATATTGTATTCTGCCAAAAGCTTCAGAACAATACATTTTCAACAATAGACATGCATAGTTACAACACCAATGACTAACTCTCTCCAGAAGACAATATATACTCAAACCCCCAAAGTGGGGGGCTGTGCTCCCCACACACCCCTAACTATATATAAACAAATATATATATATATATATATATATATATATATATATATATATATATATATATATACTAACTCCAAGATCATACTATAGTAGGGAAAAGGGCATATAACTTTTACTTGCCTTACAGTTCTCTACACAGTGTCATATATACTAAGTTCAGTTCAGTGAAATGAGATTCAGTGAAATGAGTTTTCAGTAATTTGAGTTTTCAGCAAAGTGGCAGGGGTGAAATGAAATTCAGTGAAATGAGATTCAATGAAACAAAGTAGACCCATGTATATATATATATATATATATATATATATATATATATATATATATAGATATATATATATTTTTTTTTTTTTTTTTTTTTTTTTTTAAGTAAAACCTGAGAGCCATAGCACTCTGTGCAGGCAGGGTATAAACTGTAGTAACTGTTTGCTTAAAAGAAAACTTTTTTTTTTTTTTTTTACTAAAATGTGTGTGAGGAAGGAAGTTTGGGAGCAGGGTACAGAGTCAAGACCTGAATGGCTAGGGCAGGAGGGAGAGGGAGTCTGTCCAACAACTGGCCACCTGGTTAGTGTGCTGGTAAAACGAACAACTTTTTTTTTTTCACTCTTCACTTGAAGAGTTAAGGGGATGAGGTGGTAGTTCGATGGACTGGCACAGGTTACTGGTAGAGCCATCTGCTCTTCTGCTGACAGCCTTACTCTTTTGTTAGCATGTTTGCTATCTCTTGTAGTTCACAAGGCTGTTTGTTTGAATTTGTCAGACATTTTCTCACTATTATTCAGTTTAGGCAACCTAATCTACTGCCATTGTGGGTATTTAAAATGCAAAGTGTAGGATTGATGATGGAATACATGGACAGTTCTTTAATCAAACTGTGTTCCTCCCTGTAAATCTAGTATGTTCAGAAGTGAGTGGTCAGAAAAGTGTATTATATATAATTATTCTGAACTAAAATAACAACAGAACACACTGCAGACATATACAAGAGTGAGATTAGAGTTTTCCACATTCTGTGTGTGTGTGGGGGGGGGGGTGCCCCATCGCCTCCTTACTAAATATGCCATCTTAAGTTTCCTACCTCTCAGAATAATGTCACACTTAAAATGTTCTATTTTAGTTTTAAATCATTCTGTTTAGTTAATTTCACCAGTACTTTGATGTTTCAGGAATCCTGGCTTTAGTGAAAATATTTGAAAAAAACACTGAAAAACCAAGAACTCAGCGGAAGACTGCAAAATTCTTTTATTTCTGCTTCTGGTACCTCTGCTCAATGCCTTCAAGGATTTTGCAGTCTTCCGCTGAGTTCCTGGTTTTTCAGTGTTTTTTCAAGTCTTCAGTTTTGTTGCGTTTAGTGAAAATATTCTAAGATAATCTGACTGAAGGAATTTCTTTCAGTCTGTGTTCCCTTGAACAGACCATCACTTTTTGCTTACCCAGTATCTACTAGTGGTTTTAGATCCTGTCATTGTTCCATTTACCGGGCAGCTTTTCAACCCAGTACCAGATCTCCCTTTATCTATTACACTTTTGCTCAGTCATATGATTACACCCGTTTGCCTTCGATTACATATTTAGTAAGGTGCTTAAAGATCGTAGCCATTTTGCATTGTTTCCATCATTGTATAATCTTCAAGTCATGCTCCATTTTAAGATGGTTGGTCAGCAGCCTACATCTGTTGGCTTCCCCACCCCCCCAAAAACACACACACACACACACACACACACACACACACACACACACACACACACACACACACACACAACAAAACCAGAGCTGCTCTTGCCAGGTAAATAGAAAAAATAATGAAACTTCACCAAACCATCAAAACCATGAAACAATATACTTAAAATTTTGTATTAATCGTATCATCAGAATTTCTAGCAGCTTAATTTGTACTCAACATAGCTGAATGCCATTTTTTAGGTAACTTTCCAGGTCAGCCTCTGCTTTTACAGGGGAGTGGCATGGAGCACAACAAAGCAGGTTTTTAAATTAACTAGATTAGAAAACCTGATTTGTGTTCACTACTGATTTATTCAGTGGACTTCGCATTTACAGAGCACTTCAGAGAAATATAGTTGTCAAGTTTGTCCTGAATACTGAGACAGAATTTGCTATATTGTGACAATTTCATACACTTTCATACATTTTAAATCTAGGAGAAAAGTTAGCACTGAGAGAAGTTACCAAGAACCAAGTAACATTAATCTTAAGACATCTCATTGGAAAAGCTTTGTCTATATCTTTCTTGTGGCATTTGTACCTTTTGAATCTTATATTTCATAACTTGCAGCTGTGATAAAGAAAACACGCACGCCGACACAGATATACTGCAAAAATGGTCTACAACATTTGAATGCTTTTCCAGGTCCATCTGAATGCTCTCACATGTCAATCATTGCAGTCCTTCTGACACAAGTGTATTTTTATTTCTACTCTTTTCCAATGCTGGTATCTGCCCTAAGTTTAAAGATTTGTCCTGGTTTCACAAATTGTACTTTTATAGTTATGCAGTCCAAGAGACTTCTCCATATTCGCAAGTGCCCCAAAGCCCTATCTGGTTAAGTGACTTGCTCAAGGTCACAGAGTTTGCAAATTAAGACTAAGGGAATCAAAGTCTGTACCACAGGATGTAGTTCATTAACAGCTCGTAGCTGTAATCAGTTAAGGTTTGCCATATGATTACATTCAAAATGAAATCAACATATTCCTGACTTCCATCAGATGGCTTGTAACTCTTTTGTAACACTTATGAAATGCAATGTATCATTCAGTTCTGTTCTTTGACAGGCAGCTAGGTAAAGCTGTCTCTAAAGACTCATTGTAAGGAACATAGCTAGAGCTCAGAAGCACATATAACAAGCAGAAAATTTAGAGTGGGGGCATGCTTAGTGTGATGCCTTTTTTGTTCTACCTTTATTTAATAGATCCTAATGTCTGCCCTGCAGTATTAGAATTTTTGGATTAGACGTGCCTTTTTGTAGTTCCAGCATTGTCATTTTTTTATCTGCAAACTATGCCTTCAATTCTGTAGAAATCCCAGTCAGTTCCTTTAATGATAATCTTTCTGTTTTGTTGCTTGGCAGTCTCCCAAGGGACAGCTCTGAGTCAGCTGTGGGATGCTGTGATTTCTGCCAGCAGTCATGCTTTCTGTAGACTATGCTGCGTTACATGACATTTATATTTAGTCAAATGTTGAATTTATAAAGCATGTAGAATGATGTTATCCTTTAGGGAGCTACAGATTCCCTGCTTTAATGTATACTCTGCAGTCACGCTTTTGGAGTATAAACCGTGACTTCAATTTTGAAACAGAAGAATGATATATAATGCTTAAGGGAGGCATACCAGACAAAATATGCAATTAGACAAGAATCCATATGAAAAACAGAAACTGTGGGGGTGAGACTTGACAGGTGGGCTGAAGATGTACGAATCTTCTCTGCCCCTTCATCTCTGCTACAGTCCTTTACCATTCTCAAGAAACTGCCACTGCAGATAATTCAGATAAATGCTACTTCACAGCAAAACTCTTCAGACATTAGATTTTAATGCTTAATATTTTTCATCCTGACTTTATTGTACATCTTTGACTAACAGTTACATCAATACCCTGCCCTCCATACCATTGAAACAGCGTTATCCTATCATTTATCTTCAATGAAAATTGACAATTTTGACTTATTATGTACAATTTATCAGTCTGCTCTTAAAAACAGATCACCAAACTATGTATCATTAGACAAATATAAGGCCTGTCCCTAAGGACTGCTTTTATCCCCCATTTATATGCTAATCAAACTCAGCCTTCACAGCGTCCTGTTAACCTGAGCCTCAGTCCTCATTTACCTACTCATTCTAGTGTTGGTTAATTGTTCCAGGTGTGATACCTCAACAACTGGTCCCCCATCTTCAGAATTGAATAAATTTATAAGGTGACAAATCTGTCTGCCAGAGACATAAGTGAAAGTTAAAGTCCATAACTGATGGACTAGGCTTCTACTGTGCTATGGGATGGGTTTTATTTGCCTTCATCTTCTCTCTCTCTCTCTCTCTCTCTCTCTCTCTCTCTCTCTCTCTCCCAAGTGCATAAGCATGCCAGGTTGTCAGTGGTAATTGAATATATACACCCCTCTGCATATGTATCCATTACAGCCTGAATGTCCTTTTTTATGGTTACAAGGTACACGGACCTGCCAGGGGTCTCCCCTGCAGCAATCTGAATCAGACCCTTCCCTCTGAAAAAATAAAAAAAAAGAAAGGCAGCATTCATTCTATCCATCCTTCCTCTTCCTGTCCATGGTTTTATTATCCACACTGCTATTCTTCACCAGGACTCTGGGACTGCAAACCACTGCTGTAAGGTTTAGCTTGTTAAATTAACTTCTGATTAAAAGATATAAGCCTTTAAAGTGTACAACATTTGCAGTCAGACATTTTCTTTATCATATTTCATGTAAATTTCAGATAAGACTTCATGTTACAAACTACTTTCATTAGGGGTTTTTGTCATTTCATAAATAAAAATAAA